>NW_024044849.1:806784-1106784 GCF_015852505.1 Tachyglossus aculeatus
AAAGTTTAGGAGGGAAAACAAGCTCAGTGTGGTCAGGGAATGTGTCTTTCAACTCTGTTGTACTCTCCTAAGTGCTTAGTATAGCACACAGTGAGCGCTTCCCCTTCTATACTGTGAGTCCGTTGTTGGGTAGGGACCGTCTCTATATGTTGCCGACTTGTATTTCCCAAGCTCTTAGTACAGTGCTCTGCACACAGTAAGCGCTCAATAAATGTGATCGATTGAATGAATGAATGAATGAATACCACTGTTTGATCAATATTAATATGGGGATAAAGTGTGCATACTAGTGGAAAGAGCAGGGGGATGGGAGTGAAAGGGGTGGGAGCCACTTGCCTGCTGTGTGATCTTGGACAAATCACTGAAATTCTCTTATGATTCAATTTCCTCATCTGAAAAATAGGCATTAAAATACCTGTTTTCCTTCCTCTTGGACTAGGAGCCCCGCGTGGGTCAGGAACTGTTTCTGATCTGATTGGACTTTATCCATTCCTGTGCTTGGAACATAATATGGTCCCAACAAAAACCACAAGTAGTGTTCAAATCTGGTGAATCAAACATTTTATCATTATTATTGTTGCATTTGCAGTCTAATAAAAAATGGATAACCTCAAACTGGCTGTGTGTCATCAGTCAATCAGTGGTATTTATTGAGTGATAACTAACAGTTATTCGTATATATTGAGACCTTATTGCGTGCAGAGCATTGTACTAAGCACTTGGGAGAGTATAGTACAACAGAGTCGGTTGACAGGTTCCTTGTCTACAACGAGTTTAGAGTCTAGAAAGGGAAGCAGCCATTGATTAATCAAGCCATCCGTCAGTGGAATGAACTTAGCGCTGACCATGTGCAGAGAACTGTACTAAGCACTTGGAAGAGTCAAATATGTCACCATGATCTTGCCCATCAGAGGAAAGTAGGAATAGTAGGACAACTATTTACAAAGCGCTTACTGTGTTATGATCTGACCATTTAAAAACGGTCTTCTCCTACACAGCTATCTTATCTCTGGGAAGGAATGGCCAATCGCACAACGGTGATGGGATTCCTCCTATTGGGATTCTACGAGGTCCCGGAACTGCAACTGGTCCATGCCACGCTATTCCTCCTAGTGTACCTGGCAGCCCTGATAAGGAATCTCCTCATCATCGCTGCCACCGCCCATAACCGGCGCCTCCACATCATCATGTACTTCTTTCTCAGGAACCTGTCCGTCCTCGACCTCTGATACAACTCCATCACCGTCCCCAAATCCAACCACGACTCCCTGACCAACTGTAGAGAAAGCACATTTCTGTACTGTGTCTTTCAATTGTTTTTCCTCCTGCTGTTCGCCTTTTCTGAGCTGTACTTCCTGATAGCCATGTCCTTCGACCATTACACCGCCATCTGCCGCCCCCTGAGCGACGAGGTCATCATGGACCGAGGAGCCTGTGGGAAGATGGCGGCCTCCTCCTGGCTGGATGGTACGCATGCACCACCATGCACGCGGCCGCCACCTTCTCTGTCGGCTTTGGCGCGTCCAACGTGATCCGCCATTTCTTCTGTGACACTCTCCAAATGACGGAACTTTCAGGCCCCAGTGGGAACCTCCTGGAAATTGGGGTCACGGTCTTCTCCGCCATTCTGAACTTCTCATTTCTTGTCTCCATCGTCGTCTAGTACGTGCACATCATCCAGGCTGCACTGAGGATGTCGGCTGCCGAGGGCTGGGCCAAAGCCTTCTGCACCTGCCTGACGCCCCTCGCCATGGTGATTTCATTCATCTCCATGGGGACCGTCACCCACCTCAAACCGTCCTCAGACTCCTCCTCGACACTGGACTTGCTGGTGTCCATGTTCTACACCGTGATGTCCCCTGCCCTGAACCCCTTCATCTACAGCCTGAGGAACCGGGCACTGAAGGCAGCTCTGAGGAGGGTGTTAGATGATGGCTCTGTTCCTGAGAAACAGGAACACACGACGTTCATCCTGGGGATGCGTACCATTCGGGGGAAAAATCCTGGGGGAAACACATCACTTACGTCTAGAGAAGCCTCAGGCAATCGATCACTCAATTAAACTCTCAAAATTGTTCAAGGTAGTTATTTAGCACGTCCTATGTGCCAGGCACTGAGCGCTGGGGTAGATACAAACTCATCAGGTTAGATGTTCCCCCTGTTCCACATGGTAATAACTCCCAGTTTACTAGTGGAACCCTGAAACAAACTCCATTTAATGGTATCAATGGTATTTAGTCATCAACTACTGTGCAGAGCACTGTTCTAAGCACTTGGGACAGTACAACACTGTTGGTAGAAATGTTCCCCGCCTATATCGAACTCACAAACTATGCATGCGGGAACCGCTGAACTAAACCACCCGGACCTGTAATTCTAGAGCGTAGCACACAAGTCTGATCAGCAGTGTGAAGAGTGGAAAACACACAGGGCATGGTGTCAGAAGGCCCTGAGTACTAATCCCGGCTTCACCACTTGCCTGCTGTATGATCATGGGAAAGTCACTTCACTTCCCTGTGCCTCAGTTACCTCACCTCAAAAATGGGGATTAAGATTTTGAACCCAATGTGGGACAGGTGCTGTGTTCAACTAGATTGGTTTGCATTGGTTTGGTTTCTCTGCTCCCTGACCCCCCTTAACAGGTTCACCCTACTCCATCACATAGTAGTTTGTATCTGCTCTCTGTGACATCATTATCTGCCCATTTTATTATTGGCATAGTATCGTTAACTACCCTCTGTGATGCCATCGCCTACTTATATCATTGCTACTGTTTTATCGCTTCTGCATTTCAATTGTTAACCTCCCACTGTGCTGTCATTTTCCCTGCTGACCTCACCATGAACTATCAATTCCCTTGCTCCCAACTGCCATTCCCATTCCTCACTTTCCCCTTCCCCTTTCCCACCCAGCTTTTTCCCTCCCTTTCCCCCACCCACCGCTACCCCTCACCCCCTACCCAGGATCCCTCTGTACCAGCGCCAATCCTCAACTCCTTCCCAGCCCCCTCCCTCCCCTCCTCCCTTCCCCCACCCCATCCAAGGTCTCCTTTCCCATCGCCACACTTCTTCCCACTTTCCCCGCATAGGCCCCTGCCAACCCATCCCAATACAAACCCTCCCCACCCCTCACACCCTTCTCCCTCCCTCCCCTTCCTCAACAGCTGCTTCCAGGTGTGGCCTCTGGAACCCCCCCCCCCCCCGTTATAAGTAAGCTCCCTTTCATCCTGGACCTATTCCTTTCCAGGTCTCTACTCCTCCTCGCCCTAACTGAAACATGGCTGTCTCCGGACGACACGTCTCTTCTGCTGCTCTCTCCAGTGGAGGTCACTTCTTTTCCCACTTCCCCAGACTCACCAGAAAAGGAGGAAGTGTAAGTTTCCTTCTCGCCCCGCAATGTCGCTTTCGCACTATCCCTCCTCCTCCTTCCCTTTCCTTCCCCTTCTTTGAAGCCCACATTATTCGCTTCTAACACCCCCTCCAGATTCTTGTAGCCGTCATCTACCGCCACACCGGTCCCACCTCCAAATTCTTTAACGATTTTGACCCCTTCCTCACCTTCCTTCTCTCCTTTTCCATTCCCCCTCTGATCCTCGGAGGCTTCACATCCACATGGATATCCCTGCTGACTCCTCTGCCACCCACCTTCTATCTCTCCTTGACGCTGCCGAACTCTTGCTCCACCCCACCTCGCCCACTTACCAACTTGGTCACACCCTCGACCTCATCATCTCAACCGCTGCACGGTCTCCACACTCACCAACTCTGAAATCCCTTTCTCTGATCATAATCTTCTCACCTGCCACCTCACTCACACTCCTCTCCTCTGTAAATCTATTTTACTCCCTCACAGAGATCTCTGCTCTCTTGACCCCATCCATCTTTCTGAGTGCCTCACACCCCACCTCGCCTCCCTTTCCTCTCTACCCAATCTTGATGATCAGATTACTGCTTTCAACTCTACGTTCTCTACTCAACTAGACTCGCTCACTCCCCCTTCCCTTCGCCGCTCTCGTACCACTAACCCACCGCCCTGGATCACTGCCACTGTCTGCCTCCTTCGCTCTTATGCTCGAGCTGCTGAACGCTGCTGGCGAAAGTCTGAACGCCAAGCCAACCTCGTTCACTTCACGTTTATCCTTTCCTGCCTTAACTCTACCCTCTTCTCTGCCAGACACAACTATTTCTCCTCCCTCATTGACACCCCTGCCCAGCAGCCCTGTCAGCTCTTCCGCACATTCAACTCCCTTCTCAGGCCTCCGGTTCCTTCCCCTCCTCCTTCCCTCGCCCCCAAGGATCTGGCCTCCTACTTCATTAATAACATTAAATCTATCAGGTCCGAGCTCCCCAAAGTCACTCCTCGCCTTCTCCAACCCCCCGGCTCCCAACGCTCTCCGCTACTCTCCCAACCTTCCCAGCATTATTCTCAAAGGAGATCTCCTCCCTCCTCTCAAGTGCTACTCCGGCCACCTGTGCTTCTGACCCCATTCCCTCTCATCTTATGAAATCTCTCGCTCCGTCCCTTCTCCCCGCCTTAACTTCCATCTTCAACCACTCACTCTCCACTGGTTCCTTCCCCTCTGCCTTCAAACATGCCCACGTTTCTTCCATCCTAAAAAACCCTCTCTTGACCCCACCTCACCTTCTAGTTATCGCCCTATCTCCCTACTACCATTCCTTTCCAAACTCCTTGAACGAGTCGTCTCCACGCGCTGCCTCGAATACCTCAATGCCAACTCTCTCCTCGACCCCCTCCAATCTGGCTTCCGTCCCTACATTCCACGGAAACTGCCCTCTCAAAGGTCATCAATGACCTGCTAGCGAAATCCAATGGCTCATACTCTATCCTAATCCTCCTCGACCTCTCAGCTGCCTTCGACACTGTGGACCAACCCCTTCTCCTCAACACGGTACCCAACCTTGGCTTCAGAGACTCTGTCCTCTCCTGGTTCTCCTCTTATCTTTCCGGCCGTTCATTCTCAGTCTCTTTTGAGGGCTCCTCCTCCCCCTCCCATCCCCTTACTGTAGGGGTTCCTCAAGGGTCAGTTCGTGGTCCCCTTCTATTCTCGATCTACACTCACTCCCTTGGTGAACTCATTCGCTCCCACGGCTTCAACTATCATCTCTACGCTGATGACACCCAGATCTACATCTCTGCTCCTGCTTTCACCCCCTCCCTCCAGGCTCGCATCTCCTCCTGCCTTCAGGACATCTCCATTTGGAGGTCTTCCCGCCACCTAAAACTCAACATGTCCAAGACTGAACTCCTTGTCTTCCCTCCCAAACCCTGCCCTCTCCCAGACTTTACCATCACTGTTGATGGCACTACCATCCTTCCCTTCTCACAAGCCCGCAAACTTGGTGTCATCCTCGACTCTGCTCTCTCGTTCACCCCTCACATCCAATCCGTCACGAAAACCTGCCGGTCTCACCTCCGCAACATTGCCAAGATCCGCCCTTTCCTCTCCATCCAAACAGCTACCCTGCTCGTTCAAGCTCTCATCCTATCCCGTCTGGATTACTGCATCAGCCTCCTCTCCGATCTCCCATCCTCCTGTCTCTCCCCACTTTAATCTATACTTCACGCCGCTGCCTGCCCAGATCGTCTTTGTCCAGAAACGCTCTGGGCATGTTACTCTCCTTCTCAAAAATCTCCAGTGGCTACCAATCAACCTACCCATCAGGCAAAAACTCCTCATCCTCTGCTTCAAGGCTCTCCATCACCTCTCCCCCTCCTACTTCACCTCCCTTCTCTCCTTCTATAACCCAGCCCGCACCCTCTGCTCCTCTGCCGTGAATCTCCTCACCGTGCCTCGTTCTCGCCTGTCCCGCTGTCGACCCCCGGCCCACGTCATACCCTTGGCCTGGAATGCTCTCCCTCCGCACATCTGCCAAGCTAGCTCTCTTCCTCTCTTCAAAGCCCTACTGAGAGTTCGCCTCCTCCAGGTGACCTTCCCAGACTGATCCCGCTCCTTTATCTCCCCCTCCTACCCCTCCCTATCCCCCTCTTGTCTCCTTCCCCTCCCCACAGCTCCTGTATATATGTATATATGTTTGTACGTATTTATTACTCATATTATTTATTTCATTTGTACATATTTATTCTATTTATTTTATTTTGTTAATGTGTTTTGCTTTGTTCTCTGTCTCCCCCTTCTAGACTGTGAGCCCACTGTTGGGTAGGCACCGTCTCTATATGTTGCCACCTTGTACTTCCCAAGCGCTTAGTACAGTGCTCTGCACACAGTAAGCTCTCAATAAATACGATTGAATGAATGAATGAATGAATGCATCGACTCCAGCCCTTAGTACAGTGCCTAGCTCTTAGTAAGTGCTTAATAACAACAACAAGAAGGAGAAAGAATCAGAAGCAGTCAAGTGTGTGTCTGTAAACAGTCTGGCCTTTGTCTCAGCAGGAACGTAAGTCATAAATGAAAATGAGAGACTCTGAACTCTTCGCATTGCACCTAGAACAACAACAACAAACAGGAGAAAGAATCAGAAGCAGTCAAGGTTGTGTCTGTAAACGGACTAGACTTTGTTTCAGCAGAAACTAAAGTCATAATTGAAAATGGGAGACTCTGAACTCTTCGTATTGCACCTAGAACAACAACGTCAAGCAGGAGAAAGAATCAGAAGCAGTCAAGCGTGTGTCAGTAAGCAGAGTGGCCTTTGTCTCAGAGGAAACTGGTCTTCCCTGACTAAGTCCCCCTTTTCCTCAGCTCCCTTTCCTGTCCGCATCATCTCAACTCACTCCCTTTACTCTTCCCCCCACCTCTCTGCACTCCACAGAACTTATGGATATATGTATAATTCTATTTATTTATTTCGATGCCTGTATATTTGTTTTGATGTGTATGTATCTATAATTTAATTTATTTATATTGATGCTTGTTTACTCGTTTTGATGTCTGTCTTCCCCCTTCTGGACTTTAAGCACTGTGTGGGCAGGGATTTTGTCTCTAGTGCCGAATTACACATTCCTAGAGCTTAGTACAGTGTTCTGCACACAGTAAGCACTCAATAAATACGATTGAACGCATGAATGAATGAATGAAGAATGAAGATCAAGGATGAAGACCCTTCCCATGCTGTACACCCCATTATTCATTCTTTCACTCAATCATATATAATAATAATACTAATAACATTTATTAAGTGCTTCCTATGTGCCCAGCACTGTTCTAAGTACTGGGACTGATACAAGGTAATCAGGTTGTCCCATGTGGAGCTCACAGTCTTAAATCCAAATTTTACAGATGAGGTAACTGAGGAACAGAAAAGTTAAGAGACTTGCCCAAGGTCACACAGCAGACAAGTGGAAGAGCGAGGATTAGAACCTATGACCTTCTGACTCCCAGGCCCGTGCTCTATCCAGTATGTCATGCTGCTTGCTATGAGCTTATGTGCAACGCACTGTATTAAGCGCTTGAGAGAGTATAAAACAACAATAAACTGACATCTTTCCTGTGGCAACAAACTCACAGAGCTTCTAGAGGGCAGAGCTAACCATGTGCTTTGGTTTCAGTGCACTCTCCCGAGCACTTAACACAGAATTCGTCTCTCATTAATCAGTCATAGAGTGTTTACTGTGTGCAAAGCCCTGTACTAAACTCTTGGAAAAGCACCATACACTAGAGTTAGAAGTTGCAATCCCTGCCCACAATGAATCTTCAGTCTACAGGAGGAGACAGACATAAATAAATTGGAGGTAGAGTACAGGGATGTGTATGTAAGAACTGTAGACTAGACAGTAAGCTCCATGTGGGAACGTGTGAGCCAACTCTGTTATATTGTACTTTCCCAAGCTCTTAGTATAGTGTTCTGCACACACCAAGCACTCAAAGAGTGATTGATTCATGTGGGACTGGGGTGAATATCAAAGTGCTTAAGGACTATGCAACCATAATCATAGTTGATGCAGAAGGAAGGTCAGGGCTCCCTCATCCCACTGATGAGGGATCCAATAGGATAATAATAATGATGATGGTAATTGTTAAGCGCTTATTATGTGCCAAGCAATGTTCTAGGCTCTGGGGTAGATACAAGGTTAACAGGTTGTCCCAGGTAGGGCTCACAGTCATAACCCCCATTTTACAGATGAGGTAACTGAGGCGCAGTAAAGCTAAGTGACTTGCCCAAAATCACACGGCTGACGAGTGGCAGAACCGGGGATTAATGAATTTGAGGAAGCTTTGAAGGGCTCAGAAGCTGATAGCTAAGGCATCTCTCCCCCCAGGGCTCTCTCCCAGGAGTCCCTGCTCTGGCCGCCTCTGTGCCCAACTAACTGCTGCAGCTGGAGGGCTTGAAAATCCCAGGGGGGCTCTCCTCATCTATGCCAACATATCTTTCACTTCGGCGATCCTGTGCTCCAGGAATATTGGTTCCCGAAGCCCCCAAAAGTGAAGAACACCTGGAGAGACATTCTGGTCCTTCTCTCCTGATTGCTTCTCTCAATTCCTTATATCCTACAGAAAGGGCAGTAGGACCCTGGAAAGACGACGGGATGTAGAGCAGAGGCAATGGGAGGAATTAAATTTCCTCTGTCGTCAGCCCGACCCCTAATTATCTTCCCACCGGCCATTCACTCCTGGAGAGATTTGGATAAAGGGGCTGGGGATAATCATTTCCTGCCTCCCAGATCAGTTGTTTCCAACTCAGCTTCCTTCTCACCTCCTTGCTCACGAAGCTGAGGATGGACTCTCCAACAATGACTCCTACAAAGCTCATCCAGTGGAATCATTTCACCGGACCAGAGTGAGAATCTGTTTGCCTTTTCTTCGCATCAGGTCTCGTGATTAGAGATGAAACAAAGAACCAAACACTGCTCCCGGCCAATCTGTAGCCTCTATCGTATTTCAGAAAATGGAAATTGGGTATATGTACTACTACTCCAGAGTATTTATTGAGAACTCCTTCTGTGCAGAGCAGAGGAAAGTGCAATATAGGATTTCTACCATCGAGGAACTAGTGGTCTGGTCTGCCCTGTTTGGATTACTCCTGGCCCCACCTCAAAACTCCACCCTACCTGCAGAATCTCCCTGAAGAAATCAGGGAGAAAGCCTTGGCCATCCCTATCCCACAATTATTAGCCCTGTCCCAGCCAAACAGAGATGGTCCACTCCTAATTGTGAGTCCAGGAGTGGCTTGGGAGAGAGACAAGGGAACCAAGAGTGTGAGCTGAGGTTCTCATTGACCTCGGGGAGCTGAGGAGTGGAAGGCTTTAAGGGAGAACTGAGGGGTGAGAAGTAACGTGGGCCTGCGGATAGAGCTAAGGCCTTGGAGTCAGAAGGATCTGGGTTCTAATCCTAGCTCATCCACGTGCCTGTTGTCTGCTGTGTAACTCTAGGGCAAGTCACTCCACTTTTCTATACCTCCGTTTCCTCATCTGCAAAATGGGGTTCCAGTACATGTTCTCCCTCTTACTTAGGCTGTAAGCCTCATGGGGGACCTGATTATCTTTTGTCTACCCCAGAGTTTAGTACAGTGCTTGGCATATAGTAAGCACTTAAGTGCTGTCTACTTACTTTGTTTTGTTGGCTGTCTCCCCCATTCTACACTGTAAGCCCCGTTGTTGGGTAGGGATTGTCTCCATCTGTGGCCGAATTTTACTTCCCAAGTGCGTAGTACAGTGCTCTGCACACAGTAAGCACTCAATGAGTACGATTGAATGAATGAATGAATGAATGAACCAGCTAGAGTAATCCATCAGTGGTATTTATTTAGCACTTACTGTGTAGCGAGCAGTGTATGAAGTGCTTGGGAGAGTCCAATATAACAGGCTTGATAGGCACATTGGTCCCCAGAGGAAGTCGAAGGGAACAGAGAAGGTTGGGAAGGAGGAATAGAAAGGGAACTTGTTAGAAAAATAGATGGAAAATCTAGTGTCTCTCTATTTCTGTTAGAACCTGTTGGGATACAGAGTCCATATCCCACTTCTCCCTTTTCAGTGTTAAATGGCCAGAAATTCCTTCTAAGAATCCACCCTCAATCCCTCCTGCTTCAGGGTCAGCTATTGGCACTTAACCTGGCTCAAGAGGAGGCAGAATGAAAACCAGTCCCTTTCTGAGCTGGGAAGAACCCTTGAAAGATTCTCCACTCCATGGTAGGTTTTTCCAAGAACTTCCCGTTTCTTCAAGGGATCAAATTTCCTCCCCTTTCATCGCCCTTCTCTATATCCTTCCACCTTTTCTTGGAGCCGAGGTGTTCATAAGGCGACCCAGAGCAGTAGTGTGGCTCAGTTTAAAGAGCCCGGGCTTGGGAGTCAGAGGTCATCTTCCCTGCTCCACTACTTGTCAGCTGTGTGACTTTGGGCAAGTCACTGAACTTCACTGTGTCTCAGCTTTCTCATCTGTAGAATGGGAATTAAGACTGTAAGCCCCAGGTGGGACAACCTGATTACCTTGTATCTACCCCAGTGCTTAGAACAGTGCTTGGCACACAGCAAGTACTTAACATATATCATCATTATTATTATGATACTTATTATTATTATCTTAGAATCGGAGCTCCTTGGGGGCCAAGACCCCAATCTATTTCACTCCCAGACCTTATTACAGTGCTTTGCACGTAGAAAGAGTGCAATGAATACCATTCCTACTACATCAGAATGTCACTATGTCACTGAAACTACATAGTGTGCTCGATCATTGCTATTGTTGGGTGTCCTTGGGCAAGCCACTTAACGTCTCTGTGCCTCAGTTACTTGGTCCTTAAAATGTGAACCCCACGTGATACAACCTGATTACCTTGTATCTATCCCAGCTCTTAGAACAGTGCCTGACACATAATAAGCATTTAAAAATATCATTGTCATTATTGTTATTATTATTATTATTACTACTACAACTACTACTGACTTCTTTTTTCTCTGGTTCTCTTTCTCATTTACTCTCTCCTGTTTTTCTCTCCTTTACACTGCTTCATACGTTTTCTCCTTCCCTCTCTTTTTCTCATCCTCGCTCTAATTTTTTCTCTCGTCCTCTTGCGTTTATTTTGTGTCACTCTCTCCCTCTCGTTTTTCTCTCCCTTTCTTCCTTTCTTACACTTTTTTCTCCCTATCACTGTCTTTCCCCCACTCCCAATTTTTCTCTCTCTCCCTCTCTTTCCCTTGCTTTCTCCTTCTCTTGTTTTTCTCTCTCTTGCTCACAGACTTTTTTCTCCCTCTCCCTCTGTCCCGCATTTTCTCTCCCTCGCACTCTTCCTCCTTACTCTCTCTAGGTTTTTCTCTCGTGTTCTCTCACTTCCTCTTGCCTTTCTCCCCCTCTCAGTCTTTCTCAAATTTTTTCTCCCTCTCACTTGCTTTCCCTCACTCTCTCTTCTGCTTTTTCTCTCCTTTATGCTTTTCCCCTCACTCTCTCTCTTATTTTCCTCATCCTCTCTCTCTCAATTTTGCTCCCTTTTCTCCCACTCCCTCTGTTTCCCCCCTTTTTCTTTTTCTCTCCCTTTTTTTCTCCCGTGCTCTCTCATTTTCTCCCCCTCATGATCACTTTCCCTCTCTCTCTCTGTCTTGCCTTTTCTCTCCCTCACACTCTCTTTCCCTCGCTTTTTCTCTCCTCACACTTTCTTTCACTCCTTTTCCTCTTTCTCACTTTCCCTCTCACATTTTCCTCCCTTGCTCTCTCTTTCCCTCACTGTCTCTCACACTTTTTCTCTTCCTCTGTCTTTCCCTCACTTCCTCTCTCTCATTTCCCCCCTCCTGTTTCTCTTTCCTACTCCCTTTTTCCATATCCTCTTTCCCTGCCTCCCTCACTCTTTTTCTCTCCTCACTCTCATTTTTTCTCTCCTCCTTTCTCTTTTCCCCTCTCCCTCTTTCCCTCCTTCTCTCTCTCTCTCTGCCTCCCTTGCTTTTCCTACAATGTCGAGGATGATGCCGAATGACACTTCTGGGAAGGACTTTGTCAACCCCAGTTAGAGAAGATCCTCTTCGTGGTTGTGTTGATCTCCTTTCTCCTAACCCTGTTGGGCAACACCGCCATCATTTTGGTGACTCGAATGGATCTCTATCTCTGTACGCCCAGGTACTTGTTCCTGTCTGTCCCTCATGGACCTCTGCTTTACCACTAGCATCATCCCCCAGCTTCTGCAGAACCTCCGGGGGCCCTCCAGGACCATCACCGTGATCAGTTGTGAGGTCCAGCTCTACATCTCCCTGGCTCTGGGGTCCATGGAGTACGTCCTGCTCACCATCATGGACTTGAGCCATCATGCTGACATCTGCCAACCCCTTTACTACACCACTGTCATGCACCAGCGGCTCTGCTGGGAACTGGTGGGCTTAGCCCGGCTGAGTGGGATGGGGGACACAGTGATTCAGGCTACCGTCATCTTCTGCCTGCCCCACTATTGACACCAGCGACTTCCCTACTTCCTCTGTGAGATGCCCGCCATGCTTAAGATGGCATGCGTGGACATCCGGGCCAATGAGATCCAGATCTTCGTGGGCACATTGGTCCTGATTATTCTGCCGTTGAGACTGATCACGGTGTCCTAGGGTCCATCGCCTGGGCCGTACTGAGGATCAAGTCACCCCGGGTCTGGAGGAAGGCCCTGGGAACCTGTGGGTCCCAGCTCCCGGTGGCCACTCTCTTCTATGGGTCCATCACAGTGGTCTACATCTGGCCCAACAGCTCCTTTTCTGGGACTCTGGACAAATTTCTGACCCTATTCTACAAAGTGGTCACCCAACCCTCAACCCACTCATCTACATCATGAGGAACAAGGATGTCCTTGAGAAGGGCGAGAAAGGTAGCAGCTAAAACAGACAATTCTCCACTGAAGGAAAATAGATAGCTGGACAAAAAATAGGTAATTAGAATAATTGTGGTATTCGTTAAGCGTTTACCATGTGCCTCACTCTGAACT
This sequence comes from Tachyglossus aculeatus, assembly GCF_015852505.1. Taxonomy (NCBI): domain Eukaryota; kingdom Metazoa; phylum Chordata; class Mammalia; order Monotremata; family Tachyglossidae; genus Tachyglossus; species Tachyglossus aculeatus. Next base: position 819,648 of record NW_024044849.1, read on the forward strand.
AAGCGCTGTGTTAGGTACAAGATAAGCAGGTCCCACATGGGGCTCATAATCTAAGTAGGAGGAAGAGCAGGTATTGAGAGAACTGAGGTGCAGAGAAGTTAAATGAGTTGCCTAAGGTTACCACGTGCCTCACTCTGAACCAAGCCCTGCGTTAGGTACAAGATAAGCAGGTCCCACATGGGACTCATAATCTAAGTAGGAGAAAGAGCAGGTATTGAGAGAACTGAGGTGCAGAGAAGTTAAATGAGTTGCCTAAGGTTACCATGTGCCTCACTCTGAACCAAGCCCTGCGTTAGGTACAAGATAAGCAGGTCCCACATGGGGCTCATAATCTAAGTAGGAGGAAGAGCAGGTATTGAGGGTACTGAGGTGCAGAGAAGTTAAATGAGTTGCCTAAGGTCACACTGCCAGTAAGTGGCAGAGCCAGAATTAGAACGTAGGTCCTCTGACTCCCAGGCCCATGTTCTCTCCAATAGGCCAAACTGCTGCTCTAAAATACCCCCAGGGGCATACAGCCAAGGAATCCTAAACTTTATATCCTGAATTACACTCAGAGATATATGTACCCATTGATGAGACACTTTATGCTACACAATGTGTGTTAATCAACTTTCCCACCTTCACTATGATTAATGCCTGCTTCCCCGTTTAGACTGCAAGCTCCTTGTGAGCAGGAAACATATCTGTCATATTGCATTCTCCCAAGTGCTAAGTACAGTGCTTTGCACACAGTAATCATTCAATAAATACCATTGATGGATAAATTAATGTCTGTCTCCACCTTTGGACTTTAAGCTCAGTGTGGGCAGGAAATATGTCTACCATCTCTGTTTTATTGTGCTCTCCCAAGAGCTTAGTACAATGCTCTGCACACAGTAAGCACTCAACAAATACCACTGATAGATTGATTGATGTCCGTTTCCCCCTCTAAGCTGGGAGCTCCTTTGTAAGTAGTGGACATGTCTACTAATTCTCTGAAGTGCTTAGTACAGTGCTTGCACACAGAAAGCGTGCAATAAATACGATTAAATAATTGATTGATACTGATCTCAGCTTGTTCAGTACTTACTGTAAAAATTCTTAATACTCTACTATTTCCCTTTCCACAACCTATTTTTATGCCTGTCTTTCCCTGAAGATTCTTAGCTCAATGTGGACAAGGAACGTCGTTACCACCTCTGTTGTATTGTACTTTCCTGAGTGTTTAGTACAATGCTCTGCCCATGATACGTGCTCAATAAATGTCATTGATCGTTGAATGGTCACAGTGCATAAGCCCAGATGAGGTTATTACAGGTCATCATTCAGTAAAAATATGGCTATCGAGGAGAATATTCTGCTAATACCCTATAGGCCTGAGACTGGATAAAGGGGCAGAAAAACCCAAGACAAAGAATAATAGGAATTCTGTTCCATTGGATTTTCCCAAGTAATTAGTACAATACTCTGCACATAGTAAGAGCTCAATAAATACCATTGATTCATTGATTGATTGATAGTGTTACCTAGTGGCCATGAGATTCACGAGACCCTTGTTCAAGTCTCTGTTCTACTCTGTGACCTTAGGGAACTCAATTTCCCTTTCTGGGCCACGGTTTCCCCGTCCGTAAAATGGGGTTGATAGATTCTGTGAGTCCTGTGTGAGCCCACAACTGTTTCCAAGCTCAAACCTTGTATCTACAGCAGAGCTTAGCACATAGTGAGTGCCAAATTATTTTAATGGTATTTGTTAGGCACTTACTATGTGTCAAGCACTGTCCTGAGCACTGCTAAATAGTAAATATTACTATTCTTATTATTAATGATGATGATAATAATAGTATTGTTCACTGGGCCGTTATTTTATGTGCCTTTTTTACAGGTGATTTGATTAATGGACTAAAGTTTCAATAACGGAGAGATAGCAGTTCATTTGCACATTTACTCAATCTGTTCTCAATCCTGAAAATTGAAAACAGTTGAAATTTTGATCTCAACCCTAACTCAATATCTTTTTTGGAAATAAATATGTGAATGGCTAGAAATGTTTCCTTATAGATGGACCCAAGTGACTCTGTGTCAGTGGGGATTTGGTAGTCATTGCCTTTCATGAGGTTTCACCATGAGAAGCAGCGTGGCCTAGAAAGAGCCCAGGCCTGGGAGACAGAGGACCTGGGTTCTCATCCCAACTCTGCTAATTGTCAGCTGTGTGACCTTGGGCAAGTCACTTCACTTCTCTGTGTTTCGTTTCTCTCGTTCTCCCTCCTATTTAAACTGTGAGCCCCGTGTGGGATGGAGATTGAACCGTAACTATTCAAGCTCTAAGAAATGTGTTCGACACATAGTAAACACCTAATAAATAATATTTTAAAAATCCCTGCCTCTGCACCCCAAGAACGTGGGACCCATTGGCAAGGGGTGGAATGTAGGAGGTCAACAAAAGGTTAATGATTATGAGTCATAGCAATAATAACAATTATTATGGCATTTGTTAAGCGCTTAATATGTGCCAAGCTCTGTGCTAAATGCTGGGGTGCATATAAACTAATCAGATTAGACACAGTTGCTATCCTATATGGGGCTCACAATCTTAATCCCCACTGTACAGATGAGATAACAGAGGCCCAGAGATGTGAAGTGACTTGCCCAAGGGCACACAGAAGACAGGTTGCAGAGCGGAGATTAGAACCCATGACCTTCTGACTCCCAGGCATGTGTTCTATCCACTACGCCATGCTGCTGCTGGGTCATGAAGATCGGTAAACTACAGACTAGGACAAAAGGGGTTTTCATTTCAGGGTAGATAATAAATGTGTTTGTTAAGCACTTACTCTGAGCCTTCACTGGTGTAGATACATGGTAATCAGGTCAAACACTGTCCTTCTCCCCCTACAGAGAACTCACCATCTAAGTGGGAGGGAGGAGAGGCATTGAATCCCTGTTCTACAAGTGAGAAAACCGAGGCACAGAGAAGTTAAGTAACTTCCCCAAGCCCACCCGGCAGACAAGTGGTGAAGACAGAATTGGGATCCAGGTCCAGCAAGGAATGTGTCTGTTTGCTGTTGTATTCATTAATTTCATTCAATCATATTTATTGAGCGCTTTAGGTGTTCAGAGCACTGTACTAAGCACTTGGAAAGTTAATTTGGCAACGGATAGAGACAGTCCCTACTCAATAACGGGCTCACAGTCTAGAAGGGGGAGACAGACAACAAAGCAAAGCAAGCAGACAGGTGTCAGTACCATCAAAATATTATCTATTTTGATTATAGATATAAACACATCATTAATAAAATAGAGTAATAAATATGTACAAATATACGCAAGTGTTGTGGGGAGGGGAAGGGCAGAGGGAGGGAGTAGGGGCAGTGGGGAGGGGAGGAGGAGCAGAAGAAACAGTGGGCCTCAGTCCAGGAAGGCCGCCTGGAGGAGGTGAACTCTCAGTAGGACTTTAAGGGAAAAAGAGAGCTAGTTTGGCAGATGTGTGGAGGGAGGACATTCCAGGCCAAGAGAAGGACGTGGGCCTAGGGCCGACAGCAGGACAGGCGAGAACGAGGCACAGTGAGGAGGTTAGCGGCAGAGCAGTGGAGTTTGTGGGCTGGACTATAGAAGGAGAGGTAGAAAGGGGCAAGGTGATGGAGAGTTTTGAAGCCAATAGTGAGGAGTTTTTGCTTCATGCGAAGATTGATAGGCAACCACTGAGGATGTTTGAGGAGGGGAATGATATGCCCAGAGCGTTTCTGTAGAAAGATAATCCGGGCAGCAGAGGAAATTATAGATTGAAGCGGGCAGAGAAAGGAGGTTGGGAGATCAGAAAGGAGGCTGATGAAGTAATTTAGTCGGGATAGGATAGGACAGGATAGTATAGGATAGGCTAGGATAGTACTTTCCAACTTGTACTTGTACTTCCCGACTTGTACTTCCCAAGCGCTTTGTACAGTGCTCTGCACACAGTAAGTGCTCAATAAATACGATTGAAAGAATAGGATAGGCTAGGGATAGGATAGAATGTAAGATTGAACCCAGTTGGCAGTTTGGATGGAGAGGAAAGGGCGGATCTTGGTGATGTTGTGAACGTGAGAACGGCGGGTTTTGGTGACGGAGTGGATGTGTGGGGTGAACGAGAGAGCGGAATCGAGCATGACACCAAGGTTGCGGGCTTCAGAGACGGGAAGCGTGATAGTGCCGTCCACAGTAACAGGAAAATCGGGAAAAGGAGAAGGTTTGGGAGGGAAGATAAGGAGCTCAGTCTTGGACATGTTGAGTTTTGGGTGGCGGGCTGACGTCCAGGTGGAGATGTCCTGAAGGCAGGAGGAGATACAAGCCTGGAGGGAGGGAGGGAGAGAGAACAGGGGAGGAGATGTCGATTTGGATATCATCTACGTAGAGATGATAGTTGAAGCCGTAAGAATGAATGAGTTCACCAAGGGAGTGAGTACAGATGCAGAACTGAAGGGTATCAAGAACTGACCCTTGAGGAACCCCTACAGTAAGGGGATGGGAGGGGGAGGAGGAGCCCGAGAAGGAGACTGTGAATGCATGGCCAGAGAGATAAGGTGAGAACCAGGAGATAACGAAGTTCATGAAGCCAAGGTTGGATAATGTGTTGAGGGGAAGGAGATGGTCCATACTGTCAAAGGCAGCTGAGAGGTCGAGGAAGATTAGTATAAAGTAGGAACCATTAGATTTGGAAAGAAGGAGGTCATTGGTGACCTTTGAGAAGGACATTTCGGTGGAGTGTAGGGGACTGAAACCAGATTGGAGGGGGTCTAGGAGGGAGCTGGAGTCCAGGAATTCGAGGCAGCTACTATAGACGACTCGTTTTAGGAGTTTGGAAAGGAAGGGTAAGAGGAAGATAGGGTGATAGCTGGGAGGGGCAGTGGGGTCAAAAGAGGGTTTTTTAGGATAAAGGAGACGTGGGCATGTTTGAAGGCAGAGGAGAAGAAACCAGTGGAGAGTGAGCGGTTGAAGATGGAAGTTAGAGGGGGAGGAGGGAAGGGATGAAAGTTTTCATATGATGAGAGGGAATGGGTTTTGAAGCACAGAGGGATGGTGTGGCACTTGAGAGGAGGTAGGAGATCTCCTCTGAAGATACTGCTGGGAAGGATGGGAAAGTAGTCGAGAGGTTTGAGACCGGGGGCGTGGAGAAGTGGGAGGGGTGACTTTGGGGAGCTTAGACCCGATGGAGTTAATTTTCCTAATAAAGTAGGTGGCCAGATCGCTGCGGGTGAGGGATGGAGGAGGGGGAGGAACAGGGGGCCTGAGGAGGGAATTAAATGTCTGGAACAGCTGACAGGGGCGATGGGCATTGGTGTCAATAATGGGTTATATTGGGCATAGGTGTTATATTGTACTCTTGCAAGGGCTTAGTACAGTGCTCTGCACACTGTAACCACTCAGTAAATCCGACTGAATGATTCTGACTCCCAGGCCTATATTCTTTCCACTAAGCTCTTGTTTGTGGGAAAGAAACATGTTTATCAACACTGTCATACTGTACACTTCCAAGTGCTTAGTTGAGTGCAGTAAGCGTTCAATAAATACAATTGACAGATGGATTGCTGCCTTTCCAGCCCATGAACATATCCGTTCCATTCCTGATTCCCTCTGAAGCCTGCGGACATGAAAGACTGCGCTTTTTCCCACGGTATTGGAATTTCCACCTCACGTCGGAACACAAATAGCTGCCGGAAAATAGAGAAGACAACTCAGCGTCTATTCCCTGCACAATAATGCCCTGATGGTTTAGAGTTCGAAAGGTACTTTGAATGTGCAATAGATTTTTAATGGTATCTGTAAGCGTTTATTATCTGCCAGACACGGTACTAAGTGCTGTGATAAAGGCAAGACGGTTCAGTTGGACACAGTCCATGTTCCATGTGGGGCTCACCGTTTTCAATCGTATTTTACAGATGAGGTAACTGAGGCACGGAGAACAGAAGTGACTTGTCTAAGGTACATCAAGGCTCCCTGGCAATCCGTTGATGTGAACCCGTTGTTTGGTAGGGATTGCCTCTATGTGTCGCCGAATTGTACTTTCCAAGGGCTTAGTACAGTGCTCTGCACACAGGAAGTGCTCAATAAATACGATTGAATGAATGAATTTAATGAGAAGCAGTGTGGCTTAGTGGAAAGAGTACAGGCTTAGGAGTCAGAGGACGTGCGGTCTGATCCCGACTCCACCATGTGTCTGCTCTGTGACCTTGGGCAAGCCACTTAACGTCTCTGTGCCTCAATTACCTAATCTGTAAAATGGAGATTAAGACTGTGAGCCCCATTAGGGACAACCTGATTACCTTGGATCTACCCAGCACTTAGAAAAGTGATTGACACCCAATGAGCGCTTAACAAATACCGTAATTATTAACTATCATTATTTTTATTTCATGGCATCTGCTGTCGACAGCACACTTGCTACCAAGGAGTTGACAATCTAAAGGAAAGTTCCTTGGGGCGGCTTTTGCCCTAAAGGTTTTTCCATCGCTGCTTTTACATGCTGATTCCTCAGGCTAAGGGGGTTCAGAGTGGGGGGCACCACAGAATAGTGGTGGTTCTTCTCCTCCTGGTTCTCCTTTTATCACTCTGGCCGTTCATTCTTAGTCTCCTTCGCGGGCTCCTCCTGCCCCTCCCATCCCCTTACTGTAGGGGTTCCTCAAGGGTCTGTTCTTGGTCCCCTTCTGTTCTCTAGCTACACTCACTCCCTTGATGAACACATTCGCTCCCATGGCTTCAACTATCATATCTACGCTGATGACACCCATATCTACATCTCTGCCCCTGCTTTCCCTCCCTCCCTCCAGAATCGTATCTCCTCCTGCCTCCAGGATATCTCCTTCGGGATGTCTTCCCGCCAACTAAAACTCAATATGTCCAAGACTTAAATCCTTATCTTTCCTCCAAAACCCTGTCCTCTCCCTGAATTTCCCGTCACTGTACATAGTACTACCATTTTTCCCGTCTCACAGGACCACAACCTTGGTGTCATGCTCGACTCCGCTCTCTCGTTCACCCTTGACATATTGAATTTTAGATGGCAGGCAGACATCCAGATGGAGAGGTCCTGAAGGCAGGAGGAGATACAAGCCTGGAGGGAGGGAGAGAGAGCAGGGGCATAGATGTAGATTTGGGTGTCATCTGTGTAGAGATGATAGTTAATAATAATAATAATAATAATAATAATAATAATAATAATAATGGCATTTATTAAGCACTTACTATGTGCAAAGCACTGTTCTAAGCGCTGGGGAGGTTACAAGGTGATCACGTTGTCCCACGGGGGGCTCACAGTCTTCATCCTCATTTTACAGATGGGGTAACTGAGGCCCAGAGAAATTAAGTGACTTCCCCAGAGTCACACAGCTGACAAGTGGCGGAGCTAGGATTTGAACCCATGACCTCTGACTCCAAAGCCCGGGCTCTTTCCATTGAGCCACGCTGCTTCTCTTGCCGTGGGATAGTTGAAGCCGTGGGAGCTTTTCCTTTATCCCTGCTGTATATGAAACTCAAAGATAATTTTGAATTAAATAACTGTCACCTTTCCATAGAGAATCATTAGTTGAAGCCTGTCGGTTTCTTCGCTCATCCCATCAGTGGACTCTAATTTTGGCTCTTCCCTCATCAACTGCAGAATAATAATGATGGCATTTGTTAAGCACTTACTATATGCAAAGCACTGTTCTAAACGATGGTGGGAGGAATACAAGTTGATCATATCCCACGTGGGGCTCACATTCCAAATCCCTATCTTACACATGAGGTAACTGAGGCACAGAGAAGTTAAGTGACTTGCCCAAAGTCACACAGCTTACAAGTGGTGGAGTCGGGATTCGAACCCAGGACATCTGACTCCCAAGGCCGGGTTCTTTCCACTAAGCATTGTTTCAAGTCAGTTCTGCCTCCCAAAAATGCCCAACGTCTCAACGGTGATGGGATTCCTCCTACTGGGATTCTCGGATGTCTGGGAGCTGCAGCTGGTCCATGCTGAGCTGTTCCTCCTGGTCTACCTGGCGGCCCTGAAGGGAAATCTCTTCGTCCTCGCCAACAGTGCCTTCAACCGGCGCCTCCACATCCCCATGTAATTCTTCCTCAGGAACCTGTCTGTTCTCGACCTCTGATACATCTCCATCACCGTCCTCAAATCCATCCACAGCTCTCTGACCGATAATAGAGAAGTCTTCCTAGGCTGTGTGACACAGGTCTGTCTGGTGATTTTCTTTGTACATGCAGAATATTTTGTCCTTACAGTGACGTCTACGACCGCTACGCCGCCATCTACCGCCCCTTGTGCTGCGACGTCATCATGGACCGGGGGCCTGTGAGAATATGGCCGCCGCCTCCTGGTTCTGCAGAGGGCTTTTAGGGTTCCTATTTTCTGCTTAGACATTCTCTCTGTCATTCTACGGGTCCAATGTTGTCCAGCAGTTCTTCTGTGACGTCTCCTCCCTGCTGAAGGTCACCTGCTCCGAGGACCACATCACAATCGGCATGGGCCTGACCGTCGGGGTAGCATTACCCATCTTCTTCTTCGTCTCTATCGTCATCTCGTACGTGCACATCTCCTGGGCCATGCAGAGGATGCCGGCCTCCGATCCCCTGCCTGCCTCACCTCGGCGTCATTACTCTCTTTTTCATGACTTGTTTCTGTGCTTATCTGAAGCTTCCATCAGGGTCTCCCTGGACGCTGGACCTGCTAGTGTCCGTGTTCTACGCGGTGGTGTCCCCCACCCTGAACTCCCTCCTCTACAGCTTGAGGAAGCGGGACATGAATGTCGCCACGGGGAGGGGACTAGGCAGGGAATGGCTTCCAACTTGTGAACGTGAATTCACCATTCTTTGCTTGCTGAAGTTAACATGGCCATAGTGAATGGCCCCAGCATTTTTCGGAGACCAGATCTTTGTGTGTTTCACCCATACAGCACAACTAAGTGAAGTGATAACCATCTATAACACTTATTTGGATCAAGCTCCTCATTTCCACGGACAAACTGGGTCAGGCTAGTTTCGTCTTCTGCCCCCGAGCCACCCTTAAGAAAGAGGGCACATATCTTATGGAAGGTGACAATCAAAGTCCTACCTTTGTCATTCAGAACTGATTTTCCCCGAGACCTAATGTCATCGGTGCACGAGTAGCTCCTGAATTGACTCATCTCCCTGCTGTGGAACCCGACCTGAAACTTCTAAATTTCTCACTGCCCAATTACCAAGTTGCAGAATGTACCTTGTTCCTATTTTTTGCCTTTCTTTTCTCGTCTAAATGTGTGTGTGTGTGTGTGTGTGTGTGTGTGTGTGTGTGTGTGTGTGCACATTATGGCCTCAAACAAAAATAATTTTCCCCAGAGTAATTAGTTAATTTTTGTTTTGTTTTGTTTTGTACTGGTGCTCAGAGTGATCAATCAATGTTTTTTGTGGTTTTTTTCTAACTGGTATTTGTTAAGCACTTACTATGTGACAGGCACTGCACGTAGCACTTGGGTAGATACAAGGTAATCAGGTTGGACACAGTTCCTTTCCCTCCTGGGGTTCATGGTCTTAGTCCCCATTTTGTGGGTGAGGTAACTGAGGCCCAGAGAAGTGAAGTGACTTGTCCAAGATCACACAGCATACAAATGGCAGAGCTGGGATCAGAACCCATGACCTTCTGACTCCCAGGCCCGTGCTATCCACTCAGCCGTCCAGGCACCACAACTTCTGAAGCAGAGTTCCACCAGCATCACTAATTGTTCAGGACTAACTCTCAAACTACAAGAAAAGATCAGCGAAGTAGCATGGCCTAGTGGAACGAGCACGGGCCCAGAAGTCAGAGGACCTGAGTTCTAATCTTAGCTCTGCCAATTCCCTGCTGCGTGACCTTGGGCAAGTCACTTAAGTTCTCCCTTCCTCAGTTTCCTCATCTGCAAAATGGGGATTCGATACATGTTACACACACACACACACACACACACACACACACACACACACACAGACTTTGAGCCCCGTGTGTAACCTGATTGTTAAATACCTACCCCTGTGCTTAGAACGGTGCTTGGTACATAGTAAGAGCTTAACGAATTCCATGAACAATGAAGTTCTGGATGTAGTCTGCCTCCCAGCATCAAAGGTATACTGGTTTGGACCCTACTATGTTGGGTGGTGTACAGAGCCCTGCACACAATAAACATGCAATAAATACTATAGATTGATTGAATGAGTGAGTGAGTGATGAAAGCAGAATGAGCAACAGCAGATTACCCAAACAGCTACTGAATGGAAAGCAGAAACTGAGAAACTGCAAACAAGCAGGCAGAGGGTAGAAAAAACGTCTCGAGACGATATTTCATCCTGTAGACCAGTTTCCAGAACCAAGAACCAAGTGACAAGAGGTTTCTCATGTCGCCTGGGCCCCGAGATCCCTGGGTAGGGCCCCAATACGGTCCTCCAGGGATTCCCCTCAGAGTGACTCCAGCTTTATCTTTGGGGACAGGGTCCGTCTGAGAAGGATCTCAGTGTGTGCGGGAGAGCAGAGAGGGGCTGAGGGCTCCTCGTTGTCCCTACTTGGCTGACCGAACCCAGGAGTCCGAGTGGAGACAGGGGACCAGGCCAGCCTGGCAGAGGTCGGCGACCCCCAGCCCCACGCTGCCTTGGTGAGTGTGCCCTGGGGTAGGGATGGAGGGCGGGGAGAGGCCAGCAGCCTGTAGTGAGTCTATGGCGAATCTCACACTCAGACACCAGGTTGAAGTTGGGATCAGGGCAGGCGGGTTTGCAGAGGCAGAATCCAGGCTTTGGCAGGGATGAGACAGTGGAAGGTACCACAGCACAAGCCACTAGTACTGGAATCACTTCCTCCCCTCAGGTTCTTAGTCACATGGTCTTTGCACCTGGACCAGCACTTATCTGCTGTTTGTTCTAGGACAGCTCCTCCACTGTCTTGCTGACAGCCCTTCATCAGCCCTCCATTGGCCCTTCATCATCCCTCCATCATCTCTTTGTAACTCCTTCGTTAACGCCCCATCTTCCTTCCGTCCCCCTAGACTGTCAGCTCGTTATGGGCAGGGAACGTGTCTACCAACTCTGTTGGATTGTCCTCTCCTTAACGATTTAGTCCAGTGCTCCAAACACAGTAAGCACTCAGTAAATACCATCGATTAATCATTTCTCCCAGCACTCTGCCAAAACCTAGTTGACGTATGTAATTGGGGTCCCAGGCCTGACCCTTCCCTGTTTAACCAGACTTCACTTTGCAGTTCATTTTCCTGGTATTAAGACAGCTGCAATCGGACTCCCTCGACCCGCAGCTGTGAGAGAGAGAGTGTGTGTGCGCGTGTGTGTGTGTGTGTGTGTGTGTATGCGTGCGTGCGTGTGCGCATGCACACGTGTATGTACGAGCTTAGGGCAGGGTAGGAGAATCAGGGAGCAAATCCCAGGCTTTAGGGAAAGGATACATCTTGGTAGGGAACAGTGGGGAACGTTCTCTATCTCACCCTAGGGAACAGGTTTGGGGGTCACGGAAGAGCCGAATGAGTGACTAGATACTCTTATGGGTGTATGCGTCTACCTACTTGTTTTTATTTTACTCTCCAATGTGATTAGCACAGTGCTCTGCAAAATGTAGGCGCTCAATAAATACGATTGACTCTGTCCGACTGTCCATGTGTGGGAGAACCCTGGTCTATGAGTGAGAGGGAATACATGTGAGGGTATTATGTGTTTGGATACATGTTTACCTGTAATTTTGTGTGTGAGAATGAATTTGTGAGCTTCATGGTGCATTTTAGGGTTGGTATATCCTTGCCTTTTGGGTCCACGGGTGGCTCAATAAACACCATTACTATTACCAGTCAGTCAATCAGCTTAGTACAGTGCTCTGCACACAGTAAGTGCTCAGTAAATACGATTGAATTAATGAATGTTTATTGAGCTCAGAGCACAGTTCTGTGTTTACAGCACTCACTATACTAAGTGCTTGGGAGAGTACAATATAACAGTGTAACAGACACACTTCCTACCCACAATGAGCTTACAGTCTCTGTACATATCCATAATTTATTTTATATTAACATCTTTATCCCCCTTTAGACTGTAAGGTCGTGTGGGGAGGGAACCTGTCTACCAACTCTTTTACATTGTATTCTCCGAAGTATTTAGTACAATGCTCTGCACACAGTAAATGATCAAAAATACGATTTCCAAATTGCTTGATTGATTGATACTACAACTTCTAGAAGGGCCTTTGCTGCTATTGCTGCAATTATTAGTATGACTGCTTTCCCGTCTTATACTTTTGTCATCTTGCTGTCCCCACTTGGAGAATTATGGCGTCAATCCTCCTTTGGAACTCCCTCCTAGTTTCAGGGAAGTCTTTTACCAAGTTTCTAGGTAATTTTGTAATTGCTAACTGTCTTCCAATATACCATAAGTTTCTCCTTCCATAGACTCACCGGCAAAATTATTGTTGATTTCTTAACCTCATCAAGATCTTTGCCCTGTGCAGGGAGTCATCATCATCTACCAATGACCAACATCTCTACGGTGAGGGAACTCCTCCTGCTGGGTTTCTCCATGGTCCGGGAGCTGCAGCTGGTCCAGGCGATGCTGTTCCTCCTGGTCTACCTGGCGGCCCTGATGGGGAATCTCCTCATTGTCACCAATACCGCCCTCGACCGGCGCCTCCACACCCCTATGTCCTTCTGAATCAGGAACCTGTCCGTCCTCGACCTCTGCTACATCTCCGTCACCGTCCCCAAATCCATCCAGAACGCCCTGAACAACAAGAGATCCATCTCCCTAGCGGGCTGTACCGTCCAGGTCTTCTCTGTGGTCTGGGTTGGCGGCTCAGAGCTGTCCGTCCTCACGGTGAAGTCCTACGAGTGCTATGCTCCCATCTGCCTCCCCCTGAGCTACAAGGTCCTCATGGCTCGAGGGTCCTTTGGGAAGATGGCTGCCGCTTCCTGGCTCAGCAGGGGCCTGTTTGCAGCAATGTGTTCAGCTGGGGAGTTCTCCCTGTCCTTCTGCAGGTCCAACACCTTCCCCCAGTTCTTCTGTGACATCCGCGCGCTGCTGAAGATCTCCTCCTCCGAGAAGCCCATCACCATCGACGCGACTGTGATTTATGGGGCAGCCTTAGGCGTCTTCTGCTTCATTTCCATCGCTGTCTCATACGTGCGCATCTTCAGAGCCATGCTGAGGATGCTGGCCGCCGCGGGCTGGGCCAAAGCCTGACTCACCTCTTCGTCGTCACTGCTTTCCTCTCTATGGGTTTATTTGTTTATATCAAGCCGGCCTCAGACTCCTCCTTGACCGTGGACCTGCTGGTGTCCGTTTTCTACACGGTGGTACCCCCGGCCCTAAACCCCCTCATCTACAGCCTGAGGAACAGGGAAATGAAGGCCGCCATGGGCATGATCTTAAAAGGGTCATTCACCCAGCCCCTACTCTGGGACACAATGTCTCCTTCCCTGTGCAAATAATTTCACACCACCACTTTACCGAGAAATTGCCCTTGGACCTAGCCATATACTTAGCTGTCCTAGAGGGTTCACAGAAAACGCTGGACGTTGATGAATTGTCAAAGTCTGGGAGGGAGGAGACTTTGGCTGAAGTATAACTAACAATCCAGTTTTGGGGAGGCATCATGGCCTACGGGAAGGCTGTAAACTCACAGTGGGCAGGGAATGTGTTTAAGAACTCTGTTATTCTGTACTCTCCCAAGTGCTTAGTAGAGTAAATCCTGTTTGGGGGCCGTTCTAATCCCTTCCCAGCCACGTGTCTTCTGTGTGACCTTGGGCAAGCCACGTAACTTCCCCATGCCTTCGTTACTTCATCTATCAAATGAGGATTAAGACTGTGAACCCCACATGGGACAATCCAATTACCTTGTATCTACCCCACTGTGCTTAGCATAGTGCTTGCCACATAGCTAGTGCTTAACAAATACCACAGATTTTTTGTTAATTTTCTCATAGCCTGAAACAATGGGAATCACTCTATGTTATAAGCTCACTGTGGGCAGGGAACGTGTTTACCAACTTTGTTATATTGAACTTTTCTAAGTGCTTAGTACAGTGCTGGGCCCAGAGTAAGTGCTCAATAAATATGTTTGATTGATTGACTGAGTCTCAAGTTCTGATGTCAACTCTGCTACTGATTTGCTGTGTGACCTAGGGACAGTGACTTAACATCCCTAGAAGCTCTCTTGCTCTCACACTCTCAGTCTCTGTGGGACAGGAATTGTGTCTGAACTGATTTTTTTTCTACTCCAGCACGTGGAACAATTAGCACATAACGTCTGAATAAATACAATAAACACAGCTGGCATTTGTCAGCTGTGTGACTTTGGGCAAGTCACTTAACTTCTCTGTGCCTCAGTTACCTCTTCTGTAAAATGGGGATTAAGAATGTGAGTCCCACGTGGGACAACCTGATTACCTTGTATCTCCCCCAGCGCTTAGAACAGTGCTTGGCACATAGTAAGCGCTTAACAAATGCCATTATTTTTATTATTATTATTCATATGATATAATTAATAGTAACGATTATGAAAAATAATGATATGTGTTTTAGAAAGACTTTGGGGGTGGGAATGAAAGTTGGGAAATGGAAGGTGGTATGGGAGAAGGGAAGAAAGGATGACTGCAGCTCCATCTTTCTTGTCAACTCCATCCTCTCTCATCAATCCGTCTTTTCTTTCTTCCATCCATTAAGCCTTCCAACCATTCATGCATCCATCCAGAGCACGGGGTTGGGAGACAGAGATCGCGGGTTCTAATCACAGCTCCGCTATTTGTCTGCCCTGTGACCTTGGGCAAGTCACTTCACTTTTCTGTGCCTCAGTTACCTCATCTGTAAAATGGGGATTGAGACTCTGAGACCCTTGTGGGACAGGGACTGTGTCCAACCTGATTACCTTGTATCTACTCCAGCACTTAGAAGGGTGTTTTGCACATGGTAAGCGTTTAACAGAGACCATAATTATGACTATTATTATTATAAGTGGTATTTATTGACAACTACTGGGTGCAAAGCACTGTAGTGAGCTCTCAGGAGAGTTGAAGAGAGATATAATTTACATTGTTCCCACTCTCCAGAAGACTATGATCTAATAGGGGAAATAGAGAAAAATTTACATTGAGAAGGAAGGAGAGAAGGGAAAGATGAGAAAGTGGGCGAATACTTGATTCAGGAGTACAGTTTATATAGTCAGTATGAACAGATCTGTAACGGATTTGCAATCAGGACAAGTCAGAAGAAGCAGCGTGGTCTAGTTGGTAGAGTGCGGGCCTGGATTTCAAATGGACATGGGTTCTGATCTCGAGGGTTCCACCACATATCTGCTGTTTGACCTTGGGCAACGTCGCCTAAATTCTATTTGCCTCAGTTCCCTCATTTGGAAAATGGGGATTGAGATGTAAGCCCCACGGCAGATGTGGAGTTTGTCCAATCTGATTAGCTTGTATCTACTCCGGCACTTAGTATAGTACCTGATATATAGTAAGCGCTTCACAATGACCATGAGAAAAAGTTAAAATAGGCTGATTGACTGATAGACTGAGTGTCTCAGATTGTGAATTAGACAAAGGTGAAGCTATTAAAAGAGGCTAAAAACTGTCATTGAAAACAGGAAGCATGGGGACGCTGAGATGCAGATTCCACGGTTTCCACGGGAACCCGGAGGGCCGGCTCCGTGGTTGATGCTGCAGTGACTAGGCCCTTGTCTCCCAGGAGCCTCAGAAACCACGTGACCAGAGGGTGTTTGGCTTGTCCAGTCCACGAGGTCCCTCGGCAGGGCCCCGAGCCATCCTCCAGGGATCCCCCTCGGAGCAGCTCCTGCTTTATCTACAGGGATCGGAGCCCATCTGGAGAGCTTCTCAGGGTCTGAGGGAGAGTGGAGAGGGACCAAGGGCTCCTCTATGTTCCTTCCTGGCTGACCGAACCCAGGAGTCTGAGGTGAAAGAGGGGACCAGCCCAGCTCTGCAGAGGTCAGCGACCCCCAGCCCCATGCTGCCCTGATGAGGGTGACCGGAGGTGAGTGGGATGGAGGGGGCAGGGGAAACGAAGATGAGGATGGAAGTGTTGGAGCCAGTCTGGGGCCTAAGGTGGGGTTTCAGACCAGGGCCGTGGCTCCCAGCGAGGCAATGGTGCTAGCAGGAGGGGAGGTGCTTCCCAGCTCAGAAAACCCCAACAATCACACACCTTTCCTCCTTCCTCCTCAAATCTCGCTACCATAATAATGACGGCATTTGTTCATCACTTACTATAAGCAAAGCATTGTTCTAAGCGCTGGGGGGATACAAGATGATCAGGCTGTCCCACGCGGGGCTCACAGTCTTAAACCCCATTTTCCAGATGACGTAACTGAGACCCAGAGAAGTTAAGTGACTTGCCCAAAGTCACACAGCTAAGTGGCAGAGCCGGGATTAGAATCCATGACCTCTGGCTCCCAGGCCCGTGTTCTTTCCACTTTGCCACGCTGCTACTATGCCAACTACTTGCCAGGCTAATGATCCAGCACAGTTTCAGCACTATGGACAATCACGTTGGGCTTTCTTTAGCCCTACAATCCCTTGCAGATAGCAAATGACATGCAGGGCTAAGAGAGTGTGACAAGCTTTGGACCGCCACTGGCACTACTAGCAATTCCTCCTTGTAAGAGTTTTTTTCCCAAATGTTGGGAGAAAACAAATAGCGGGAAAGGTTGGAATCCCTGCCTTCATGGGCTTTCCAGCTGGTCTGGCTACGATGACACAGTATAATTTACTATCAGTCAATTAATCTTGAATCATATTTATTGAGAGCTTATTGTACGCACTAAGCACTTGGAAAGTAATAATAATTGTAGTAGTACTTGTTGAGCTCTTACTATATCCCAAGCTCTTTCCTCAACGCTGCGGTGGATACAAGTTAAGCACAGTCCTTGTTCGACATGGGGCTCACAGTCTTAACCCCAATTTTACAGATGAGGTAACTGAGGTTCAGAGACATTAAATGACCATGGTCACACAGCAGACACTAGGCGGAGCCGGAATTAGTACCCAGGTCCTTTTGACTTCTTCTGACTCCCAAGCCTCTGCTCTATCTCCTTTAGAAAACCATAACAGACATAGTCCCTGCCTCTTCTAGAAGGAAAGAAAGAATGAAAGATGAATATGAAATTATTGCGTGCCATTGTACTGATAAGGAAACAGAGGCCCAGGGAAGTGAAGTAACTTGACCAAGGTCCCACAGCCGGAAAAGGAGAGAGGTGGGATTAGAACCCAAGTTCTCTGACTACCACTAAGCTAAGCTTGGGAGAGTACAATAAAACGGAGCTGGTAGATGTGTATGCTACCTACAAGGAGCTTACAGTCAAGAAGAGAACTCCTGGGCCCATGCTTTTTCCATTAAATGAGGATGGAAATGAGTTGAATCGTTCTAGAGTTAGGTGAA
The DNA here is from genome assembly GCF_015852505.1 of Tachyglossus aculeatus. NCBI lineage: Eukaryota > Metazoa > Chordata > Mammalia > Monotremata > Tachyglossidae > Tachyglossus > Tachyglossus aculeatus. Next base: position 837,024 of record NW_024044849.1, read on the forward strand.
GTGGATTTAGAGGGCTGGGAAATGAATGGGGAAGCTGGTTGGAGGAGGGGGGGATTTCAGTAGTGCTCGGAATTCGGGAAGACCTGTGCTCTCTCTGATTTTGAGTGGATAAGAGAGGCTAGGCTTGGCTAGGATGGAAGCGGGAGAGTCGATCGTGAGTAACAACTAGAAAGTCGCTTTGAGAGATGAGAAGACGAGTTGAACGATGGACAGGAGTGAAGTGCCGTCATAGGGCAGAAAGCCTTCAAGCCGATTGTGAGTTTTTGCTGTTGTGATGACACAACATGTTCTGAATGAAGGCTGAGGAGAGGAGAAGATGTAGGCTGAGTGATGCTTTAGGAAAGCACTAAATGAATGATGAGATATTCTTGTGTTTGTGTGAGTCCACTTGTGAATACAGATATTGAGCAAATTGAATCAGTTTGATGTATATGTGGGTTTTATTTTTGTTGTTAATCTTATGGTACTGTTATGTGCTTATTATATTCCAGGTACTGTACTAAGCACTGGGGTGGTTACAAGATAATCAGGTTGGACGCAGTTTATGTCCCATATGTCTTTTCAGTCATAATCCTCCATTTACAGATGAGGTAACTGAGGCACAGTAAAGGTAAGATACTCACCCTCGTTTATATAGCAGACAACGGGGTGGGCAGGGACAGGACTAGAATTCAGGTCCTTCTGTCTATCAGGCTAATTCTATCTCCACTAAATGGATGAATTTATGTTTAAAGGCACTTCTTGTTTCATTCTAAAACCACCGAAAAAAATTTACAGGAGTCATGTTCATATCTTTATGTTCTCTGACCTCTCCTATCCCTTATTCATTTTAGTTTCAGTCTCCTTAACCAAAAATAATGCTCGATAATTATTAAGTGCCTACAACGTTCCAAGCAACGTATTAAGTGCTGGGGAAGATTCAGGACAATCTGATAGAACACAGCCATGACCCACGAAGGATTCACAGACTAAGTAGGAGGGAAAAAAGGTATTGAATCCTCATTTTACTATTGAGAAAACTGAGGCTAAGAGAAATTAAATCACTTTCCCATGGCAATGCAGCCGACAAGTGGTAGAGTTGGGATGAGAAGCCAGGTCTTCAGACTCCCGGGCCTGAGTTCTTCCATTGCCCCCAAGGAAATTACATTCTATTGGAAGCACCCTGTTTCTACACAGTTCATAGCTTGGTTCTTCCAATAGAATGTAATTTCCTTGGGGGCAATGATCACATGTACTATTACTGTGTCCTCCTTAGGTATTCAATAAATAAAATTGATTGACGTATTCTTGTTCCTTCACCCCCAACATTATTGTCTGTAAATTGAAGTCTTCCTTTCCAGGGAGTCGACACCATTTCCCAGAAATGTTCAATGTCTCCACGGGAACTCAAATATCATTTTGAATTCAGTAACTGTCTCCTCTCCATAATCAAGTGTCCTGCCAATTCCTTCACTCATCCCATCAATTGACTCTAACTTTGGCTCTTTGCTCATCACATACAGAAATTAATGCTGCCTCCCAGAAATGCCCAACGTCTCCATGGTGAGGGAATCCCTCCTGCTGAGTTTCTCAGAAGTCCGGGACCTGCAGCTGGTCCATGCCGCGCTGTTCCTACTGGTCTACCTGGCGGCCCTAACCGGTAATCTCCTCATCATTGTCGTCACTGCCCTTGACCGGTGCCTCCACACCCCCATGTACTTCTTCCTCTGGAACCTGTCCATCATCGACCTCTGCTACATTTCCGTCACCGTCCCCAAGTCGTCGTCATAGATCTATCTCCCTCTTGGGCTGTTTGGCCCAGGTCTTTTTGGTGGATCTGTTTGCTGCTTCAGAGCTGTTAGTCCTCACCGCGATGTCCTACAACCGCTACGCCGCCATCTGCCGCCCCCTGTACTATGAACTCATCATGAACAACACGGCCTGTGGAAAGATGGTGGCCGCCTCCTGGCTCAGCGGGCTGCTCATTGCCGTCCTGCTTTCAATTTCGACATTCTCCCTGAGATTCTGTGGGTCCAGCATCGTCCAGCAGTTCTGTGATGTTTTGCCCCTGCTTGAAGATCTTCTGCTCCAAGAACCATGTCGCCATCGATGTGAGCATCATCGGTGGGATAGCTTTAGGTGTTGTCTGCTTCATCTCCATCGTCGTCTCCTACGTGCACATCTTCCAGGCTGTGCTGAGGATGCCGGCCTCCGAGAGCTGGGCCAAAGCATTCTCCACCTGCCTGCCCCACTTCGCCATCTTCACTGTCTTCCCCTCTATGGCCTTCATGTCCCGATTCCTCAGGCTGTAGATGAGGGGGTTCAGGGTGGAGGGCACCACGTTATAGAACACGGACACCAACAGCTCGAGGGTCGAGGGGGAGTCTGACACGGGCTTGAGGTAAGAGATGATGGCCGCAGAGAGGAAGACAGTGAAGATGGCGAAGTGGGGCAGGCAGGTGGAGAATGCTTTGGGGAGAGTCCTAAAGAGGAGATTCCTCCTCCCTTCTTTAAGAGACAAAATGTCTGTTTCCTTTTGCTGAGCTACCCCATTCCTCATCAGGGTTCTGACCGTGGGGGTAGCCATATAAAGAGCTGTCCAAAGAGAAAGTCCGGTGTCTGTGGATTTGTCACTGTCTGGGACAGAAGCTGATTAGGCATGTGTGACTGTAAACCTGGTGTGGGCAGCGATTGTTTCTCTTTAATCTGAATGGTACTTTTCAAACGCTTAGTACAGTGTTCTGCACACGGTAAGCACTCAATAAATATAAATGAATGAATAAATGACTGACGATTGATTGTTTGGGCGGAATCATGGCATAGTGGAATGAGCATGTGGCTGGGAGTCATGAGATTTGAAAGGTCTGCCAAGTTCTGTCACAGGCCTGCTGTATGACCTTGGTCCAGCCACGTAACCTCTTTGGGTCTCTTAGTAAAATCTGATTCAGTATGTGCTCTCTCTTTCTCTTACAGCGTAAAGCAGCATGGCTCAGTGGAAAGCGCCCGGGATTTGGAGTCAGAGGTCATGGGTTCAAACCCAGGCTCCACCAATTGTCAGCTGTGTGACTTTGGGCAAGTCACTTAACTTCTCTGGGCCTCCGTTACCTCATCTATAAAATAGGGATGAAGATTTGAGCTCCCCGTGGGACAACCTGATCTTCTGGTAACCTTCCCAGCGCTTAGAACGGTGTTTTATACATAGTAAGCGCTTAATAAATAGTATTGTTATTATTATTATTACAGTCTGAGCCTCTGTGGATAAGGAAACATGTTCGATCAGATTAGTTTGTTTCTACTCCAGGACTTGGCAGTCTTTTGCAAGTAAATTTTTAATAAATTCAATAATGATAATGTTGACAGTACTACTGATAACAGTAATTTTATGAATTTTAAGATCACTCTTGGTGTTTATGAAAATAAGAAAATCAGAGGGTGACAAGGGAGAAGGGATGAAATCATGGAAACTGTACCCTACATATGACTGCCTGTTTACTTGTTTTTATGCCTGTCTCCCACTTCTAGACTCTCAGCCCATTGTGGGCAGGGATTATGTCTATTCGTTGCTGAATTGTACTTTCCAAGCGCTTAGTATAGTGCTCTGCACATAGTAAGTACTCAATCAATACGATTGAATGAATTAATTAATGAATTTGACTGATCAAATCCTTGTCTCGAATCCATCCCTTAATAATAATAATAATAATAATAATGATAATAATAATAATAATAATGGTATTTGGTAAGCACTTACTATGTACAAAGCACTCTTCTAAGTACTTGGGGAATACACGGTAATTAGGTTGTCCCAAGTGGGGCTTACAGTTAATCCTCATTTTACAGATGAGGGAACTGAGGCCCAGGGAAGTTAAGTGGCTTGCCCAAAGTCACACAGCTGACAAGTGGTGGAACCAGGATTCGAGCCCATGACTTCTGACTCCCAAGCCCGTGCTCTTTCCACTGAGCCACGCTGCTTTATCCATCCAACCATCCGTCTGACTGTCCATATATCCATCTGTCTATCCATTCACCCAACTGTCTTTCCATCCATCCAACCATCTACCCATTCACATATCCATCCATCCATCCATCCATCCATCCATAATAATAATATTAATAATAATAATGATAGTGATATTTGTTAAGCGCTTAATATGGGCCAGGCCCGGTAATATGTGGTGGGGCAAATACAAGCTAATCAGGTTTTACACATCACCTATTCATGCATTCATTCGATCGTATTTATTGAGCGCTTACTGTGTGCAGACACTGTACTAAGCGCTTGCGAACTTTAGGTTAGCAACACACACAGACGTTCCCTACGCAACAGCGGGCTCACAGTCTCAATCCCCACTTTACAGATGAGGTTACTGAGGCATAGAGAAGTGAAATGCCTTGCTTAAGGTTACACAGTACATAATCCACGCATCCATTCACATCCATCTATCCATCCATCTAACCACGCACCCTTCCACCATCCATCCATCCAATAACCCATCAATGCATCCATCTATCAATCCATCCATCAATCACTGATATTTTTTGAATGCATCCTGGGTGCAAAGTACTGTAGTAAATACTTCAGGGGGATCAAAATAATTTAAACACCATCCCTTGCTTTCCAGGAATTTAAAATCTAACAGGAAAGATAGACACTGAATAAATTCATGAGAGGACGAAGAAGAGAATGTAAAGAATGGTAAATAGATGAATCTGTGCTCAAAGAGTACATTTTATAAAAACCACTAAGTAGAAAACTATAAGGGTACATGCGAGTGCAAAAATGGAGAATTGGCCTAAGATGCTGATTGGTAGTTGGGACAAGATGATTTAGAGAGAGGAAAAATGAATCGTGTGAGGCATCGTGGAGGTGGTGGGATGACGGAAGGGCATTGAAGATGGGGAAAGCTGCGCTCTGATTGACTGGAAGGTGATGGTGGGGGGAGAGGAAATGTGGGCTGGCAGATTATTTCTCCATTTTCCATCACGGAGATATTTTGAAAGGGGACAGGGTCATTCAGAGGAGAGAATGCAGTGACCTCCTCACCCCAGTTTGGTACAGTGGCTCAGCTCTGAGATAGAAGAGGACGATGCCTAGGCTACAACCTATTCCTTCTGTATCCAGGGATTTCCCCGTCTTGTACACCCACTCAGTATCAGTGATTCCTTCCCATCATCCCGTTCTCAAAACCCCTCAGCCCCTCCCAAAGTGATAATAATAATAGCAATAGTAATAATTGCATTTGTGAAGCGCTTACTATGTGTCAAGCACTGTTCTAAGCGCTGGGGTAGATAAAACGTAATCGGATTGCCCCACCTGGGATTCACAGTCTTAATCCCCATTTTCCATCTGAGGTAACTCAGGCACAGAGAAATTAAGTGGCTTGTCCAAGGTCACACAGCAAACAAGTGGCAGAGCCGGGATTAGAACCCACGTTCTCCCAAACCCAAGCTCTTGCCACTAAGCTTTGCTGCTTCCCATGCTGCTTCTCTGGCTTGATCTCCCAAGCCAGCCCGGGGGAGAGTTTTAGGGTGGATTTAGCGTCATTTCTCGTTCTTTCTAGATTTGCAATCAGAAGACGTCAGAAAATACAACTGATTAAATGGCCGATTGATTGTCTGAGGTCAGAAACAAGATGAAACTGAGAGAAGTAGCATGGCCTAGTCGATAGAGCATGAACCTGGGAGTTCGAATGACTTAGGTTTTAAACTCGGATCTGCACCTTTCTGCTGTGTGACCTTGGGCAAGTCACTTCACTTCTCTGGTCTTCAGTTCCCTCGTCTGTAAAATGGGGATTGAGACTGTGAGCCCCATGTGGGACAGGGACTATGTCCAACCTGATGAGCTTGTATTGAATCCCAGGATTTACTACAGTGCCTGGCACACAGTGAGCGCTTAACAGGTATCATTGAAGAAAAAAAGAAGCTGAAGCACCCACCCGTTGACCCAGAAGGTCACTAAGAGCAGGAACCGTTAGGATGCTGTTGTCATGGGAACCCTGCTGACAAATGTCATCACTGAATCATCATTTCTGTGAGGACTCAAAGACTGTGGGAACAAGCCGCCGTGATCCAGCCAGACACTTCATCACCAATTCCTCCTCACAGGAATTCCCCTACGAAATCATGGGAGGATGCAAGAGAGAAGCAGTGTGGTCTAGCGGATAGAGCATGAGCTGGCCGTCAGTCGACTTGGGTTCTAATAACGGCTCCTCCTCTGTTTATTTTTTAGTGGTATTTGTTATGCACTTACTATGTGTCAAACATTGTTCCAAGCATTGGGCAAGGTAATCAGGTTGGACACAATCCCTGTACCTCATGGGGATCACGGTCTGAGCAGGAGGGAGAACAGGAGACCTGAGGCACAGAGAAGCTAGGTGACTTGCCCAAGGTCACACTGCAAGCAATTGAACGAGCTGGAATTAGAGCCCAGGCCCACCCTCTTCCCACTGGGCTCTAACTCTTTCTCTTCTGGATGATTTGTAGCAAGCCACTTCACTTCTCTGTGCCTCAGTTCCCTCATCTGTAAAATGGGGACTGAGACTGTGAGCCCTGTGCGGGATGGGACTGTGACCCCTGTGTGGGATGGGACTGTGACCCACCCAATTTTCTTGTATTCACCCCAGAGCTTAGTGCAGTGCCTGGCATATAATGAGAGTTTAATACTGTAAATAAAGAGGTAAAATGTATGATCCCGGCTCTCAAAGACTTCCCAATCTAATAGGCTAGATAGGCAAAATGTCATTTACAACTGGGAGGTAAAAAGAATGGAACAATGGATATGTGGATGAGAAGCAGCCTGGTTTAGTGGAAAGACAGGAGCATAGGAGTCAGAGGTAGTGGGTACTAATCCCAGCTCCTCCACTTGTCAGCTGTGATACTTTGGGAAAGTCACTTCACTTCTCTGTGCCTCTCATCTGTAAAATGGGTATTAACACTGTGATTCCCAGTTGGGACAACCTGATTACCTTCTGTTTTCCCTAGCGCTTAGAACAGTGCTTGGCACATAGTAGGCGCTTAACAAATGCTATCATTATTGTTATTATTATTAGTGCTTAATTTTCATATTTTTGAGTGCTTGATGTGTGCAGAGCACTATTCTAAGTGCTGAAGAGACTGTCCTACAAAAGAGTTGGTAGACATGTTCCCTGCCCACAAGGAGCTCACCGTCTAGGGGTGAAGCAGACATTAATCAGTCAACCAATCGGAGACATTTATCAAGTGCTTACTGTGTGCAGAGCACTGTACTAAATGTTAGGAAGAATACCATATAAATGAGTTGGTAGACATGTTTCCTCAAGAAACCTACAGTCTAGAGTAATGATCCTTACCCTTCAGCAGCAATATCCTGAGGGCCTGCGGATGCATTTAGTCTTGAGATGATAACTGACAGATGATGGGAAGAAGAAAATTAGCTAAATCGACCTTGAGAAGGTAGAATTCCAGAGGGTTTTTGAGGGTGGGATGTCTTCGGGCTGGGGAATTGAAAAGGGTGGATTTCCAGGCCAAAGGAATGGTGGGAGCGAGAGGTGGGAAGATGAAGTGTCGAAAGTGAGTCACGGTAAGAAGGTTCTTTTTGAAGGGTTGGTCGAAGAAATCAGATAATGAGGAGATTTAGAACAGCCGTTGATCAGACATTCATTTCAAGTCAACTCAATTGCAATCTTTTATTCCTCTAAACTGTAAGCTAGTTGTGGGTAGGGACTGTTTCTGTTTATTATTGTATTTTATTTTCCCCATCATTTAGTACAGTGCTCTGCAAACAGTAAGTGCTCAATAACTATGACTGAACGAAGTCATTTTCCACCGTACAGGAGCTGCTGCAATCAGGTTCCCTGTGGTAGAAGCTGTGTGTGTTTGTGTATGTTTCTACATGTGTGTATGCTTGTGTGTGTGTGGGTGTGGGTGTGCACGCGCGCGTGCGCACATTTACACAAATTATTGGGTAGCAGAAGCCGCAAACTAGTTCAGGCAGTGGGTAGGGTTGAAGACGGAGATAGAAAAATCTCCCTCCAGACTGTCAACTCGATGTGGGCAGGGAATGTGTCTACTAACTCTGTTGGGGTGGCGGGAGGGAGACAATCTCAGGAATTCCCTTTAAATGGACCAAACTAATGTGAAAATCTGGACCTTATAATAATAAAAATGGTATTTATTAAGAGCCTACTATGTGCAAAACACTGTTCTAGGCACTTGGGAGGATATAAATTGATCAGGTTGTTCCAGGTGGGGCTTACAGTCTTAATCCCCATTTTACAGATGAGGAAAATGAGACACAGAGGAGTTAAGTTACTTGCCTAAAGTCACACAGCTGACAAGTGGCGGAGCCGGGATTAGAACCCGTGGCAGGGATAAAGAACTCAAAGACAATTTGGAATTCAATAACTGTCTCCTCTCCTTAGAGAATCACTAGAAAATATCCTGTCAGTTTCTTCACTCATACCATCAATGGACCCTAACTTTGGCTATTCCCTCATAACATGCAGAAAGTCAATGGTGCCTTTCACAAATGCCCAATGGTCAAATGCCCACGGTCACTGGATTCCTCCTGCTGGGTTTCTCAGAGGTCCTGGAGCTACAGCTGGTCCAAGCTGCGCCGTTCTTTCTGGTATACCTGGCGGTCCTGACGGGGAATCTACTCATCATCACCGTTACCATCCTCGACCGGCACCTCCACACCCCCAAGTACTTCTTCCTCAGGAACCTGTCCGTCCTCGACCTCTGCTACGTCTCCATCACCGTCTCCAAATCCACCCTCAACACCCTGACCGACCGTAGAGAATTCTCCTTCCAGGGCTGTTTTTTCGAGGCATTCTTCATGATTCTGTTAGCCGGCACAGAGTTCTCCATGCTCACGGTGATGTGCTATGACTGACACTTAGCTATCTGCAGTGCTCTGTACTACGAGGCCATCATGAACCACATACCCTGGTTGAGATGGCAGTCGGGTCTTGGCTTACCGGAGCAATGTTAGGAGTCTTCGTTACAGCTGCGACTTTTTCCCTGCCTTTCTGCAGGACCTATGTGATCGCAGAGTTTTTCTGCGATGTCCTGTCGGTAATAAAACTCCCCCGCTCTAAAACGTATGCAGCCTTCAAGGTGACCGTAGCCACTGGTGCCTGTTTCAGTGTCTTCTTCTTCGTCTCCACCATGGTTTCACACGTGAGCATCTTCCGGGCCGTGATGAGGATGCCAACCACAGAGGGTCGGGCCAAAGCCTTCTCCACCTGTCTGCCCCAGCTCGTCGTCGCCACCGTTTTTTCCTCCCCTGCTGCCTTCGTCCACTTAAAGCCGACTTCCATCTCCTCCTTCCGGCTGGACCTGCTGGTGTCGGTATTCTACACCGTGGTTCCCCCCACCCTGAACCCCCTCATCTACAGCCTGAGAAACAGGGACGTGAAGAGGGTGATGGGGAGGGTCCTGGTTGTGAGTCTTTTTATCGGAGATAGACACGCTCTGACACTGTTATTTCTATCCTCAAGGATTGACTCTAGACGGACTTGGGAAGTCTACAAAGATCTGTGTATTTGTCATTAGAGACTTTTCCTGGCTGCACGCTGCCTATTATCAATGGCTTTGCCTAGTTTGGTAAAAGAGTTTTTATCCAGCTGGTCTTGACTGGTATTTAAATCTAGTTCCCATGCCTGGGGATGAATCTATGCACTTGGATTCACCCCCTTTATTCACCACCAGCAGAGGGTAGATCATGGGCCTGGGAGTCAGAAAGACCTGGGTTCCAATCCTGACTCTGCCACTTGTCTGCTCTGTGACCTTGGGCAAGTCAGTTCACTTCACTGGGCCTCAGTTCCTTCATCTGGAAAATATGGATGAATACTGTGGGACCATGTGGGACATGGACTATGTCCAACCTGATTACCTTGTATCCACCCCAGTGGTTAATATAGTGCCTGGTACATAGTAAGTGCTTCACAAATAGCATTAAATAAAATGGAAGAGATAGCTGCAGAAGGGTGTTTTAGACTTAACTCTGATCCTCAAATCTGCCCTAGAAGCCAGGATCAGGTGTACAGGTTGAAATTTTACCTCCACTTAATGCTCTCAGTTGTCACTCAACAAACACCATTATGATTTCTCTTCCTACTTTTACTCTTTCTACTATTACTATTTAATCTATAATATACTTCAATGTTTAAGTATTAATTCAATCAATCAATCAAATTGAAGTACAACAGAAGGCCAAGGCACATCCTTTGCATACAAGGAGCTTAAACTTTTCAAAAACGTTACAGGTGCCTGTGACACACAGCCATTCAGTGGCAGAGCTGGAATGAGATCTTGGGGTCCTTTTCTCTTTTTTTGCCAAATCAATCTGAATATTGCATTCAACCATGATTAACCAAATGGGCTAAGGTGCCTATTTTCCCTATGACGAAATATCCCCAGTGTTGAAAGAGAAAGCTATTACTAATCATGGTAAAAATTGATGAGTCCGTTGAGGTTATTCTAGGAAGGAGTCCTAGAGTGGGAACCACGTGGGACTGGGCAGATATTTAGGTTGCGGGGACCGAGACTACAGACAGCCCAGTATCCCGGCCTTCTGAGATTCCCGGATGGTCAGCGGAGCCCCGGGCCCGTCCTCCCAAGGGGAATCCCCCAGGAAATAACCCGGCCATAGTCTGAGGGGACGGCGCAGGCATCTGGAGAGTTGCGAGAGAGAGGGAAGATCCTGACGGCTCTCACCCCTACCCAGACCTTGCTGTCACCCCTACCAGTGTCCAGGACAGACGAGATGAAGTGAGACTCTTTCTTAGCGGAGGTCGGTGTTCCACAGCCCAGGACAGGCCATGTGACTCTGGAGATGAGCAGGGGAAAGGTGAGAGGCAGGTAAGGGAAATTTCAGTATAAGCCCAGAATAAGTGGATCAAAGTTAGAATCTATCCTATTCTTTCATGTTACTTCCCTGAGGAGAGATGACCCATTCCAGCTAGTACCCCCTCCAGGGCCAGATGAGGGGGTGCGGGTCTTTTTGAGTGAGGGAAACTCTGCCACCACTCAGATGTCAGTAAAATGAGCCAAGTTCTGGGACCCAGAAGACCACACCCCCAGCCCATCTCCGCCACTGGCTTGCTGTGTGATCTCGGGAAAGCCGCTTAATCTCGCTGTGCTCCAGTTTCCTCATCTGCTAAGTGCTTAGTACAGTGCATAATATCCGGTAAGTGCTCAATAAATACTATCGACTGATTGAATGCGGGTAGGGAACGTGTCTACCAACTCCATTGTATTGTATTCTTCCAGCCACTAAGTTCAGTGCTCTGCACACCGTAAGCACTCAGTAAATACCATTGATTGATTAATTGTTTGAACGTGGACAGGGAGGTTTTCTGCCAACCATGTTGTATTGTACTCTCCCAAGTGCGTAGTACAGTGTTCTGCACTATAAATGCTCAATATCTATCACTGATTGATTAATGTTGCCTTCTGGTTTGAGACGAGTTAAGGCCTAAGGAAGAAGTCATAATTGAGTGTTGGCCTATGGGAAGCATAAGGCCTGTATTGACACATTCCCTGCCCACAAAGACCTTAGACTCTGATCAATCCATCAATCAATGATGTTTTCTGAGCGCTGACTGGGTGCAGAGCACTGTTCTAAGCACTTGGGAGAATGCAATAGAGCAGAGATGCAAAGCATGCTCCCTGTTCACAAGCTTACAGTCAAAAGGGGAAGACAAACATTAATAAAAATAAAGTATAGGGGAGATAGACATAGAGGTATGAAGAGCAGAGCAATCTAGAGAGGTGGCTGTGCAATGGAGTAAAGCAATATACATGCCTAGGAGGAGTATCAGTCCATCTATGATGGGTAGAGATGGTGGATGGGTTTGTCTGCCTGAGAGTTAAATGGGAAAACCTCGTTGGAGGAGACGGGCTCTTGTGTGGTAATTGGAACGTGGAAGGGTTGTGGTCTGTCAGGAGGAGCAGCATGGTGGTGTGGATAAGCCACGAGTAGGGGACTCAGAAGGTCATGGGTCCTAATCACAACTCTGCTGCTTGTCTGCTGTGTGACCTTGGGCAAGTCACTTAAACTTCTCTGGGCCTTCAGTTACTTAATCTGGAAAATGGAGGTTGAGACTGTGAGCCCCGCGTGGGACCAACCCAATTTGCCTGTATCTGCCCCATAGTAAGCGCTTAGCACATAATGTAATTATTATTTGAAGGCGTTGTAGTTCTAAACTGGGGGAACAGCTCGAGAGAGGGGAGAGACATCGGAGTAATAATAGTAATAATAATGATGGCATTTATTAAGTGTTTACTATATGCAAATCAGTGTTCTAAGCGCTGGGGAGGTTACAAGGTGGTCAGGTTGCCCACGGGGGGCTCTCAGTCTTAATCCCCATTTTCCATATGAGGTAACTGAGGTCCAGAGAAGTTAAGTAACTTGCCCAAAGTCACACAGATGACAATTGGTTTTGCTGGGATTTGAACCCATGACCTATGACTCCAAAGCCCGTGATCTTTCCACTGAGCCACGCTGCTTCTCGTATAATGAGTAATGAGAGTCTCGAGTAATGAGAGTGAGGCAGAACTAGAAGATTTGCCAGGGATGAATGAAAATAATATGTTGGGGAATAGAAGGGGAGGCAAATAGATATGAAAGGTAAAGGAGTTATTGAATTGGCATAAAAGGATAGGAAGGGATTTGGCTAGTTCATAATCATAATAATAATGATAATAATGGTATTTGGTAAGCATTTAGTACGTGGTAAGCACTGTATTATGTGTGGGGTAGATACAAGTTAATCAGGCCCCTCATGAACATCACAGTCTAAATAGGAGGGAGAACAGGTACTGAATCCCCATTTTGCAAATGTGGGAACTGAGGCCCAGAAAAGTGAAGTGACTTGCCCAAGGTCACACAGCAGGTAAATGGCAGAGAAGGGATTAAAAGCTAGGTCCTCTGATTCCCAGGTCAGAGCTCTTTCCACTAGCCTGCGCTGCTTCTCAAATGATGTGGAATTAAGTGACTACAATCCTTGCAAATAATAATAATAATAATAATAACAGTAATTATGGCATTTGCTGAGTGCTTACTATGTGCAAAACACCGTTCAAGCGCTGGGTGATCAGGGTGTCTCACGTGGGGCTCACAGTCTTAATCCCCATTTTACGGATGAGGTAACTGAGGCAGAGAGCAGTTATTGACTTGCCCAAGGTCTCACAGCTGACAATTGGTGGAGCTGGGATTTGAACCCACGACCTCTGACTCCCATCCCTGTGCTCTTTCCATTGAGCTACGCTGTTTCTCTTGGAATAGATACCTAGGAATCAGGAATAGTTTCTGTGCTGGTCTTGAAATGAGGCAGGTAAACTGGGGGAGATGAACATCGTGATTAGCTTTCAATTATCCTAGCGCTTAAGACAGTGCTTGGTACGTAGTAAGAACTTAACAAGTTCCATAAAAAACACAAATCTGAGATTTCCCTCCAACCCAAAGATTTTCTCTTCTTCAGGGACTTCTCTCTGGATTGTTATTCTCGTCCCTATTAAAATCTACTTCGGTTTTCTAAATGTCCTTAGACAGTCAGTGTCAATTCCCAGAAAATTACCAATGTCACTGTAAAGACAGAATTCCTGCTGCTGGGTTTCTCGGAAGTTCAGGAGCTGCAGCTGGTCCACGCTGCACTGTTCCCCCTGATCTACCTGGCGTCACTGACCAGAAATCACTTCATCGTCGCCGTCACCATCCTCGACCCGCGCATCCACACCACCATGTACTTCCTCCTCAGGCACCTGTCTGTCCTCGACATCTGTCTCAACTCTGTCAACCTCCCCAAGTCCATCTACAACTCCCTGAGTAACAATAATCCCATTTCCTTCCTAGGCTGCATCGCTCAGCTCTTTTGGTAGATCATGTTTGTGGGTTCTGAGTATTTCGTACTCACGGCAAACTCTTTCGACCGCTACACCTCCAACTGCCTCCCCCTGCGTCACGACATCAGTATGGACCGAGGGGTCTGTGGGACGATGGCCGCCGCCCCATTGCTCAGCCGAGGACTGATTAGAGTCTTATTTTCAGCTTCGACCTTCTCCATGTTCTTCTGCAGGTCCAACATTGTCCCCATTTCTTCTGTGACGTCCCCGCTCTGCGGAAGATCTCCTGCTCCGAGGACTACATTGCCATGGAAGTGAGCATGACCACAGGAGTAGCGTTAGCCATCGTCTGCTTCATGCTCATCGCCATCTCATACATCCCTCCATCCCCACCGTCTTGCCTCCTTCCCTTCCCCACAGCACCTGTATATATGTATATGTGTTTGTACATATTTACTACTCTTTATTTATTTATTTTACTTGTACATATCTATTCTATTTATTTTATTTCGTTAATATCTTTGGTTTTGTTCTCTGTCTCCCTCTTCTAGACTGGGAGCCCACTGCTGGGTAGGGACTGTCTCTATATGTTGCCAACTTGTACTTCCCAAGCGCTTAGTACAGTGGTCTGCGCACAGTAAGCGCTCAATAAATACGATTGATTGATTGATTGATCCGCATTTTCTGGGCCGTGCTGAGGTTGACGGCCACTGAGGGCTGGGCCATAGCCTTCTCCACCTGCCTGCCTCAACTCACTGTCATCATTGTTTTTTTCTCTACCTGGATTTTCGCCTACTTGAAACCGCCCTCGGACTCCCCCTCAATGCTGGAACTGCTGGCGTCCGTGTTCTACACCGTCGTGCCCCCCGCCGTCAACCCCCTCATCTACAGCCTGAAGAATAAAGGTATGAAATCTGCCCTGGTGAGGATCCTAAAGGGTTCACTCTCCCAGCTCCCTCTCTGGCATAAAATACCTGTTTCTCCGTGCCAATGATCCCAGCCGTTGTCAGAGGGATTGTCCAAGGATTTGTCCAGATTTAAAGCCAACCTTCGGGTCTAAAGATAGAGTCCCGACAGCTGTGGCTACATCTCTACCCCTGCTCTCTCCCCCTCTCTCCAGGCTCGCATCTCCTCCTGCCTTCAGGACATCTCCATCTGGATGTCTCCCCGCCACCTAAAGCTCAACATGTCGAAGACTGAACTCCTTGTCTTCCCTCCCAAACCTTGTCCTCTCCCTGACTTTTCCATCTCTGTTGACGGCACTACCATCTTTCCCATCTCACAAGCCCGCAACCTTGGTGTCATCCTCGACTCCGCTCTCTCATTCACCCCTCACATCCAAGCCGTCACCAAAACCTGCCAGTCTCAGCTCCGCAACATTGCCAAGATCCGCCCTTTCCTCTCCATCCAAACTGCTACCCTGCTCATTCAAGCTCTCATCCTATCCCGTCTGGACTACTGCACCAGCCTTCCCTCTGATCTCCCATCCTCGTGTCTCTCTCCACTTCAATCCATACTTCATGGTGCTGCCCGGATTATCTTTGTCCAGAAACGCTCTGGGCATATTACTCCCCTCCTCAAAAATCTCCAGTGGCTACCAATCAATCTGCGCATCTGGCAGAAACTCCTCACCGTGGGCTTCAAGGCTGTCCATCACCTCGCCCCCTCCTACCTCACCTCCCTTCTCTCCTTCTACTGCCCAGCCCGCACCCTCCGCTCCTCCGCCGCTAATCTCCTCACCGTACCTCGTTCTTGCCTGTCCCGCCATCGACCCCCGGCCCACGTCATCCCCCGGGCCTGGAATGCCCTCCCTCTGCCCATCAGCCAAGCTAGCTCTCTTCCTGCCTTCAAGGCCCTGCTGAGAGCTCACCTCCTCCAGAAGGCCTTCCCAGACTGAGCCCCTTCCTTCCTCTCCCCCTCGTCCCCCTCTCCATCCCCCCGTTTTACCTCCTTCCCTTCCCCAAAGCACCTGTATATATGTATATATGGTTGTACATATTTATTACTCTATTTATTTATGTATTTATTTTACTTGTACATATCTATCCTATTTATTTTATTTTGTTAGTATGCTTGGTTTTGTTCTCTGTCTCCCCCTTTTAGACTGTGAGCCCACTGTTGGGTAGGCACTGTCTCTATGTGTTGCCAGTTTGTACTTCCCAAGAGCTTAGTACAGTGCTCTGCACATAGTAAGCGCTCAATAAATACGATTGGTGATGATGATGATGATGAGAAGACCCTTCTTCATGTTCAGGATTTATAGATCTTCTCTTGATCCCGCATGGGATAAATGCAAGATACCCCTGTAGATTGTAAACTCCATGTGGGCAGGGAACATGTCAGCCAACTTTGTTGTATTGTACTCTCCCAAGCACTTAGTACCATGCTCTGCAGAGAGTAAGCACTCAATATATACCACTGATTGATCGATTGTTTTGTACTGTGCTCCACACAGGGCAATTGCTTAATAAATGACATTGACGTATGATCTGATTGATTGATCAATATGTGTATCCTTCTCTAGACTTGTAAGTATACTCCTCTAGACTTGCAAACTCACTGAGGGCAGGGAATGTGTCTACCAACTCAGTTATGTTGTACTCTCCCAAGTGCTTACTACAGTGCTCTGCACATCATAAGCAGTCAATAGATACCATTGATTGATCGATTGCTTTGTACAGTGCTCCACACAGAGTAAGTGCTCGATAAATACCATTGATAAATAGTCTTACTGATTAATATCTCTATCTTCCTCTAGATTGTAAGCTCAATGTGGGCAGGGAATGTGTCTGCCAACTCAGTTATACTGTACTCTCCCAAGCACCTAGTACAGTGCTCTGTGCATGGAAAGTGTTCAATAAATACCATTGATTTAGTGATCGATTCATTAATGTCTCTATCCCCCTCTAGCCTGTAAGCTCATTGAGGACAGAAAACCTGTCTACCTGTTCTGTATTACTGTACAATCCCAGGCACTTAGTACAGCGCTCTGCACAAAGTAATCGCTCAACAAAGACCATGGATGAAATGACTGATTATTTGATGAGCTGGGGTGAGCGGGGACAGAGAAAGGGGGTATAGAAGAGAGTACCAAGACCCGAGACACAGTTGCCATTTCCCCAATTCCTGGAAATCTGTCCCAAGTTACTCACTACAGTTCAGCTGTATAAAATGAAGTTACCTTTCATCCCGATATATGCTTTCACACTCCCCACTCTTACCTACACATAGATTGCCAATTGTATATTCGGTTACTAATGGATCTACTTCATCTTGGCATTGGTAACCCTCCTTGTAAAATTCTTATGTTCGCTGATGAGAATCACTGGTGTCTACTCTCTTCACTAAATTGTGAACTCCCTGAGGTCAGAATGTGCATGTCTTCCTTTCTTTTTGGAATTTGTTAAGTGCTCAGTATGTGCCAGCTGTAGTACTAAGTGCTAGAATAGATACAAGATAGTCAGTCAGTTGGTCAGTTGCATTCATCAAGTGCCTATTGTGTGCAGAACACTGTATTAGGTGCTTAGGAGAGCACAATAATGCAATATAAAGATGCATTCCCTGACCGCAGCGAGCTTACAGGCTAGAGGGGAAGAGGGGCGTTAATGTAAATAAATACTGGATATGGGTATAAGTGCTATGGGGCTGGATGAAAGAAGGGAGCAAATCATGATGACACAGAAGGGAGTGGAAGAAAAGGAAATCAGAGCTTATTCAGGGAAGGCGTTTTATAGGAGCTGTGCCTTAAATAAGGATTTGAAGGTGAGGGCGTGATCATCTAACTGATATGAAGACGAAGCGCACTGCAGCTCAGAGACAGGATGTGGGTGACAGGTCGGCAGCGAGATAGACTAAATCGCCATACAGTGGGTAGGTTAGCACTAGAAGAGTGAGGTGTGCAGGCTGGGTTGCAGCAGTGAGGTGAAGTAGGAGGGGACAAGCTGATTGAGTTCTTTAAAACCAATTCTAAGGAGTTCTGCTTGATGTGGAGGTGGATTGGAAACCACCGGAGGATTCTGATGAGGGGGAAACATGATCTGAACGTTTTTTAGTAAAATGATCCGGGCAGCAGAGTGAAGTATGGACTGGAATGGAGAGACACAGGAGACAGAGAGTTCAGCAAGGAGGCTGATGCAGTAAACAAGCTGGGACAGGATAAGAGACTGGATTAATGTGGTAGCAGTTTGGATGGAAAGGGAAGTACTTCAATATTTAAATACCAAGTTAATCAAATTGAAGTACAACAGAAGTAAAAGATATATTCTTTGCAAATAAGGCGCTTACACTTTACCAAAATTTTACAGGTGCTTGTGAATGCCTGAGTTCTACAATGACAGATGGGAATACGAAATGTAATTAGAAAATCCGCCTGGATGGATTTGGCTTCCAAGAGAATTTGAAAATGGGGAGAAATGAGGCTTGGCAGGTTTGAAGGAGGGAGGGTGCACCAGGCAGGAGAAAGGGTACAACCCAAGGGTTGTAGGCAGGGAAGTTCAAAACGAGACACGGTAAGAAACTCTGGAGGGATTGGGGAGTGTGAGCTGGGGTGTAGTGGGAGAAGAGAATGGGTAGGTAAGAGAGAGAGAGCTGATTTAAGATGGTCCACGGTCTTGGCCTGATATATCTCCAATCTCCAGAGTTGAAACAGAGACCAATTATTAATCATGAAAATGGAATTATGATGAGTCCATTGATGTTATTCTAGGAAGGAGTCCCAGAGTGGGAACCACGAGTGAATGGCAATTATTTCAGTTGTAAAGGCTGAGACAACAGAGAGCCCACGATCCAGGCCTTCTGCTATTCCCGGACAGTAAACTGTCTCCGCAAAGCCCCGGGCCCCTCCTCCCATAGAGAAGCCCCCAGATAATAACCCGGCCGTCGTCTGAGGGGACGGCGCAGACATCCTGACAGCCCCCTCTACTCACCCAGAACTTTTTCTCACCCCACCAGCATCCAGGACCGACGAGGTGGAGTGAGCCTCTCTCTCAGCAGAGGTCGATGCTCCCCAGCCCAGGACAGTCCCAGTGATTCTGGAGAGGAGCAGGGGAAGGTGGGGGCAAGGGAAGGGAAATTGCAATATAAACCGAGGATATAACAGGAATTTTCCTGTTCTTTCTTAATTATAATAATTGTGGTATTTGTTAAGCGACGACCATGTGCCAACACCATACTCAGTACTGGAGTAGATATGATATAATCAGATTGGACACCGTACCTGTCCTACATGGGACTCACTGTCTTAAACCCCATTTTACAGATGTGGAAACCGAGGAACAGAAAAGGTAAGTGACTTGCCCGAGATCGCCCAGCAGGTAAGTGGCAGAGAGGGGATTAAGACCAAGGTTCCCTAAACTCCCAGGACCATCCTCTTTCCACCACGCTATGCTGCTACTCCAATTATGTAGAATTATGTGACTAAAATCCTTGCAGATGTTTGCAAATGGATTAAACTTATAGGAGTCAGGAATGGTTTCAGTGCCGTCCTAAACCAGGGCAGGTTGATTGGAGGAGATGAACAATCTGATTAGTGTTTCGTACAGTGTCTGGAACTTAGTGAGCATGAAAAATTACCATAAATTACCCCTGAGATTCCCTCGAACCCAATGATTTCCTACTCTTCTGTGCACTTTTCTCTGTAATATTATTCTCATCCGTATCTTTTCTAAATGCCATTAGGCAGTCAATGTCATTTCCCAGAAAATGACCAATGTCACCTTGAAGACAGAATTCCTCCTCCTGGGATTCCCTGAGGTCCGAGAGTTGCAGCTGGTCCAGGACGCGCTGTTCCTCCTGCTCTACATGGCGGCCCTGACGGGAATTTCCTCATCGTCGCCATTACCCCCCTCAGCTAGTGTCTCCACACCCCCATGTACTTTTTCCTCAGGAACATATCTGTCCGCGACCTCTCGGCAGCCTCATCTCCGTTATCGTTCCCCAGTCCATCCACAACTCCCTGACCGACCGTAGATGCATGTCTTTCCTGGGCTGTGCTGCCCAGGTCTTCTCGGTGTTTGGGTTTGGCGGTACAGAGATGTTCATCATCACGGCGATGCCTTAAGACCGCTATGACGCGATCTGCTGTCTCCTCGGCTATTAGGTCGTCATGAACCAAGGGCCCTGTGGGAAGATGGCGGCCGCTTCCTGGCTCACCGGGAGTCTGTTTAGGGTCTTGATTTCGGCTTCGACCTTCTCCCTGTTCTTCTGCGGGTCCCACGTCATCTCGCAGTTCTTCTGTTGGTATGTTTGGTTCTGTTCTCTGTCTCCCCCTTTTAGACTGTGAGCCCACTGTTGGGTAGGGACTGTCTCTATGTGTTGCCAATTTGTACTTCCCAAGCGCTTAGTACAGTGCTCTGCACATAGTAAGCGCTCAATAAATACGATTGATTGATTGATTGATTGATTCTGTGACGTTTTCTGATGAAGATCACCTGCTCCGAGAAGCACATCGCCATTGACGCGACTGTAATTTCGGGGTAGGCTTAGCTGTCGTCTGCTTCATGTCCATCGTCGTCTCGTATGCACGCATCTTCCGGGCTGTGCTGAAGATGCCGGTAATGGAGGGCCGGGCCAAAGCCTTCTCCACCTGCCTGCCGCACCTCGTCATCGTCACTGTTTTCCTCTCTGCGGGTGTATTTGTCTACAACAAGCCGCCCTCAGACTCCTCCTTGATTGTGGACCTGCTGGTGTCTATGTTCTACACGGTAGTACTCCCGGCCCTGAACCCCCTCATCTACAGCCTGAGGAACCGGGACATGCACACCGCCATGGGCAGGATCCTAAAACGGTCACTCATCCAGCCTATACTCTGAGACACAATGTCTCCTTCCTTGGGGAAATAACCTCACACCACCACTTAACCAAGGAATTGTTCTTAGACCTAGCCAGATACTTAGCAGTCCTACTGGGTTCACAGAAAATTCTGGACATTGATGAATTGTCAGCCTGGGAAGAAGGCGGCTAAGACTGAAATAGTACTTATAGTCCAGTTTTAGGAAGGCATCAAGGCCTAAAGGAACGGGAGTGCCTGTAGACTGTAAACTCATTGTTGGTAGGGAATTGTTTTACAACTATGGTAAACTGAACTCTCCCAAGTAAAGTAAATCCAGTTTGGGGGCCGTTCTAACCCCGGCTCTGCCACTTGTCTTCTGTGTGACCGTGGTCTAACCACTTAACTTCTCCGTGCCTCAGTTACCTTATCTGTAAAATGGGGATTGACTGTGAACCCCACGTGGGAGAACTTGATTACCTTGCATCTACCCCATTGTGTTTAGAACAGTGCTTGACACGTAGTAAGTGCTTAACAAATACTATATCTTTAAAATTTTATCATGGCCAAAAGGAATGGGAATCGCTCAAGACTGTAAGTTCATTGTGGGCAGGGAACGTGTCTACCAACTTTGTTAAACTGAACTTTTCCAAGTGCCTAGTACAGTACTGGCCCCAGAGTAAGTGCTCAATAAATGTGATTGATTGATTGATTGAGATGAGTTCCGTTGCCAGCTCTGCCACTGGTCTGCTACGTGAGCGAGGGGCAGTAACTTAATATCCCTAAAATCTCTCTTCCCCTTACACTCTGAGCCACTATGAGACAGGAATTGTGTCTGTACTGATTCTTTTGTTTCTACTCCAGAAAGCAGAACAATTTAGGCACACAACCTCTTAATAAATACAATAATGGTATTATTAGCAATGACTCTGAAAATATAATGATATGCTCCTTAGCATGACTCTAGGGGTGGGTATGAAAGTTGGAAAATGGGAAGAGGTATGGGAGAATGGAATAAAGGATGACTGCAACTCCATCTGTGTTGTCAAATCCATCCTCTCTCATCAATCCATTTTTCCTTCTTTCCATCCATCCATTCTTCCAACTATTCATCTATCCATCCATCCGTCCATCCAGAGCACGAGCTTGGGAGTCAGAGGTCGCGTGTTCTAATCCCAGTTCCTCTACCTGAACGCCCTGTGACCTGGGGCGAGTCACTTGACTTCTCTGTGCCTCAGTTCCCTCATCTGTAAAATGGAGATTGAGACTGTGAGCACCATGTGTGACAGGGACTGTGTCCAACCTGATTATCTTGTATGTACTCCAGCACTTAGAACAGTGCTTGGCACGGAGTTAAGCGCTTAAAGAAGACCACATTTATTACTATTATTGTTATCAATGGTATTTATTGACCACATCCTAGGTGCAAAGCAGTGTAGTAAGCTCTCAGGAGAGGTGATAAGAGATAAAATTGCATTGTTGGTGCTGCTCAGGAGATTATGATTTAATGGGGGAGATAGACATGCAGTACATTACATAGAGGAGGAAAGAGAGAAGGGAAAGATGAGAAAGAGAATGAACACTTGATTCAAGCGTACAGTTCATATAGTCATTATGAACAGCGCTTCAATGGATTTGCAATCAGGACAAATCAGAAGAAGCAGCGTAGCCTAAAGGGTAGAGCACGGGCCTGGGATTCAAATGCATATGTGTTCTGATTCCGCTTCCACCACATGTGGGAAGCAGCGTAGCTCAGTCGGAAGAGCACGGGCTTTGGAGTCAGAGGTCATGGGTTCAAATCCAGGCTCCGCCACATTTCTGCAGTGGGACCTTGGGCAAGTCACTTAACTTCTCTGAGCCTCAGTTACCTCACCTGTAAAATGGGGATTAAGACTGTGAGTCCCACGTGGGGCAACCTGATCACCACGTATCCACCCCAGCGCTTGGAACAGTGCTTTGCACATAGTAAGCGCTTAATAAATGCCATTATTATTATTATTATTATGTTTGCTGTTTGACCTTGGGCAGGGTCCTTTAGCTTCTCTGTGCCTCAGTTCCCTTATCTGTAAAACGGGGTTTGAGATGTGAGCTCACTGGGGAACGTGGACTCTGTCCAATCTGATTAGCTTTTATCTACTCCAAAACTTAATATGCTGCCTGATACATAGTAAGAGCTTCACAAAGGCCATAAGAAAAAGTAATAATTGACTAACTGACAGATTGAGTGTCTCAGGTTTTGAATTAGACAAAGGTGATACCAATTACAGTGGCTAAAGACTGTCGTTGAAAACAGGAATCGTTGGGACGCTGGAATGCGGATGCTGCTGTTTTTACGGGAACCCCAGGGGCCGGCACCATCGCTGATGCTGCAGAGACCGGGCTTTGTCTCCCAGGATCCTCAGAAACCACGTGACCATATCGTGCCTGTCTTGCCCAGGCCACGAGGTGCCTCAGCAAGCCCCCCAGCCATCCTTTAGGGATCCCCCTCGGAGCAGCTCCTGCTTTATCTACAGGGACAGGGCCCCATCTGGAGAGTTTTTCGAGGTCTGAGGGAGAGCATAGAAGGATCGAGAGCTCCTCTTTGTTCCTTCCTGGCTGACCGAACCCAGGAGTCTGGAGGGAACGAGGGGACCAGCCCAGCCCTGCAGAGGTCAGCGACCTCAAGCCCCACGGTGCCCCGGTGAGAGTGACTGGGAGTGAGTGAGATGGAGGGGCGGGGAAAGGGACCAAGATGAGGGTGGAAGAGATGGAGCCAGTCTGTGGCCTAAATTGGGGTTCGGAACAAGGCTGTGTCCACTAGTGGGGGAGGTGGGCTTGTAGGAGGAGAGGTGTTTTACAGTTCAGTAACCCCCAACCATCACATCACTGTGCCTCAGTCCCCTCATCTATAAAATGGGGATTAAGACCGGGCTTAACCTGATTAGCCTGTATCTACCTCAGTGCTTAGTACAGTGTCTGGTACATAGTAAGCGCTTAACAGTGACTACCAACTCTGTTTTGCTGTAGTCTCCCAAGTGTTTAGTCCACTGCTCTGCACACAGTAAGCACTCAATACATTCCATTGATTGATTGTTTGACTGATTATCCTTTGTGATACTGTCATATTTTACTTTACCAATCCTAGCCTAGTTCAGGACTGAAAGACATGAGATATGGGTTCGAGACCTGGTACTGCTATTTTTGGCTGTGTGGCTTTTGGAAAGCCACTTAATTTCTCTGTGCCTCAGTTTCCTCATTGTTGAAATGGGGATACAATACCCGTTTTCCCTCCCTCTTAGAATATTAGTCCAAGGACTGTGTCCAATCAGTTTATCTTGTATCCATCTCAGCACTCATATAATAATAATAATATGTTCGATTCACCAGCTTTGAATACTACTTGTGGCATTTGTTGAGCAAGCACTGGAATGGATAAAGTCTAATCGTGACTTCGTGGAAATAGTTTGGGCTAGGGAGTCAGCGAACGTGGGTTCTAGTCCCGGCTCTGCCACTCCTCAGCTGTGTGACTTTGGGCAAGTCACTTCACTTCTCTTCGCCTCAGTTACCTCATCTGTAAAATGGGCATTAACAGTGGGAACCCCACGTGGTACAACCTGATTACCTTGTATCTATCCTAGTGTTTAGAAAAGTGCTTGGCACATAGTAAGTGCTTAACAAATACCATTATTATTATTATTATTATTATTATTATTATTATTATTATTATTATTATCATCAGATCAGATGCAGTTCCTGTCCCACATGGGGCTCATAGTCTAAGAGGAAGGAAAACAGACATTTTAATGCCCATTTTATAGATGAGGAAACAGAGTCATATAGAATTTAAGTGATTTGTCTAAGATCGCACAGCAGGGAAGTGACTCCCAGCCCTCTGACTCCCAGGTCTCTGTTCTTTCCACTAGTAACACCCATTATCCCCACATCAATATCGATCAACCAGTCGTATTCATTGAGCACTCACTGTGTGCTATGCTAAGCACTTGGGAGAGTACAACAGAATTGATAGACACATTCCCTGACCTCGATGAGCTTGTCTTCCCTCCTACTTAAACTGTCAGCCCTATTTGGGACCAGAACTGCATCCAAACAGAGTCACCTGTGTCTATGAGAAGATATAAGAGCCAAGGGAAGCAGCGTGGCTCAGTGGAAAGAGCCCGGGCTTCGGAGTCAGTGGTCATGGGTTCAAATCCCGGCTCCACCAATTTTCAGCTGTGTGACTTTGGGCAAGTCACTTAACTTCTCTGTGCCTCAGTTACCTCATCTGTAAAATGGGGATTGAGAGTGAGCCCCCCCTTGGGATAATCTGATCACTTTGTAGCCTTCCCAGCTTTTAGAACAATGCTTTGCACATAGTAAACACTTAATAAATGCCATCATTATGATTATGATTATTACCCCAGTGCTTAGAACAGTTCTTGACACATGAGGTGTGCTTAATAAATTATAAATGAATAAAAATAAATAAATAGACGATCATGCAGTCTAGAGATGCATGGAGACTCTCTGGATCCTTTCAGGAAAAAATGTATTTATTGTGGTATATGTTTAGCACTTACTATGTGCCAGGCGCTATACGAAGTGCTGGGGTAGAGTCAAGCTAATCAAGTTGGACACAGTCCCTGTCCCACATGGGGTTCACAGTCTTAATCACCATTTTACAACTGAGGTCACTGGCAAAGGGAAGCCAAGTGACTTGTTCAAGGCAGACAGCAGACAAGCGTCAAAGCCGGGATTAAAACCCAGATCCTTCTGGCTCCCAGGCCCGGGCTCTTTCCAATAGGCCACACTGCTTCTCCTCTGTGGCCGCTAAACCCCACACCCAACACTTTTCCTGACAACCTGACAAGTGATAGAATAGCACATAGAGTTCTCACGTACCGGTCACCAAGTGAGATGGGAGGGATTGAGTCGACCAAGCTCGTCCGCCTCGTTTTCTACGAATGCTGAAACCCCAAGAGAAAATCTCAGATTTTCACCTCTTCTCCCTTCGACGAGAGGACGGAACGAACCAAGCCGAGGAGGGGTGGGATATTTTATCCCTCTCCTGTTGGGACGTGTTGTGGGGCATCTTTATATCACTATGTATACCCGTCACTGATTTTACTAGTTGGGGTGCTTATCTAGGGAGGGCCAAGGAGCTCAGAGACAGAGTGAAACCACCTGAGACACTGCACTTCCTGCCAGGTCTTTTCTAATCTCCTGGAACACGTGGAGTTTTTTTCTTTGTTTGTTTTTATGGAATATGTTAAGCGCTTACTATTCATCAAAAGCTATTCTAAGCGCTGTTTGGACAATCCACCTAATCTGTGGTCCAGGAATTCACGTTCAGGTACATAATAGAAGTCGTAATTGCATTCATTAAGTGTTTACTGGGTGCAGAGCACTGAACTAAGCGCTTAGTGCAGTGCTTTTCACATAGTAAGAGCTCGGTTAATACGACTGAATGAATAACAGAAGCAGCGTGGCTCAGTGGAAAGAGCCTGGGCTTGGGAGTCAGAGGTCGTGGGTCCTAATCCCGGCTACACCACTTGTCAGCTGTGTGATTTTGGGCAAGTCACTTCACTTCTCTGGGCCTCAGTTACCTCATCTGGAAAATGGGGATTAAGACTGTGAGCCCCACGTGGGGCAACGTGATTACCTTCTATCCCCCCAGCGCTTAGAACAGTGCTTGGCACATAGGAAGTGCTTAACAAATGCCATTATTATTATCATTATTATTATTGTCATAAATGATAGGAGAAAGTACACGGGTGGGGAATTAAACACAGTCCCTGTCCCTCATGCAGATTACAATCTAAAAGTAGACAGAAATCACATCTACTAACTCTGTTGCATCGAATGCTCCCAAGCGCTTAGGACAGTGCTCTGCATCATCATCAATGGTATTTATTGAGTACCTACCACGTGGAGAGCACTGTACTAAGCACTTAATTCCGTAGTAGATACCATTGATTGATTGTTGTCCTTCATCCTCGAATAAGATTCCACAACGATGATAAGAATATTGTAAATGCTGAACAAATGACATAATAATGACATAATGAGTGCTTAACAAATGCCATAATAATAAAATAGTAAGTGCTTAACAAATGCCATAATAAGAATATAAGTGCTTAATAAATGCCATAATGATAATATAGTGAGTGCTTAAAAATACTGAAATAATAATATAGTGAGAGCTTAACAAATCCCATAATAATATTAATAATAGTGAGTGTTTAACAAATCTCATGTGATAGTGAGTGCTTAACAAATACCATAATAATAGAGTAAGTGCTTAACAAATGCCATAGTAATAATATAGTTAGTGCTTAATAAATACCATAATAAGAATAGAGTAAGTGCTTAACAAATGCCATAATAATAATATAGTGAGTTCTTAATATAAACCATAATAATAGCAGAGTGCTAAACAAATATAGTAATCTAGTGAGTGCTTAACAAATACAACAACAATGACGACAATATTAATAATTATTGTAAATCTAGGCAGATAAATCTAGGTGGACCAATCTCTCCCTTCAGTTTTGCAATTTTTCTGCTTCTAGAGTTTGAACGTAACGGCCCACTGGGAATCCTAGCTTCTGTGAGCAGGCGGGATCCCCAGGGGATGGGAGAAGATGAGAGTCGTAGATTTTTCAGGAGTTCATAAAACCGGCTCCTCTGTTTCTGCAGCACGTTGTTCTGAAAATATTGGCCACCAGTTCTGAGCTCAGATGGGAAGACCATCAAAGATCTAGAGTACTTTCTGGCGATTGTAAGTGCAGTGGCTGAGACCTATGTAATTGTGTGAGCTAAAGAGAGAATCCATCAATCAATGGGTGCTTTATGGGTGCAGAGCACTGAACTAAGAGCTTGGGAGAGAAAACAAGTACAGAGTGGGTAGACACGTTCACGGCCCACTGCCTACTTGTTTTGTTTTTGACTGTCTACGTGTTTTGTTTTGATGTCTGTTTTCCCTTTCTAGACAGTGAGCCTGTTGTTGGATGTTGGGTAGGGATTGTCTCTGCTGCTGAATTGTAGTTTGCAAGTGCTTAGTATAGTTCTCCGCACACAGTAAGCGTTCAATAAATACGACTGAATGAAGGGATGAACGAGCTTTCAGTCTAGAATTAGATGCAGACGTTAGTCAAAGAATCAGTGGTATTAACCAGCGATCACTGTGTGCAGAGAACTGAATAAGCGATTGGAAGAATCTAATATAATAGAGTTGGTGGACATGATTCCTGCCCCACTGAGCTTACAATGTACATGGGGAGGCAGACATAAATCAATCAATCAGTGGTATTTATTGAGTGCTTGTGTGAAGAACACTGAATTAAGCAACTGGAAGAATATAACAGAGTTGGTAATAATAATAATGACGATATTAGTTAAGCGTTTACTATGTGCCAAGCACTGTTCTGTAGACACGTTCCCTGTCCACAACGAGCTGACCGTCTAGAGGAAGCAATCAAAACTCTCTCATTTCATTCCAGACCTGATTCTAGGAAGACCCGTGAGGAAGGTGAACTTGATTTTCCTGATTTTAAAAATAAGCTGAGGAAATGAAGAGAAGTGAAGTGGCGTGCCCAAGATCACACAGCATGCAAGCGGTGGAGCCGGGATTATGCTCTTTCTATTAGACCACCGTCAGGGTACTGTTTACAGGACACGGGATGACTAGGCTGGGGAGAAATGTTCTGGTCGAAGCAGGGACTGACAGCAGAGAGGTTTTTTTATGATGATGATGGTTTTTTTTAAGCACTTACGATGTGCAAATCACCGTTCTAAGCCCTGGGGTAGACACAAAGTCATCATTCGACTTACGTGGGGCTCATTCTTCATCCCCATTTTACAGATGAGGGAACGGAGACACAGAGAAGTGGAGTGACTTGTCCAAAGTCACACAGTTGACAAGTGATGGAGCCAAGATAAGAACCCACGACCTCTGACTCCCAAGCCCGGGCTCTATCCACTAAGTCACGCTGTTTCTGTTTGTTACGATATCATTATCATCATTACTATATCATTATTCAGTGCTTATAACAGTGCTTGGCACATAGTAAGCGCTTAACAAATACCACCATCATCATCATGCCTGCCCTCTCTCTGACTTTCCCGTCACTGTAGACGGCACTACCATCTTTCCCGTCTCACAAGCCCGCAACCTTGGTGTCATCTTCGACTCTCTCGTTTACCTCTCATATCCAATCTGTCACCAAAACCTGCCGGTCTCACCTCCACAACATTGCCAAGATCCGCCCTTTCCTCTCCATCCAAACCTCTACCTTGCTGGTTCAATCTCTCATCCTATCCCGAATGGATTACTGCATCAGTCTTCTTTCTGATCTCCCATCCTCCTGTCTCTCCCCACTTCAGTCTATACTTCACGCTGCTGCCCGGATCATCTCTGTGCAGAAACGCTCTGGGCATATTACACCCCCTCCGTCCTCAAAAATCTTCAGTGGCTGCCTGACAACCTACGAATCAAGCAAAAACTCCTCCGTCTCGGCTTCAAGGCTCTCCACCACCTCGCCCCCTCCTACCTCACCTCCCTTCTCTCCTTCTACAGCCCATCCCGCAACCTCTACTCCTCTGCTGCTAACCTCCTCACTGTACCTCATTCTCGCCTGTCCCGCCGTCGACCCCCAAACCACGTCCTTCCCCTGGCCTGGAATGCCCTCCTTTCACACATCCTCTAAGCTAGCTCTCTTCCTCCCTTCAAAGCCCTACTGACAGCTCACCTTCTCCAGGAGGTCTTCTCAGACTGATCCCCCTTTTTCCTCTCCTCCTCCCCATCCCCACACCCTACCTCATTCCCCTCCCCACAGCACTGTTATATATATTTGTACAGATTTATTACTCTATTTTACTTATACATAGTTACTATCCTATTCATTTTGTTAATGTTGTGCATATAGCTTTAATTCTATTCGTTCCGACGACTTTGACACCTGTCTACATGTTTTGTTTTGTTGTCTGTCTCCCGCTTCTAGACAGTGAGCCCGTTGTTGGGTAGGGACCGTCTCTATATGTTGCCGACTTGTACTTCCCAAACGCTTAGTACAGTGCTCTGCACACAGTAAGCGCTTATTGAATACGATTCAATCAATTCATTCAATCATATTTATTGAGCGCTTACTGTGTGCATCATCATTATTTTCGCATAATGTTACTATTATTATTCTAATTACTTTCTATTCTACCGCTCTACATTCTGGGCTGTTCCACTGTTTTATTATTATTCTTGTAAGAGCTGGAGTATATTACAAGTTCATTAGGTTGGATACAGTCTCTGTACTGCATGGGGCTCACAGTCTAAGTAAGGGAGAGAAGAGGGGAACTGAGGCACAGAGAAGTTAAGTGACTCGTCCAAGGTCACACAGCAAGCAGTTGGCAGAACCAGGAATAGAACCCAGCTTCTCTGACTCCCAGGCCCATGCTCTTTCCACTAGGGCATGTTGCTTCTCCCAGGCTTTGTAGTTTGAGGGTCCCTTGGAGGCTGCAGAGACCCTGCCCCGAAAAGCTCTTCATCAGTTGGCTTCAAGGCTCTCCATCGCCTCGCCCCCTCCTACCTCACCCCCTTCTCTCCTTCTCCAGCCCAGCCAGCACCCTCCACTCCTCTGACGCTGCTCACCTCCTCACTGGGTCTCGTTCTCGCCTGTCCCACCATAGACCCCCGGCCCACATCCTTCTCCTGTCCTGGAATGCCCTCCCTCCACACAGTTGCCAAACTAGCTCTCTTCCTCCTTTCAAAGCCCTACTGAGAGCTCACCTCCTTTAGGAGGCCTTCCCGGACTGAGCCCCGCTTTTCCTCTGCTCCTCCTCCCCTCCCGATCTACACACCTCCCTCCCTCTGCTCTAACCCTTTCCTCAATAAATACGATTGAATGAATGAAGTCTTAACCTGCCCTCCATCCTGCCGTGGCCTGTGATATGGTGCCTTGTACCATATTTATTTATTTTTATTAATGTCTGCCTCCCCCTCTAGACTGTAAGCTCATTGTGGGCAAGGAACATGTCTGCTTATTCTGTTGAATTGTATTCTCCCAAGCATTTAGTACAGTGCTCTACAAATAGCCAATAAATACCATTGATAGATTGACTGATTAATTGGGAGAAGCAGCATGGCTTAGTGGAAAGAGCGTGGGCTTGGGAGTCAGAGGTCATGTATTCTAATCCCGCCTCTGCCATTTATCAGCTGTGTGACTTGGGGCAATCACTTTACTTCTCCGTGCCTCAGTGACCTCATCTGAAAAATGGAGATTAAGACTTTAAGCCCCACGTGGGACTACCTGATTACCTTCTATCTACCCCAGCGCTTAGAACAGGGCTTGGCACATATTAAGTGTTTAACAAATACCATTGTTATGATGATGATGATGATGATGATGATGATGATGATGATGATGATGATGAAAACTGGAGGAGCTTGGGTTCAGCTGTAGCTGCAGCTCTCCTCGTTTTGGAGACAAATTAAAGTTACTGGGATTTTTCTCAAATATTTCCCTTCCTGGACAACATTTCCCAATAGCCAATCCATCAATCAATTAATAGTATTGATTGAATGTCTTTCATCTGTAGACGTCACGCCCTGGGTAGAAGGGAGCAGAGGAAAGAATGAAAAGGAGGAAAGACTAAAATTTAATCCTCATTTTACAGTGCAGGTTACTGGGGTCCAGAGAAGTGAAGTGACTTCCCAAGGTGACAGAGCAGACACATGACAGAACCGGGATTAAATTCCAGGTCTTCTAACTCCCAGGCCCGTGCTCTAGTAACTAGACCACACTGATTGGCTAAGTTAATATTTTCACCTCCATCCATCCCACAGGACCCTATTTCCTATTTCCCCACAAGGAAGAAATGGTCAACCACACGGCGATGAAGGAATTCCTCCTGCTGGGATTCTCGGAGGTCCGGGAGCTGCAGCTGGTCCAGGCCGCACTGTTCCTCCTTGTCTACCTGGTGGCTCTGATGGGGAATCTCCTCATCGTCGTCGTCACCGCCCTCGACCAGCGCCTCCACACCCCCATGTACTTCTTCCTCAGGAACCTGTCCGTCCTCGACCTCTGCTACATCTCTGTCACCGTCCCCAAATCCATCCACAACTCCCTGACAGACCGTAGATCTATTTCCTTCCTGGGCTGTGCCACCCAGGTCTTCTCGGTGGTCCTGTTTGCCACCTCAGAGGTGTTCCTCCTCACGGCGATGTCCTATGACCGCTACGCCGCCATCTGCTTCCCCCTGCGCTACGAGGTCATCATGGGCCGAGGAGGCTGTAGGAAGATGACCGCCGCCTCATGGCTCAGCGGGGGGCTGAACGGAGGTATCCACACCGCCGTGACTTTCTCCCTCCTCTTCTGTGACACCAACGCCATCCGTCAGTTCTTCTGCGACATCCCTTCCCTCATCCGGCTTTCCTGTTCCAGAAGATACATTGACGAGATCGCCGTTCTGGGACTCAGCGTGTTTCTGTGCCTCGGTTGTTTCGTCTGCATCGTCGTCTCATATGCGCGCATCTTGCGGGCTGTGCTGAGGATGCCAGCCGCCGAGGGCCGGGCCAAAGCCTTCTCCACCTGCCTGCCTCACCTCGTCGTCGTCATTTTGTTTCTCTCTACCTCCTTCTCTGCCCATCTCAAACCTCCCTCAGACACGCCTTCGACGTTGGACCTGCTGTTGTCCGTGTTCTACACCGTGGTGCCCCCCACCCTGAACCCCCTCATCTACAGCCTGAGGAACCGGGACATGAAGGCCGCTCTGGGGAGAGCCCTGAGGTGGAAATTTGTCACGTATAATGGAATGCCTCTAGTCTGTTCAAAAGTGGAACATCAGCATTGACTTTAACCACCAATCAATCAGCGATATTTATTGAGTGCTAACTGTATGCAGAGCACTCTACTATGTATAGATCCATTGGAGGACAGAGATATGTGCAATATGAAGACTTTAGCACCTAGATATTCTACTAATCGTATTTATTGAGTGCTTTCATTTTTTTAATGATATTTTTAAGCTCTTACTATGTGCCAGGCTCTACTCTAAGAACTAGGGTAAATTACACTCGCAGTTTTAATCCCCATTTGACAGATGAGGTAACTGAGGCATGGGGAAGTTCAATGGCTTGCCCAAAATCTTACAGCAGACAAATTGAATGGACGGAATTAGAACCCTTGTCATATTTACTGAGTGCCAAGCACTGCACTCAAAAACAAAAATATCCTCCTGCTAGATTAGGATAGATAGGGGTAGATAGGGAACATATGTATCACATCTATTGTAATGTCCTCTCTTAAGAGCTTAGTACAGTGCTCTGCACACAGTAAGCACTTAATAATTACCACTGATTGACTCATTCAAGTTGTACAATTTGTGCCTCGATCTTGTCTATCTCACTGCCATCCCCTCGCCCGTATTCATTCAATCGTATTTATTGAGCGCTTATTGTGTGCAGAGCACTGAATGAGAAGTAACGTGATTAAGTGGAAAGAGCTTGGGAGTGGGAATCAGAGGTCATGGGTTCTAATTCCGGTTCCACCACTAATCAGCTGTGTGACTTTGGGCCAGTCACTTACCTTCTCTGTGTCTCATTTCCCTCGTCTGTAAAATGGGGATGAAGACAACCTGCTTTCCTTCTATCTCCCCAGTGCTTAGAACACTGCTTGGCACATAGTAAACCCTTAACAAATATCTGGCTTGGGAGTCAGAGGGCATGGGTTCTAATCCCGACTCTGCCACATTTCTGCTGTGTGACCTTGGGCAAGTCGCTTAACTTCTCTGACCCTCAGTTACCTCATCTTTAAAATGGGGATTAAGACTGTGAGCCGCACGTGGGACAACCTGATCACCTTGTATCCCCCAGCACTAAGAACAGTGCATTGCACATAGCACTCAACAAATGTCATCATTATTATCATTACTACTAAGCCTATATCTTACCTCTGGCCTAGAACACCTTCCCCCTTCATATCCAACAGACTATCACCCTCCCAACCTTCAAAGTCTTATTAAAATCCCTTCTCCTCCAAGAGGCCTTCCCTGACTAAGCCCCCATTTCTCCTGCTACTTCTCCCCTCTTTGTCATCTACGTGCTTGGATCTGTGACCTTTAGGAATTTGATATTACTTTACTCTGTGTTGAGCACTGGACTAAAACCCAGCTCACATACTTCACTCCTCTAACGCCAACCTTCTCACTGTACCTCAATCTCGTCTGTCGCGCTGACGACCTCTCGCCCACCCCCTGCCTCTGGCTTGGAGCACCCTCCCTCCTCAAACCCAACAGATAATGACCCTGACCTTCTTCAAAGCCTTATTGAAGGGACATTTCCTCAAAGAAGCCTGACTAAGCCCTCAGTTCTTTTTCTCCCTCTCCCTTTTGTCTTGCCCTGATTTGCTCCCTTAATTCACTTCTCCCTTAGCCCCATAGCGCTTATGTCCATATCTGGAATTTATTTATATCAATGTCTGTCTCCCCCTCTAAGCTGTAAGTTTGTTGTGGGCAATGAATGTGCGTGTTATTCGCAGGAGAGGACACATGGTGTAATAGATAGAACACAGGCTTGGGAGTCAGAAGGTCATGGGTTCTAATCCAAACCCAACTCGTCCACCTGTCTGCTGTGAGACCTTGGACAAGTCCCTTATGTTCTCTGTGCCTAAGGTACCTCATCTATAAAATGGGGATTGAGACTGTGAGCCCCATGTCGGATAAGGGATTGTCCATTTGCCTGCATCCACTACAGTGTCTGGAACATAGTAAGCGCTTAATAAATGCCATAATTATTATTATTATTATTATTATACTGAACTCTCCCAAGCCCCGCATATTATAAGCGCTTAATAAATACGATTGACTGACTGAATGACTAAATGCTTGGAAGAGTACAGTTGAAGAAACTGAAGTTCACAGAGGCTAATTAACTTGCCCAAGATTATAGCAGGAAAGAAGCCAAATTAGGTTTCCCAATCCAGGGAGCTGTCCAGTAGACTTCTCCACTGAGACCCTCATTTCCCACTCCATAAGGTGCAGAATGCAGAGGGACTAATCAGAGCTGGTAACTTCCCCCTCCTCCCCTATACTAACTCTTCTCACGTCGGTTGGGGTAAGGGGACTACCCAAGGTAGTCACCTTGGGCAAGTCACTTCAATTCTTGGAGCCTCAGTTCCCTGGTCTATAAATGGGGATTAAAATGTGACCCCCGTGTGGGACATGGACCGTGTCCAACCTGATTAGTTTGTATCTACCCCAGCTCTTTGTACAGTGCCTGGCACATAGTGAGTGCTTGACAAAGACCGTAAAATAAAAAAAGGACAGTACAATCACTGTAGCAACCATTTCATCCTCCTCACGCATCTCAACGCTTTGGGGAGTTTGGACTCGGGGGAGATCTGAAAGCTGATGTCACCCCTTCCCTTCTCCGGTTTCCAATGCCACACAGGTATGCATTCTGGGCTCACCCAGGGGATGCCAACGCCTTGTCCCTGTAGGCGTCTGGGTAATAAAGTCCAAATTTCCCCCCCGCCCCGTGTCTTGAGGCCCCCAAACAACAAGACACATCTAAGGTTGTCCTTCTTTGACCAGCCACCTGTTCAAATGGAGGCCGGAGCCTTGCAAAATTTACGCAGCATAAACAGATGAGCTATAATTCTATTTATTATCGCTAAAATTCTATTTATTGTAGCTATAATTCTATTTATTCTGACGTTTTTGACACTTGTCTACTTGTTTTGTTTTGTTTTGTTTTGTTGTCAGTCTCCCCCTTCTAGATGGTGAGCCCGTTGTTGGGTAGGGATTGTCTCTATTGTTTGCCGACTTGTACTTCCCAAGTGCTTAGTCCAGTGCTCTGCACACAGTAAGCGCTCAATAAATTCTATGAATGAATGAATGAAAGGTGAGTCCAGCAAACTGCACCTACCACCTATCTTTGATCATTTGATTGATTTATTGAGCTTTTAATGTGTGCAGCGCACTCTACTAAGCGTTTGGGAGAATACTACTACTACTACTAATAATAATTATCATAATAATATAATAATTATAATAAGATAGTAATAATACTACGAATTATGGTATTTGTTAAGTGCTTACTATGTGCCAAATACTGTTCTACAGTATAACAAGGTTGGTAGACGTGTTTTCACCCACAATAAGCTTATAGTCTAGAGGGGGAGACAGACATAAACATAAATAAATCAATTCTGGTTTTAAGTAATGAATTGTAATTTATATACTAAATGTAATGTACTATAATAATTCTGTGGATATAATACACTTAGATTTGCACCCTTTTTTGCCCCTCCCTCAGCCCCACAGCATTTATGTATATCGATGTAGTTTGTATGTTTATGCCAATGTCTGTCTTCCCCTCTGGACTCTAACTAAGCTCCTTGTGGGTAGGGAATGTGTCCAACCAACTATGTTACACTGTACTCTCCTCAAGAGCTTAGTACAGTGCTCTGCATACAGTAAACACTCAATAAACATGATTGATTGATCAGAATGTACATAGGTGCCAACTCAACGGCACTTAGTAATAACGATAACAATTTTACCACTAGATTGTAAGATTCTTTAGGGAAGGGATCATGTCAACTTGTTGTATCGAACTCTCACAAGGGCTTAGTACAGTTCTATGCACAGGGTAAGCACTCAAATATAAATGACTGATGTTGTACTCTATTTTATTAATGATGTGTATATAGCTATAATTCAATTTATTCTGCTGGTATTGACACCTGTCTACTTGTTTTATGTGGGGGTTATTTTTTGGTCTGTCTCCGCCTTCTAGACTGGGAGCCCGTTGTTGGGTAGGGACCGTCTCTATATGTTGCCGATTTGTTCTTCCCAAGCGCTTAGTACAGTGCTCTGCACACAGTAAGCACTCAATAAATACAATTGCATGAATGAATGAATGTTAGGCTATGCTAAGTGCCTATTTACTAGGCTGTTTCTCCCAGGCTGTAGGGGGACAAGTGCGGAGATCAGACCCCCTAACCCTACAGTAATTGCATTCCTCTATCATGTCCTTGAAAATGTATTAGTCTAGGTTTTTAGCACCAGCATTGAAAGTAAAAATCCGGGACATGTATCGGGAAACCAGTCCATCCTGTCTGAGACAGAACTCTAGAATATCTGGTGATACATACAACTAAATAGACAGAACTTTTCCTCGTGTGTCCTCATAATACACTTATGTCACGTCATGTTATGTAACAGATGTGATCTAGTAGACACACAAAGACAGGGTGATCAGCTAAGACAGGTCAGTCAAGCCCCTACTTGGGAGTCAGAGGATGTGGGTTCTAATCCCGGCTCCCCCACTTGTCAGCTTTGTGACTTTGGGCATGTCACTTCACTTCTCTGGGCCTCTGTCCCCTCATTTGTAAAATGGGGATTAAAATTGTGAGCCTTCCGTGGGACAACTTGATCACCCCAGGATTTATAATAATAATAATAATAATAATAATAATAATAATAATAATAATAATAATAATAATAATAATAGCATTTGTTAAGCACTTACTATGTGAAAAGCACTTTTCTAAGCGCTGGGGGGGATACAAGGTGATCAGGTTGTCCCACGTGGGGATCACAGTCTTAATTCCCATTTTACAGATGAGGTAATTGAGGCTCAGAGAAGTTAAATGACTTGCCCAAGGTCACACAGCAGACATGTGGCAGAGCTGGTATTAGAACCCATGACCTCTGACTCCCAAGCCCGTGCTCTTTCCACTGAGCTACGCTGCTTCCGGTGAAGCAGTGCTCAGCACGTAGTAAGCGCTTAAAATATTATTATTATTATTATTATTATTATTATTATTATTATTATTATTATTATTATTATGTGCTTACTAAGTTACCTAGTACGTTACTAAACTTACTAAGGGCTTAGTAAGAGTACAATACAACAATGTTGGTAGAAACAATCACAGCAATCAGTAGTATTAATTGAGTGCTTGCCGTGTGCAGAGCACTGTACTAAGTGCTTGGGAAAGGACAGTACAAGCAAGGTGGGGGACACAGTCCCTACACACGAACAGCTCCAAGTCTAGAGCGTCATTAAAATAAATTACGTCTATGTATACAAGTGCTGTGGAGCTGAAGGTGAGGTGATACAAATCTAAGTGCATAAGTGACACAGAAGAGGAAAAGAGGGCTTATTTGGGGAAGGCATCCTGGAGGAGATGTGACTTCATTGATGTTGTGAAGGTGGTCTGGTGTATATGGAAAGGGAGAGAGTTCCAGGCTAGGGGGAGGTCTTGGAAAAGGGGTCTGTGGCAATATAGACGAGATCGGGGCACAGTGAGTAAGTTGATGCTACAGGAGTGGAGTGGGAAGGTTGGCCTCTAATAATAATAACAATAATGATAATGATTCATTCATTCAATCATATTTACTGAGCGCTCACTGTGTGCAGAGCACTGTACTAAGCGTTTGGGAAGCACAAGTCGGCAACATATAGAGGCGGTCCCTACCCAACAACGGGCTCACAGTCTAGAAGGGGGAGAGAGACAACAAAACAAAACATGTAGAAAGGTGTCAAAACTGTTAGAATAAATAGAATTACAACTATATGCATATCATTAATAAAATAGAGTATTAAATTTGTACAAGTAACATAAAGTAAGAAATCTGTACAAATAAATACAAGTGCTGTGGGAAGGGGAAAGGGGTGGGGAGGTTGGGGAGGAGGAGAGGGAAAAGGGGCCTTAATCTGGGAAGACTTCCTGGAGGAAGTGAGCTCTCAGTAGAGCTTCGAAGGAAGAGAGATAGTTTGGCGGCTGTGTGGAGGGAGGGCATTCCAGGCAACGGGAGGGTCCTGCCTCCTCACTCACATTCCTTTCCTCTGTAAATCTACGTTACTACCTCACAGAGACCTCCGCTCTTTTGACCCCATCCATCTTTCTGAGCGCCTCACACCCCACCTCTCCTCCCTTCCTCTCTACCCAATCTTGATGATCAGATTACTGCTCTCAACTCAACCCTCTCTACTTAGCCCAACTCGCTCGCTCCCCTTTCCCTTCGCCACTCTCGTACCACTAACCCAGAGCCCTGGATCACTGCCACTGCCAGTCTCCTTCGCTCTTATGCTCGAGCTGCTGAACGCTGCTGGCGAATGTCTAAATACCACGCCAACCTTGTTCACTACAAGTTTATCCTTTCCTGCCTTAACTCTGTCCTCTCCTCTGCCAGGCAAAACTATTTCTGCTCCCTTATTTACGCCCATGCCCATCATCCCCGTCAGCTCTTCCGTACATTTAACTTCCTTTTCAGGGCCCCTGTTCCACCCCCTCCTCCATCACTCACCCCCAACGATCTGGCCTCCTACTTCATTAGGAAAATTAACTGCATCAGGTCTAAGCTCCCCAAAGTCACTCCTCCCCCTTCTCCAACCACCCTGGTTTCAATACTCTCCGCTACTCTCCCATCCTTCCTAGCAGTATCTTCAGTTGAGAGCTCCTCCCCCACTCAAGTGCTACACCAGCCACCTTTGCTTCTGACCCCATTCCCTCTCATCTTATGGAATCTCTCACCACTTCCCTCCTCCCCTCCTGAACTTCCATCTTCAATCGCTCACTCTCCACTGGTTCCTTCCTCTCTGCCTTCAAACATACCCACGTCTCCCCCATCCTAAAATAAAACCCTCCCTTGACCCACCTCCCCTTCCAGTTTTCGCCCTATCTACCTCCTACCATTCCTTTCCAAAATCCTTGAACGAGTCGTCTACACCCGCTGCCTCGAATTCCTCAATGCCAACTCTCTCCTGACCCCTTCCAATCTGACTTCCGTCCCCTACACTCCACCAAAACTGCCCTCTCAAAGGTCACCAATGACCTCCTTCTTGCCAGGTCCAATGGTTCCTACTCTATTCTAATCCTCCTCGACCTCTCAGCTGCCTTCGACACTGTGGACCACCCCCTTCTCCTCAACACGCTAGCCAACCTCGGCTTCACAGACTCCGTCCTCTCCTGGTTCTCCTCTTATCTCTCCGGCTATTCATTCTCAGTCTGCTTTGCGGGCTCCTCCTCCCCTTCCCATCCCCTAACTGTAGGGGTTCCTCAAGGGTCAGTTCTTGGTCCCCTTTGTTCTCTACACTCACTCCCTTGGTGAACTCTTTCGCTCCCACGGCTTCAACTATCATCTCTACGCTGATGACACTCAAATCTACATCTCTGCCCCTGCTCTCTCTCCATCCCTTCAGGCTTGGGTCTCCTTCTGCCTTCAGGAAATCTCCATCTGCATGTCTGCCCGCCTTTGAAAATCAATATGTCCAAGACCGAACGCCTT
Organism: Tachyglossus aculeatus; assembly: GCF_015852505.1. Classification (NCBI taxonomy): domain Eukaryota; kingdom Metazoa; phylum Chordata; class Mammalia; order Monotremata; family Tachyglossidae; genus Tachyglossus; species Tachyglossus aculeatus. The sequence continues at coordinate 876,862 of NW_024044849.1, forward strand.
GTCTTCCATCCCAAACCCTGCCCTCTCCCTGACTTTACCATTATTGTAGATGGCACTACCATCCTTCCCGTCTCACAAGCCCACAACCTTCGTGTCATCTTCGACTCAGCTCTCTCCTTCACCCCTCATATCCAATCCGTCACCAAAACCTGCCGGTCTCACCTCCGCAACATCGCCAAGATCTGCCCTTTCCTCTCCCTCCAAATCGCTACTTTGCTGGTTCAATCTCTCATCCTATCCCGACTGGATTATTGCATCAGCCTCCTCTCTGATCTCCCATCCTCCTGTCTCTCCCCACTTCAGTCTATACTTCACGCTGCTGCCCGGATCAACTCTGTGCAGAACCGCTCTGGGCATGTTACTCCCCTTCTCAAAAATCTCCAGTGGCTATCAGTCAACCTACGTATCAAGCAAAAACTCCTCCGTCTCGGCTTCAAAGCTTTCCATGACCTCACCCTCTCCTACCTCACCTCCCTTCTCTCCTTCTGCATCCCAGCCCACACCCTCCGCTCCTCTGCCGCTAATCTCCTCACTGTACCTCGTTCTCGCCTGTCCCGCCGTCGACCCCCGGCCCACGTCCTCCCCCTGGCCTGGAATGCCCTCCCTCCGCACATCGCTAAGCTAGCTCTCTTCCTCCCTTCAAAGCCCTACTGAGAGCTCACCTCCTCCAGGATACCTTCCCAGACTGAGTCCCCTTTTTCCTCTCCCCCTCCCCATCCCCCTCGCCCTACCTCCTTTCCCTCCCCACAGCACCTGTATATATGTTTGTACAGATATATTACTCTGTTTATTTTACTTGTACGTATTTACTATTCCATTTATTGTGTTAATGATGTACATCTAGCTTTATTTCTATTTATTCTGATGACTTGACACCTGTCTACATGTTTTGTCTTGTTGTCTGTCTCCCGCTTCTAGACTGTGAGCCCATTGTTGGATAGGGACCGTTTCTATATGTTGCCAACTTGCACTTCCCAAGCGCTTAGTACAGTGCTCTACACACAGTAAGCGCTCAAAAAATATGATTGAATGAATGAATGAATGAATGACGGTGGGACAGGCGAGAACGAAGCCAAGTGAGGAGGTGAGTGGCGGCAGAGGAGCGGAGGGTGCGGGCTGGGCTGGAGAAAGAGGGAATCGAGGTGAGGTAGGAGGGACCGAGGGGATGGAGAGCTTTAAAGGTGAGAGTGAGGAGTTTTGCCTGATTCGTAGGTTGACAGGCAACCACTGGAGATTTTTTAGGAGGGGAGGGACATGCACGTACAAATAATAATAATAATAATGGCATTTACTAAGCAATTACTATGTGCGAAGAACTTTTCTAAGCACTGAGGCTATACAAGATGATCAAGTTGTCCCATGTGGGGCTCACAGTCTTAGTCCCGATTTTACAGATGAGTTAACTGAGGCTCAGAGAAATTAAGTGACTTGTCCAAGGTCACACAGCAGACATGTGAAGCAGCGTGGCTCCGCCAATTGTCATCTGTGTGACTTTGGGCAAGTCACTTAACTTCTCCGGGCCTCAGTTCCCTCATCTGTAAAATGGGTATGAAGACTGTGAGCCCCCTGTGGGACAACCTGATCACCTTGTAACCTCCCCAGCGTTTAGAACAGTGCTTTGCACATAGTAAGCGCTTAATAAATGCCATCGTTATTATATTATTATTATGTGGCGGGTCCGGTATTGGAACCCATGACCTCTGACTCTTAAACCCGGGCTTATTCCACTGAGCCACTAATCCGGGCAGCAGAATGAAGTGTACACTGAAGCGGGGAGAGACAGGAGGATAGGAGATCAGAGAGGAGGTATTTGTTAAGCGCCTATTATGTGCCAAGCACTATTCTAAGCGCTGGGGTAGATACAAGGTAATAGGCTTGTCCCATGTGGAGCTCACAATCTTAACATCCATTTTACAGATGAGATAACTGAGGCCCATTGAAGTTAAGTGATTTGCCCAAAGTCACACAGCTGATAGGTGGCAGAGCCGGGATTAGAACCCACGACCAGTGACTCCCAAGCCTAGGTGAGGAAATGTTAGGAATTACCTAGTACCTCAGAAGGCATTCTTACCTTCCGAGGTAAGAAGGGAAGCAATAAATAATGTGTCAATGCCTACAAAGACCTGGATATTACTTGAAAAAGAATCCTACTTTGCTTCTCAGTTTTTTACTGCCCTCTCATCCTATCAGGGTGGATAAAACCAGACGCCCAGGACTCCGTTCCCGAGAGGCCCGCCCTCCATCACACCGCGCGGCCTTGCTGCTGCCGAAAGGCTCCTTTCCTCAGAGCGCACCGCCATAGACGCCCGGGACGCCGTTCCCGAGAGGCCCGCCCGCCATCACACCGCGTGGCCCCCGCTGCTCGCGGAAGGATCCTCTCCTCAGAGCGCGCCGCCATAGACGCCCGGGACTCCGTTCCCGAGAGGCCCTTCTGCCATCACACCGCGCGGCCCCCGCTGCTCCTGGAAGGATCCTCTCCTCAGAGCGCCGCCATAGACGCCCGGGACTCCGTTCCTTAGAGGCCCGCCCGCCCGCCATCACACCGCGTGGCCCCCGCTGCTCCAGGAATGATCCTCTCCTCAGAGCGCCCCCATAGACGCCCGGGACTCCGTTCCCGAGAGGCCCGCCCGCCATCACACCTCATGGACCCCGCTGCTCCCGGAAGGATCCTCTCCTCAGAGCGCCAGAGAGGCCCGCCATAGATGCCCGGGACTCCGTTCCCGAGAGGCCCGCCCGCCATCACACCGCGTGGCCCCCGCTGCTCCCGGAAGGCTCCTCTCCTCCGAGCGCCGCCATAGACGCCCCCTGCTTCCACCCCCACCCACTTAAGCGACCTTCCTTATAGTGCCCCCCAACCCCCATCCACAGTCCGGTCCTGACTGACTCCCCCCCGCCACCCCGGAAAAAAAGGCCCTTGTTATCACCAAGTTACATTAACGACAACTTCATTCGCACCTACTCTTCCTCCCTTCAAGGCCCTACTGAGAGCTCACCTCCTCCAGGAGGCCTTCCCATACTGAGCCTCTTCCTTCCTCTCTCCCTCTTCCCCCTCTCCATTCCCCCCATCGTACCTCCTTCCCTTCCCCACAGCACCTGTATATATGTATATATGTTTGTACATATTTATTACTCTATTTATTTATTCATTTATTTTACTTGTTCATATCTATTCCATTTATTTATTTTGTTAGTATGTTTGGTTTTGTTCTCTTCTCCCCCTTTTAGACTGTGAGCCCACTGTTGTGTAGGGGCTGTCTTTAGATGTTGTCAACTTGTACTTCCCAAGCGCTTAGTACAGTGCTGTGCACACAGTAAGCGCTCAATAAATACGATTGATTGATTGATTGATTTATCTTCCAGAAGGAAATGGCCAATCTCACGTGGGTTTCAGAATTCCTCCTGCTGGGTTTCTTGGAGGTCCGGTAGCTGCAGCTTGTCTACGCCACGCTTTTCCTTCTGGTCTACCTGGCGGCCCTGGCGGGGAATCTCCTCATTGTAGCTATCACAGTCCTCGACCATCGCCTCCACACCTCCATGTACTTCTTCCTCAGGAACCTGTCCGTCCTCGACCTCTGCCTCATCTCAGTCACCGTCCCTAAGTCCATCCACAACTCCCTGACCGACCGTAGAGAAATCTCCTCCCTGGGCTGTGCTTTCCAAGTGTTTGTGTTCGTACTCTGTGCCTGTGCAGAGACTCCCCTGCTTACAACGATGTCCTTCGACAGCTGCGTGGCCATCTGCCTCCCCCTGCGCTATGGGGTCATCATGGATGATGGGGTCTGTAGGAAGATGGCGGCTGCCTCGTGGCTCTTTGGCATACTGAGCACCATGATGCACATCATCTCCACATTTTCCGTCCCATTCTGGAGGTCCAACGTCCTCCCCCAGTTCTTCTGTGACATCCCTCAGCTTATTGGTCTCGTGGGGCCCAGTGGAAATCTCCAGGAATTTGTGACAAAAACCGTCTCAGTCGGCCTCACCTTCGGTTATTTCCTCGCCATCGTCGTCTCCTACGTGTATATCTTCCGGGCCGTGCTGAGGTGACCGGCCACCGAGGGCCGGGTCAAAGACTTCTCCACCTGCCTGCCCCGTCTCACCGTCATGACTTTATTCGTAGGAAATGGCGCCTTTGCCTACCTCAAGCCCGTGTCTGACTTCCCCTCGACCCTGGACCTGCTGGTGCCCGTGTTCTACACCGTGGTGCCCCCCCGTCCTGAACCCCCTCATCTACAGCCTGAGGAACCGGAACATGAAGGCCGCCTTGAGGAGAATGATATCGGGGAAATGCCTCTAAAATGGCGGCAGAACACCTTTCTAGCCCTAATAACGGCGGGTCCCTACCCCTTGCCATCGGTCCCACAGGAGTCCCCTGTGGGGAAATATGGCTGGCCTGGTTACTGAGACCTCAAGCTCAAGGTCCTCCATGCCTGAATTGATTAAAATGTCAGCCGTCTACAGACAGTAGTGGCTGTGGATATTGGCTATTTGTCTGTAGCATTTGTAATGTTCTTATTACCAATCAATCAATCGTATTTATTAATCACTTACTGCGTGCAGAGCACTGCACTAAGCGCTTGGAAGAGTACAGTACAACAATGAACAGACATTCCCTGCCCACAACAAGTTTGCCATCTAGAGGGGAAGGCAGCCATTACTAAAAATAAATAAGTTACAGATCGAACATAAGTGCAGGGGGGTAAGAGCGGAGTGAATAAAGGGCGCAAATCCAAGTGCAAGGGCAACAAAGAAAGGAGTAGAAGAGGAAATGGAGGCTTAATCGGAGAAGGGCTCCTGAGCAGACGTGCTCTTAATAAATCTCTAAAGGTGGAGAGAGTAAGAGCTCAGAGGAGGGTCATATAACTATTCAGTTTGTCAGAGTCTCATTCGCTATCTGAATATCTGTACATTTTAAATTCATTGTGAACGGTGAATATGTCTGTTTTTTGTATTCTACTCCCCTAAGCGCTTACTACAGTACTTCACACGCGCCAAAGACGATTGAGTGAATTTGTGACCATGGACATTCTCGCGGGTGAGAGAGGTAACATTAATGGAACAATATAAGCCCTGCTGAACTTCGGAGATAACGTCACCTGTGGACTCCTGAGTCTCCCAGATAACGAGTCTCTCGGGATGAGCCCGGGGCTGTTCATCTCAGGGGAACCCCCTCTTCCCGTCCCACCCAGAACAGTGGCTACTGTCTCCGAGGAGCCCGGAACACTGGTTTTATGCCACACTGTTTCCTGTCCCGGCCACAAACCCGCATGAGGAGACGATGAGGAGGAACTCAGCATCCCCAACCCTGGACTGCCCTGGTGAATCAAAGTCAATCACTCAATCCATCCATTGTACTTGTGGAGCATTTACTGGGTGCAGAGAACTGTACTGATACATTTGAGTTGATAGACACGATCTACGCCCCCACGGAACTTACAACTGACTGTGTGCAGAGCGCTGTATTATTTGCTTGGGAGAGTCCAGCACAACAGAATGGGTAGACACAATGTCAGCCCTCAAGAAACTTAGTCTAGTGAGAAATAGATATTAAAAGGAATTACAGATAGGGTAAGCATCAGAGTATAAGAATATGTCCATGTGTGAGAAGCAGCTGAAAAGTAGTGTGGCCTAGGGGAAAGGCCACAGGCCTGGAAGCCAGAGGACATGGGTTCTAATTCCGGCTCCACCTCTTATTTGCTATGCGACTTTGAGCAAATCACTTCACTTCTCTCTGCCTCAATTACCTCATCTGTAACATGGGGATTAAGACTGTGACCCCCATGTGGAACATGGACTGTGTCCAACCCGATTATCATGTATCTATCCCCGCACTTAGTATACTGCCTGGCACCTCTTAACAAATATCACCAAAAAAGGGTAGGTGGTGGAGCTGGGATTAGAATGCAGGTCCGTGAGCTTTCCATTTAGGTTATGCTACATCCTAATCACAGACCAGAATGGAAGACACAGAATACAAGTCCAGGTTGTAAAGAAGGGCTAGATAAAAAGGCAAGAAGGCAGAGAAGATGGAAGGAGTAGGCTACATATGAGAGGAGCGGCCAGATGTGGGATGTGGGTGGCAAACCAGTCGCTGGGGAAAAGACACTGGCTGTCCAAAGAAGAAAATTCTCTGAATTGGGAGGCGTGGATTAGCAATAATTGCTGTATTTCTTAAGCACTTACTATATGTCAAACATTATTCTAAGCGCTGGGGTAGATACAAGGTAGTCAGCGTGTCCCACGTGGGGCTCACAGTCTTCAACCCCATTTTACAGATGCAGTCACTGAGGCACAGAGAAGTTAAGTGGCTTGCCCAAGTCACACAGCAGATAAGTGGCAGAGCCGGGATTTGAACCCACGTCCTCTGACTCCCAAGCCCGGACTCTTTCCATTAATCCACGCTGCTAACCTCTAGTTGAAACCGGTCGAGACTAAGATGCCAGGATCCCAAGAGTAGGTCAAAGGACAATGAAACTGAGGTTAGAATAGCTTGGAAACTCATTGCTGGCAGGGACTGGTTCTACCAACTCTGGTCTACTGTATCTTCCCAAGCGCTTAATACAGTGCTCTGCACACAGGAGGAATTCAATATTGATCAATTATCCACCCCACTCTAAGCCCCAGAGCACTTATGTGCATTTCCATCACTTACTGATTGATATTAATGCCAGTCTTCCTCTCTAGACTGTAAGCTCATGTGGGCAGGGAATGAATCTACCAACCTTGTCCTCCCAAACGCTTAGTACAGTGCTCTGCACACAGTAAGTGCTTAATAAATGCCAGTGATTGATTGTCTACTAGACTGCCTTTCAGGCTATGAATAACAGAATCAATTTCTGTGCCTCCAAGGGAAATCCACAGATTTTCCGTGAAAATGACCAAGACCACTATGGTGATGGACTTCCTACTCCTGGGATCCTCGGAGGTCCGGGAGCTGCAGCTGCCTCAGGCCTCGCTGTTCCTACTCGTTTACCTGGCAGCCTTGATGGGGAATCTCCTCATTGTCGCCATCACCACCCTCGACCAGAGCCTCCACACCCACATGTACTTCTTCCTCAGGAGCGTGTCCGTCCTCTACCTCATCTCCTACACTGTCCCAAAATCCACCCACGACTCCCTGATCAATGGCAGAGCCATCTCCCTATGGGGCTGGGTAGCTCAGGTCTTTTTTGTGATTTTGTTTGCTATCTCGGCGCTGTCCCTCCTCACGGCAATGTCCTACGACCCCTATGCCGCCATCTGCCGCGCCCTGCGCTACAAGGTCATAATGGACGGAGGGCCTCCTCCTGGCTCAGTGGGGGCCTGTTCGGGGCGATGTTCCCAGCCTGGACATTAACACTGAGCTTCTGTGGCTCTAACCTGATCCAACAGTTAGTCGGCGACATCCCTTCCTTAAGAAGATCTCCTGTTCCGAAACGCACGTTGTCATCGATGTCAGCGTGGACACTACATTCATCTTGGCTTACATATCCTTCATTCTCATCATCGTCTCGTGCGTGCGCATCTTCCGGGCCGTGCTGAGGATGCCGCCCTCCGAGAGCCAGTGCCTTCTGCACCTGCCTGCCCCACCTCGTCATCGTGTCTTTATTCGTAGTGAACAGAACCTTCGCCTACCTCAAGCCCGTGTCTGACTCGCCCTCGGCCCTGGACCTACTGGGTGTCCGTGTTCTACACCGTGGTGCCCCCCAACCCTGAACCCCCTTATCTACAGCCTAAGGAACCGAGACATGAAGACCACCCCGAGGAGTATGATAGAGGGAAAATGCCTCTAAAATGGCAGTAGAACCTTCTTCTCCCTGAGATCAAAGGCCCTTCTAGCCCCACTCCTTGGGGTCATTCACTTGGGAACTACTGGTGACCGTGGAGTCTCCCACGGCGAAAGATGTACAGCCAGTTGCTGAGACCTCAAGATCCAGGACCACCATGCCCGAGAGGATCATAATGCCAGCCGTCTACAGGGAATGGTGGCCATGGAGATTGGCTCTTTGTTTTTAGCATGTGTAAAGGGATTATTATCAATCAATCAATCAATCAATCGAGTGCTTACTCATCGTAGCCGTCACCACCCTCGACAGGTGCCTCCACAACCCCATGTACTTCTTCCTCAGGAACCTGTTCGTTCTCGACCTTTGCCTCATCTACGTCACCATCCCCAAGTCCATCCACATCTCCCTGATCAATGGCAGAGCCATCTCTCTATGGGGCTGTGTGGCTCAGGTCGTTTTAGTGATTTCGTTTGCTTTCTCAGAGTTGTGCCTGCTCACGGCCATATCCTATGACCGCTACGCTGCCATCTGCCGCCCCCTGCGCTACGAGGTCATCATGGACCGAGGGGCCTGTGGGAAGATGGCCACCGCCTCGTGGTTCAGCGGGGGCCTGTTCGGGAAGATGTACACAGCCAGGACATTAACATTGAGCTTCTGTGGCTCTACCTTGATGCAGCAGTTCTTCTGCGACATCCCTTCCTTACTGAAGATCTCCTGTTCTGAAACGCACGTTGTCGTCGACGTCAGTGTAGCCAGGGCATTTAGCTTGGCTTTCATCTCCTTCATTCCCATCGTGGTCTCGTACGTGTTCATCTTCCAGGCCGTGCTGAGGATGCCGGCCGCCGAGGGCCAGGCCAAAGCCTTCTCCACCTGCCTGCCCCACCTCGTCGTCGTCACCATCTTCCTCTCGCCTACCTCAATCCCATGTCTGACTCCCCCTCGACCCTATACCTGCTGGTATCCGTGTTCTCCCCCACGGTGCCCCCCGCCCTGAACCCCCTCATCGACATCCTGAGGAACCGGGACTTGAAGACCTCCCTGGGGAGGGTCCTACAGAGGCATACATTCCTCCAGAATAAGGATCCCCTCTTTTTAACCTGTCATTTGCCCCCAAAATGTTTCTAAACCCCCTGGTTGTGAACTGCACTGTACTAAGTGTTGTCATTTCTCCTTCCCTGGTGATCAATCGGCGGTATTTATTGAGCGCTTACTCTGTGCAGTGCACTACAGTAAGCGTTTGGGAGAGGCCAACACAACAGAATTGGCAGAGACGTTCGCCTCCCACAAGGAGCTTACAGTCTTGACCACTCCACTATGCCCATCTCCCTTCCCTTGACCTCCCAGATTCCAAATCCTTCCCTGACTAAACTGCTATTTATCCAGAATCATAAGACATTCGGTTTTCAGCTGATCCATCTTATGTTCACTACAGATAACACGCCCCACCTTTACAGCCTTATTGAAGGCACATCTCTTCCAAGATGTCTTCCCTGACCAAGCCCTCATCTCCTCTCCCGTCCGTATCACCCTTACACTTGGATTTGCTCCCTTTATTCTCCCCTCCCTCAGCACCACAGCAATGATGTCCATATCCATAATTTATTTATTTATATTCATTTCTGTTCCCCCAACTAGTCCATAAGCTCACTGTGGGCAGGAAGCGCGTCTACTGACTCTGTTATATTGCACTGTCCCAAGCACTTAATACAGCGTTCTACACACGGTAAACACTCAATAAATACCACTGATTGATTGATTGGCTAACATGGTCCCGGATGACTTTCTGTGCAATATTTTAACATTATGTGGCTAGCCTCCTTCTCCCTAGAACCCATCTGATCTCCCAGAATTGATTCCCAGTGCTTTGGAATATTGCAATGTAGTACTTGGGGTAATTGGGGTACGTGGGTTTCCCCTGCCTCCACGCACCCTTTTTATTCATCGTTCCTTCTGGGTTGCCTGGACTCTTAGGTCTTTACCCCCAAGGACTTGGATACTTATCCTACCTCAGTCCCATAAGGATTATGTCCAACTCTGTTGCTTCCCGTCTGTAATTCACTTGAATGTCTGTCTCCCCCATAAGATTGCAAGCCCCTTGAGATATCCTAGTGTTTTCTCCAAGGGCTTAGAACAGTGCTCTGGTAGTGCTTACCAAACAGAGAAGCAGAATAGCCAGCATAAAGACCCCGGGCCTGGGAGTCAGAGGACCTGGGTTCTAATCCCGTCTCCACCACTTGTCTGCTCTGTGACCTTGTTCGAGTCACTTCTCTGTGGTACAGTTTCCTCATCTGTAAAATGGGGTGAAGATTGTGAGCCCCATGTGAGACAGTGGCTATCGTCCAAACTGATTAGTTTGAATCTTATAGAGTGCTTGGTACATAGTAAGTGCTTAACAAATGCCACTATTATTATTATTATTATTATTATTATTATCTTCAGTGAATAAGAGGTCAAAAACACAGACAGAGGAAAGAGTCGGTTAAGGGGGAATTCTAGATCGTAAGGAAGGAATCAGAAAGAGACAGGATCACAAAAATGATTCCAGATGACAGAAAAGTAGCCTCTGAGAAGACATTTTAGAATCTATGAGAAAACGGTACTGGGAAAAAGAAATCATACCAGCCTCCTCCACCTAAGGCCCTCAATCATCAGTCATCACCATCAATGGTGTTTACTGAGCTCTTACTGTGTGCAGAGCATTGTACAGCACAGTACTGTACCCTTGAGAGAGTACAGTATGCCAGAGAAGCAGCATGGCATAGTAGATAGAGCACAGGCCTGGGGTCATGGGTTCTAATCCTGTCTCTGCCACCTGTCAGCTGTGTAACCTTGGGAATGTCATTTCACTTCTCTATGACTCAGTTCCCTCCTCTGTAAAATGGGGATGGAGACTGAGTCCCACATGGAAAAGGGACTGCATCCAACCCAATTTGCTTGTATCCACCCCAGCGCTTAGTACAGTACTTGGCACATAGTAAGTGCTTAACAAATGCCATTGTTATTGTGATTGTTTTCATTGCAGTATAACAGAGTTGGTAGACGCCTTCCCTACCCACAAGAAGTGAAACGTTTAGAGAGGGAGACAGGCATTAATCTAAAGAAATAATTTATGACATACAATTCGTAATTTATAAATATGAAGTGCTGTGGGGTTGAGAGTAGCTTAATTATCCTCATGGCAAAGCCAGGATGATTCGTTCATTCATTCTTTCAATCACAGTAGATTCTGGAGGCTTTCAGTCACGAGGTCCCTCAGAACAAAAGAGGCCTGCTTTCTCCAGAGGGAAAATAGAGGCCACGTGGGAAGGATTATAAATTGCCACTCGAGAGGAGCACAGATTGTGAAAGACACCATCTTTCGGGAACTCTTCAACAAGACAGTGATGGGTGCAACCAGCAATCAGTCAGTGGGATTTAATGAGCGCTTACTGTGTACAGGAAACGGATCTAAGCCCTCGAGAAAGTACAATATAACAGAGTTCGGAGATAAGTTCCCTGGCCACAGTGAGCATACAATCTGGAGGGGGAGACAGACTTTAATTAATACATCAGTGGTATTTACTGAACGCTTCTTGTATGCAGAACTCTGTACTAAGCGCTTGGGAGAGTGCAATTGCACAGAGTTGGTAAACAAGTTCCCTGACCACAACGAGCTTGACATTTAGAGATGGAGGGGCTGAGCAGCAAAAAGGAGAAGCTTTTAAGTCTAGGAGAAATGTGATGAGAAATCGCCTGTTTCCATCCATTAAGTGCCAACATGTGTTAGGAAATCCATTTCAGTGACCTTCAGCTGTTTCATTGTTTATGTGAGTTCCTGCCTGATCCTTGTCTTCCTCTAGCTTGATAAGCACTTACTATATTCCAACCACAGGTCTAGGCTCTGGGCTACATACAAGATTGAACAGAGTCCATGTCACACAAGGGGCTCACAGTCTAAATTGGAGGGAGAACAGGAATTTTTTATAGATACTTGTTAAGACCTTAGTGTGTACCTTGTAATAATAACAATAATAATTATTATAGTATTGGGTATGTGCATACTATGTTCCAGGCACTGTACTGAACGCTGGAACTGTTCTAAGTGATGGAGGTGATATAAGATTGGACATAGCCCATGTCCCACATGGAGCTCACATTCCAAGTAGAATGGAGAACCGGTATTTTTTTTTTATCTGACACTTGTTAAGCACTTAGTACCTGCCTAGTACTGCTCTATTCCCTGGGGGAGATACAAGATAATAATAATAATAATGACATTTATTAAGCGCTTACTATATGCCAAGCACTGTCCTAAGCACTGGGGTAGATTTAGGTTAATCAGGTTGTCCCACGTGGGACTCACAGTCTTAATCCCCATTTTACAGATGAGGTAACTGAGGAACAGAGAGGTTAAGTGGCTTGCCTAAGATCACACAGCAGACAGGTGGCAGAGGCAGGATTAGAACCCACATCTTCTTACTCCCAAGCCTGCGCTCTTTCCACTAAGCCATGCTACTTCTCTAATAAACAGATTGGGCAGATTGGACTTAGACCCTCTCCCACATGGGAGAGTTTATGTAGCAGGGAGAAAAGGTAATTAATCACTATTTGCAAATGAAGGACCTGAAGCCAGAGAAGTTATGTGCCTGGCCCAAGGTCTCACAACAGGTCACACTGCAAGCTGGTAGTAGAGCTATAATTAAAATTTTGCCTCTTGGTCTTGGTGTCTCCTTGAATTTTGTTTGGTCTCTGTGCTTCTCTCTCCCTATATCTGTTTCTCTGGGTCTGCCTGTCTTAAATCACCCTTCCACTTCGTGTTTACCTTTATGTTTATTTGGGAGAGGAGAGTGGTGGTCTGTGAGATATTAAGGGAGAGGGCGTTCCAGGGCAGATAGGCTAGTGTGACTAGATACCTAAGAGGAGTTGCAGTATCTCAATTTCCAGAAACATTTAAGAGCAGGGAAAGTTCCCGGGAGAATAAATCGGTTGAGTGCTTGTTTACATTCCAGGACAGAGGCAGAAGAAAGAGGAATCGGAGAGGTACGATGCAACCTAACAATTTCACTATTCCTTTGTTTTTCTCGGAGTGTTACTCAAATGTTTTCTGGTACCCCAAGGCAGTCCTCATATCACATGGACAATCACACAGTTGTGACAGAATTCCTCCTGCTGGGTTTCTCGGAAGTCCGAGAGCTGCTGTTCCTCCTGGTCTACCTGGCGGCCCTGACGGGGAATCTCCTCATTGTCGCCTTCACCACTCTAGACCGGCACGTCCACACCCCCATATACTTCTTCCTCAGTAACCTGTCCATCCTCGACCCCTGCTACATCTCCATCACCGTCCCCAAATCCATCCTCAATTCCCTGATCAACAACAGATCCCTCTATTTCAGAAGTTGTATGGCTCAGGTCTTTTTGGTGGTTCTGTTTGCTGCTTCAGACGTGATCGTCCTCGCGGTAATGTCCTACAACCGCTAAGCCGCCATTTGGCGGCCCCTGCACTACATCGTAGTCATGAAAAGAGAGGGCTATGGGAAAATGTTCGCCATCTCCTGGCTAAGCGGGGGGATTTTCGGGGTGATGTACTCTGCCAGGACGTTCACAGTAAGCTTCTGTGAGTCCAGCATGATCCAGCAGTTTTTCTGTGAAGTCCCCTCCTTACTGAAGATCTCCTGTTTGGAAACACACGTTGTCTTTGGCATCAGCGTGACTGTGGCTATCGGCTTTCATCTCCTTCTTCTCCAACGTCATCTCCTACATCCGCATCTTCTCGGCCGTGCTGAGGTTCCCGTCCACCGAGAGTCGGGCTAAAGCCTTCTCCACCTGCTTGCCCCACCTCACTGTCGTCACCCTTTATCTCTCGACTGGAAGATTCGCCTACCTCAAACCCGTGTCAGACTCCCCCTGATCGCTGGACCTACTGGTGTCCGTGGTCTACTCTCTGGTGTCCCCCGTCCTGAACCCTCTCATCTACAGCTTGAGGAACGGCGACATGATGGCCGCCACGGGGAGGTTTCTGGGTGTGACAGGATGGTTCTGAGGAAATGGGACAGATGAAGGCGTCCATGGGGAGGGGATTGGGGGTGAGAGGATTGCTCAGAGAAGCAGGGACTTGCAGGCCACCTTGGGGAAGGGGCTGGCTGTGAGGGGATAGTTCTGAGGAACAGGGACACATGAAGGCCGCCATGAGGAGGGGGATGAGCATGAGAGGATGGTCCTGACAAACAGGGTTATGTAGGCCACCCTGCGGAAAGTGTTGGGTGTGTGGGGATGGCTCTGAGGAAAACCTTGAGCTAAGACGCATTTACCAAGAGTCAAATAAACCTTTCCACATTAATTTGCCTCTCCTACCTCACCACCCTGTTGTCCTACTATATTTCCAGACTACTCAGTGTACCTCCATCTTGTCTACCTCACTGTCGACGACTCGCCTGCGTCCTGCCTCTGGTCTGGAACGCCCTCTCTCTTCCTGTCCAACAGACAATGACTCTTCCCATTTTCAAAGCCATACTGAAGGTACATCTCTTCCAGAAGGCCTTCTCCGACTACGCCTTCTTCTCTCACTCCCTTCTGTGTCGTTTGTGCACTTGGATTTGCACCCTTTTTTCACTCCACCTTCTTCCCCGTAGCACTTATGTCCATATCTGATATTTAGTTATTTATTTATATTAATCTGTCTCAACCTCTAAACTGTAGCTCACTGTGGGCGGGGAATATGTCTACCAACGCTGTTATACTGTACTCTCCCATGATTTTAGTACAGTGCTCTCCACATAGTAAGCCTTCAATCGAAAGGATTAATTGACTGATTACTTTCTGTCTTATGCTGTCGAGTCGTCTCTAATCCATAGCGATGCCATGGACACATCTCTCCCAGAACGCCCCACTTCCATCTAGTTCTGGTGATGTATCGATAGAGTTTTCTTGGTAAAAAAACGGAAGTGGTTTACGATTGCCTCCTTCCGTGCAGTAACCTAGTCTACACCCTTGACTCTCCCCCGTGCCGCTGCTGCCCAGCACAGGTGCGTTTTGACCTGTAGCAGATTGCCTGCCATTCGCTAGCAACTGCCCAAACTAGGAATGGAAATGCCTCTGCTTAACCTTCCCTCCAGTAGTCGAGAATGGTAGAGAGCTGGAAACTCCCCAGATGCGACCCTCCGAGGGGATGATAGATTACTACTACTCCAAAATGTCCACCCCTTGTTGCATCTTAGGGTGGATCTTGTACAAGACCTAAAATGGCTTCTGCGATACTCGCCACCACAGGGGAAAGTAGAGTGCTGGGAGGTCATACAGTGCCCATTCCCTGCTCCAAAAAACTGTTCCTTTGGACAGGCCCCATGAATAGGGAGACACTCGTAGATTTCATTCCACCAACCATTCTCTAGTATTTGATAAGTACTTACCATGTTCCAGGCACTGAACTAAGCACTGGGGAGAGACAGGCTAATCGGGTTAGACACAGTTCCTGTCCCACATGGGGCTCACAGTCTTATCTCCATTTTAGAGATGAGGGAACTGGGGCCGAGAGAAGTAAAGTCATTTGCCCAAGGTCACATAGTAGACAAGTGGTGGAGTCAGGATTAGAACCCAGGTCCTTCGATTCTGAAACCGGTGCTCTATCCATCAGGCCATACTACTTCTCCTCAGCTTCCTCCTGAAATAAATTTATTTTTGAAGGGTATTTCATTACCTGTTCATGTATCCTCTTGATCGTAAGCTCACTGTGGGAAGGGAGTGTGCTTACCAACCCTATTTTATTGTCCTAGCCCATGGTTTTAGTACAGTGCTGTGCACACAGTAAGAGCTCAAAAAATTTCTTTTATTGATTGTCTCCTCTAGACCGTAAGCTTCTTGTGGGCAGGGAATGTGTCTACGAAGTCTGTCATATGGTACTTTCCCAAGCACTTCGTACTGTGCTGCGTATACAGCAGGTGCTCAATAAATACCATTGATTTACCGATCTAAATGAACCGATTGATTTATTGGTCTAAGAGACAATTTTCCTCCCGTCATCCCGCTCCACCGGACCTCTCCCTGAGACCGACACAGCTGAACGTGGAGTATAAAACCGAGAGGGCGGAGTGGAGGGATCTCTTACCCGGCCAGGGTTCATTGATTCATTCATTCAATCGTATTTATTGAGAGCTTATTGTGCGCAGAGCACTGTACTAAGCGCTTGGGAAGAGCAAGTTGGCAACACATAGAGACAGTACCTACTCAACAACGGGCTCACAGTCTAGAAGTGGGAGACATAACCCAGGTGGGGTTATGACACATCCTTGCATTTCAATGAGTCAGCTCCAAGCAGTCATATGCAGATTCCCTTGTCTCTCCCGAAGATGCTCGCACAAGAGGGAGCCCTTATCAGTCTACGTGCTATCTGTAGGGTTCCTATGTAGTGGTGCCCAGTTACCGGCATAGCTAATCAGGCTCTGTTGCAAGGGGAGTGAGAGGGGCTTGGCGGCTCGGGACACAAAGACTTCTGGGAGTTGCAGTGTGAAGGTCATTCTTGATAGCGATCACCTCTGCCTACCAAACTACCACACCCGTAATGCGCCGCGGTGGGGCCCGCGGGCACTTCGTGGAGTGCGGGAGGCGGTTGGTCAGGCCTTTTTCCCATTCATAATGATAGTAATTATGGTATTTGTTGAGTACTGCCACTACTCCCTGGGAGCCTTCGGGTAGAGAACACGGAGATCCCAAACTCGTTCAAAATCAGGAACATTTAATACCATTTCCTTCCGGGAGAATTTATCACACAACG
Organism: Tachyglossus aculeatus; assembly: GCF_015852505.1. NCBI lineage: Eukaryota > Metazoa > Chordata > Mammalia > Monotremata > Tachyglossidae > Tachyglossus > Tachyglossus aculeatus. The sequence goes on from NW_024044849.1 coordinate 893,371, forward strand.
AAGTGTCATGGCACTGAGCGGCTCCATATACTGTGTTTGGGCAACTTATAAATTCATTCATTCATTCATCCACTCATTCATTCAGTCATATTTATTGAGCGCTTACTGTGTGCAGAACACTGTATTAAGCGCTGGGAAAGTACAATTCGGCAACAGAGACAATACCTACCAAACAACGAGCTCACAGTCTAGAAGGGGGAGGCAAACAACAAAACAAAACAAGTAGACAGGCATCAATAGAAACAATATGAATAAATATAATTATAGATACACACACGTCATTAATAAAATAAATAAAATAATAAATATGTAGAAATATACACACATATACGCTTAACCAGGCGGGAGTAAAACACGTACTTGCATTTGAAGGAGCTGGCTCCAAACTGTCACATGTATATTCGCTTCTCAGTCCTGAAGATTCTCAAAGACGACCGAACTCTCATTAGTCCACGAGATCGCCGTAGGATTCTTATTTAGTCGAGCCCAGTCACCGACACAAACAATCAGGCCTTGTGGCGAGGGGAGAGAGTGTGGCTTGGCGTCTCAGAGCACAAAGACTTCTTGGTGTTGTAGTGCTATGCTCGTTCTAGACAGCTATGCTCGTTCTTGACAGCGTTCACCTCTGCCTACCGAACTACCACTCCCGTCATTCCCGCGGGAGGAAACGAGGCCACTTTGTGTAGCACAGGAGGAGGTTTTTCAGGCCGTTTTCTCATTCACAATGATAGCAAGTATGCTCTTTGATAACTACCTGCTACCACTCCCCATGAGGTTGGGCGTAGAGAACACAGAGACCCCAAACTCTCAGAATCGGGCACCTTTAATCCTATTCACACTAGGGTGAGTTTACTATACAACCAAGTAATAAGTCACTGAATGACTCCATATACTGTGTTCAGGCCGTTACCCTGGGCGGGGTTATAACGCGTCCTTGTATTTGAATTAGCTCGCTCTGAGTTGTCACATGCAGATGTCCTACTCTCTTCCGAAGGTGCTCCAACAGGGGCGAACCCTCAGTTGTCCAATTGCGATCTGTAGGGTTCCTTTGTAGTTGAGCCCAATCACCGATACAGCCAATCAGGACCTGCCGCGAGGGGAGGGAGAGTGTCTTGGAGGCTCGGGGCACAAAGACTTCTGGGACTTGTAGTGTGATTCTCCTTCTGGATAGCGTTCACCTTTGCTTACCGAACTACCACTCCCATCATGACCCGCAGTGGGGCTCAGGGACACTTTTTAGAGCATGGGAGGCCGTTATTCAGGCCGTTTTCCCATTCACAATGATATTAATAATGCTTTTTGTTAGGTTCTGGCTACTACTCCCCATAAGGCCGGGCGTAGAGAACACAGAGACCCTAACTCGCTCAAAATCAGACACCTTTAATTCCATTCCCACCCGGGAGAGTTTACTACATAATCAAATGTTAAGGCACTGAGCGACTCCACGTACCTTATTCGGGCTGCTTCCCTGGGCGGGGTTATAACACGTCCTTGTATTTGAATAATCCTACTTCGCCCTTTCACATGCAGATGCTGTAGTCTTTCCCAAAGATGCTCCCGCAAATGCGAACCCTTATTAGGCTACTCACTAGTGGTAGGGTCCTATGTAGTCGAGCCCAGTCACCGACACAACCAATCAGACCCTGTCGCGAGGGGAGAGAGAGTGGCTTGGAGGCTTGGGGCACAAAGACTTCTGAGAGTTGTAGTGTGATACCTGTTCTTGACAGCGTACACCTCTGCCACTCTTGTAATGCCCCGCGGTGTGGCCCAAGCCACTTTGCAGAGCTCTGGAGGTGGTTGTTCAGGACGTTTTCTGTCTAATAATGGTAGTAATTATTGTATTTGTTATGTACCTGCTATCGCATCCTGTAAGGTCTCACATAGAGAACACGGAGACACCAAACTCTCTCAAAATCAGGCACCTTTAGTCCCATTCCCCCCCCACCCCCGACCCCCGGGAGAGTTTAACACTGAATCAGGTGTCAAGGCACTGAGCAACTCCACAGTCTGTGTTCGGGCTGTTTACCCAGGAGGGGATATAACACATCCTTGTATTTGAATGAGCCCGCTCAGAGCTGTCACGTGCATATTCACTTGTCTTTCCTGAAGATGATCCAACAAGAATGAACCCCCATTAGTCAACGTGCTATCGGTAGGGTTCCAATGTAGTCGATCCCAGTCAACGACACAGCCAATCAGGCCCCGTTCCGAGGGAGGGAGAGTAGCTTGGCAGCTCGGGGAACGAAGACTTCAGGGAGTTGTCGTGCAATGCCCGTTCTAGATAGCGTTTACCTCTGCCTACCTAACTACCACTCCGGTCATGCCCCGCGAAGGGGCCTGCGGCCACTTTGTAGAGCAGAGAATAAGAGGGAGGAGGATGGTCTGGCCGTTTTCCAATTCATAATGTTATTAATTATGGTTTTTATTATGTACCTGCTACCACACCTCTTGAGGTGTCGCATTGAGAACACGGAGAACTCAAACTCCCTCAAAATAAGGTACCCTTATCCCATTCCCTCTCAGGAGATTTCTACGCGTACCCAAGTATCAAGGCACTGAGCGTTTCCACATACTGTGTTAGGGCCACTTACCCAGGCGTGGTTATAGCACCTTCTTTCATTTAAATGAACCCATTCAGAGCTGTCACATGCAGATGTGACATGCACATGTCGGTCCTGAAGATGCTCCAACAAGAGCGAACCCTCATTAGTCGACGTGCTATCGGTAGGGTTCCTATGTAGTCGATCCCAGTCACCGACACAGCCAATCAGGCCCTGTCGCGAGGGGAGAGAGAGTGGCTTGGCGGCTCGATGCCCAAAGGCTTTTGGGAGTTGTAATGTGACGTTAGTTCTTGAAAGCATTCACCTCTGCCTACCGAACTAGCACTCCCACAACACGCTGCAGTAGGGCCCGCGGCCACTTTGAGGAGAGCGGGAAACAGTTGTTCAGACCCTTTTCCCAATAATGATGATATTGATTATGCTATTTTATAAGTACCTGCTATCCCTCCTCCTGAGGTGTCGCGTAGAGATCACAGAGACCTCAAACTCGCTCAAAGTCAAGCACCTGTAATTCCATTCTTTCCCAGAAGAGTTTACTACACAACCAAGTGTTAAGGCACTGAGTGGCTCCATGTACTCTGTTCAGGCCGCTTCCCTGGGCTGGGTTATAACACGTCCTTGCATTTGAATGAGCCTTCTCAGAACTGTCACGTGCAGATGCCCTAGTCCCTCTCAAGATGCTTCCACAAGAACGAACCTTCATTAATCCCCGCCCTATACGTGGGACGTAGGGTTCCTATGTAGTCGAGTCCAATCACCCACACACCCAATCAAGCCCTGTCACGAGGGGTGGGAGTCAGGCTTGGCGTATCGGGCCACAAACACTTCTGTGAGTTGTATTGTGATACTCCTTCTACACAGCGTTCACTTATGCCCCCCGAACTACCATTCCCGTCATGCCTCTCGGTGGAGCGCATAGCCATTTTGCGGAGCGCAGCTGGAAAGGGGGGCAGATGTTCAGGCCTTTCCCCACTCATAATGATATACAGCTCCTCGCGAAATATCTCATAGAGAACACGGAGACCCCATACTACCTCAAATTGAGGCACCTTTAATCACATTAATCACATCACGGGGAAGCAGCGTGGCTCAGTGGAAAGAGCCCGGGCTTTGGAGTCAGAGGTCAGGGGTTCAAATCCCGGCTCTGCCAATTGTCTCCTGTGTGACTTTGGGCAACTCACTTAACTTCTCTGGGCCTCAGTTACCTCATCTGTGAAATGGGGATTAAGACTGTGAGCCCCCCTGAGACAATCTGATCACCTTGTAACCTCCCCAGCGCTTAGAATAGTGCTTTGCATATAGTAAGCACTTAATAAATACCATTATTATTATTATTATTCCCTCCCGGGAGAGTTTACCACACAACCAAGTGTCAAAGCTCTGAGCAGATCCACATACTGTGTTCGGGCAGCTTACCCAACCGTGGTTATCACACATCCCTGCACTTGAATGAGCCCGTTCAGAGCTGTCGAATGCAGATCCAGTTGTTGGGCTCAAGATGCTCCAACAAAAGCGTAACATCATTAGTACCCAGTCACTGACACAACCAGTCAGGATCTGTCGAGGGGGGAGTGAGAATGGCTTGGCAGCTCGGGGCACAAACACTTCTGGGAGTTACATTGTGATACTCGTTCTAGACAGTGTTCACCTCTGTCTCGCGAACTACCACCCCCGTCATCCCCCATGGTAAGGCCCCTATCCATTTTGCAGAGCGAAGAAGCCACGGGAAGTGGATGTTCAGGCCATTTTCCCATTCATAATGATAGTAATTATGGTATTTGTTAAGTACCTGCTACCACTCCCCGTGAGGTGTGGCATAGAGAACACGGAGACCCCAAACTCGCTCAAAATCATGCGCCATTAATCACATTCCCTCCCGAGAGAGTTTAGCACACAACAAAGTGGGAAGGCACTGAGCAGTTCCACATACTGTGTTCGGGCTGATTACCCGGGCACAGTTATCACTCATCCTTGTATTTGAATGACCCCACTCCAAGCTAGTGCGTGCAGATATCTTTTGTCTCTCCCGAAGATGCTCTGTAAGAGTGAACCTTTATTAGTCTACACCCTATCTGTAAGGTTCCTATGTAGTAGAACCCAGTCACCGACACAGCCCATCAGCCTCTATCGCTGAGGAGGGAGAGGGGCTTCGTGGATCAGGGCACAAAGATTTTTGGGAGTTGTAGTGTGATGATCTTGGAGACCCCAAATTCGCTCAAAATCAAGCACCGATATTCCCATGCCCTCCCATGAGAGTTTAACACAAAACTAAGGGTCAAGGCAATTAGCTGGTCTGGATACTATGTTCGGGCCAATTCCTGGGGCGTTGTTATCACACATCCTTGTATTTGAATGAGCCCGCTCCAAGCTGCCACGTGGAGATGCCATTATCTCTCTCGAAGATGCTCCCACAAGAACGGACCCTTATAAATCTATGCCTTATCCATAGGGTGCCTGTAAATTCAAGCCCAGTTACCGACACAGCCAATCAAGCTCTGTCGAGAGCGGAGGGAGAGTGGCTTGGCGGCTCGGGGCACAAAAACGTCTGTGACTTGTAGTTGGCTTTCACTCTCGACAGCGTTCACCTCTGCCTACCGAACTACCAGTCCTGACGTACCCCGCGGCGGGGCTTCCGGCCTTTTGAAGAGGGCGCAGAAAGTACAGGAGGTGGACATTTAGCCTCGCAAAGGATGGCGATGCGACCAAGCTGAGATGCACGGAGCCCCTCCCCAAAACTCCCAGCCCCTCAATTGTAATTATATCTGTAATTAAATTATTTATATTGGTGTCTGTCTTCCTAACTAGAATGAAAACTCTTCGGAAACAGAGAATCGGTCTGCCAATTTGTTGTGTTGTCCTTCCCCAAGCCTTTAGTACAACGCTGTGCACACAAGGATGCGCTCAATAAACTCGACTTATTGATCGATGGATTGACTCAGGATTCAGGCTTGTGAGACAGGGAGAAAAGTGATATTGTCTAGAGGGATGGGAAGGAGAAGCAACGTGGTCTAATGGATCGTGCATGGGCCTGGGAATGAGGAGGACTGGGTTTCTAAACCCAGCTCTGTCACATCACAACTGTGTCAGCCTGTGAGCATGTCACTTCCCTGTGATTTCGCTGTATATTCATTTCTTTCTTTATTTCCTAATCTATTTCTCTATGTTAATGTCTATCTTCCCCACTAGACTGAAAGCCCGTTGTGTGTAGGTAATATGTCTGTTCTATTGCTTTGTTGTACTCTCCCAATCACTCTACACACCAGATGTGCTCAATGAACATGATTGATTGATTGATTAATTGATTAATTAAATCAAGCACAACGTCAAGGATTCAGGCTTCTGACACAGGAAGGAAAGTTGTTTTGTCTACAGTGATGGGAAATGTAAGCAGTGTGGTCAAATGGATAGAACACGGACCTGAGAGTCATAAGGAAGTCTGTCTCCCCCTCTAGATTGAAAGCTCGTTGTGGGCAGGGAATGTTCATTCATTCATTCATTCATTCATCCGTATTTATTGAGCACTTACTGTGTGCAGAGTACTGTACTAAGCGCTTGGGAAATACAAGTTGGCAACATCTAGAGACGGTCCCTACCCAACAGCGGGCTCACAGTCTAGAAGGGGGAGTCAAACAACAAAACAAAACGTATTAACAAAATAAAATAAATATAAGGAATATGTACAAATAAAATAGAGTAATAAATACGGACAAACATATATACATGTGCTGTGGGGAGGGGAAGGAGGTAAGGCGGGGGGGATGGGGAGGATAAATTCATTCATTCATTCAGAATGTGTCTGTTATATTATTGTATTGTACTCCCCCAAGTGCTTAATACAATGCTCACACACAAAATGCACTCAAAAAACATGATTCATTGATCGATTGATTGACTGAGTCAAACACACCACCAAGGATTCAAGCTTGTGAGACAGGGAGAAAAGTGATGGGAAAGGAAAGCAGCATAGTCTAGTTGATTGAGCTCTAATACTGGTTCTCGACTATGTGATCCTGTGAGCAAATCACTTCTTTGTAATTTACTTATTCATTTTTTTCTTTCCTTCTTTTTCTATTTCTGTTTATGAATGTCTGTCTCCCTCTCTAGACTGTGAGTTCATTATGGGCAGGGTATGTGTCTGTTTATGGCTATGGTGTACTCTCCCAAGCTCTGAGGACAGTGCTTTGCACACAGTAAACGCTCAATAAATATGAATGAATGACTAAATGAATGATTCCTATGGACCTCTGTTAAAGGGAAGGTTAATACTGTGAGTCCCATGTGGGACAGGACTGTGTCCAACTAGATTAGCTTGAATCTACCCCAGAGTTAATTACAGTATCTGGCACATAGCAAGCTCTTATAAAGAAATACCAGTAGAAGAAAAAAACCACAAACACATGACACTTGGATGCGGAGGGCGGGGGAAGGGACAGCGGGATGGTCCAGAAGATCTAGTCAAAATGCCTTGGGCTGTGTCAACAGTTCTGTACCTATACTGTTGCCTTGTAGTGTGAAGGGATAGATGCTGATTGTGCACTTGTATCTGATTGTGTGGGTCACTAAGAGAGGATGTCATATACTCTGGTAGAGTTTATCCATGCACATACACCTTAACTGTCCCCCAGTCTTTCAGATGAACACTGCTCAATCGCTGGTGGTAAAGAAGCTACAGGTGAATTTGAGTTGTTTTAATAGTAGCGGTGACAGTCTGCACTGAGCCATCCACAATCTCTCAGCTGGTCCTCCTGTCACTTTGGAATGGCTAGCAGGGATGGACTAGGCTGTAATATTGTTGTGGGCAGGGAATTTGTCTGTTTGTTGTTGTACTCTTCCAAGCACTTAGTACCGTGCTCTGCATACAATAAGCCCTGAATAAATGACTGATTGACTGGATGGCTGGAAGAAGCAGGGTCTACTAGTGGACAGATCATGGGTCTGAGAGACAAAAGGGCCTGGGTTCTAATCCCAGCTCCACCACCTGTCTGCTGTGCGAACTTGGGCAAGTCACTTTACTTATTTATGCCTCAGTTGCCTCATCTTAATAATGGAGATTAAGACTATAAGCCCCATGTGGGAGAAGGTCTGTGTCAAACCGGATTTTCTAATACCTACCTAAGTGCTTAGTTCATTCCCAGGCATATAGTAGGCACTTAACAAATACCATAATTTTTAAAGCAGATGCCATCTAAAGTCACAGACCAGAATATTTCTGAGAGCTCGACAACTTCAGACACCACTGCTCTAATGTGGAAGGCTAGTCAGGGGCTAAACTGCGCAGAAGCACGGGCCTGTGTCCCCCTTCCATGTACTCCACCTACCATGGTCTGGGGGAGTGGACGGAGAAGCCAGTGTGGCTATAGAACACCATTCTTTCGGTTATCATGCTCCGTCTGCATAACCAATCTGAGTTGGCCATCAGGAAGGGTGAACGCAAGATCAGTGCCTTCACATTTCACAGCCCCAGGATGAAGGGGTTCCTAAGGAATCTTAAGGAAGTTCCAAACAAAGAAAAAGAAACGATTTTCAGCCCAAAACATTGTAATCAAGAAAGAATGGCTACCATGAGAAATGTACAGGCTGAAACTATGACAATGTTCAAGATGGGTTTGCTGGATCAGTGGGCAAGGGAGCTCATCTAGGGTTCTAGAGAAAAGGTGAAGGATTCGGGGTGGTCTACCTCTAACCCTGAGTATGGATGTCAAGGAGGTGGCCCTCAATGGGTCCTGTTGTCAGCATCAGAGTCAGAACAATGGGCCAGATGAAATCATTCAATCAACCAATCAATCGTATTTATTGAAAGATTACTTTGTGCAGAGCATTGTAGTAAGTATTTGAGAGAGCACGATACAGTTAGTTGATATGATCCCTGCCCTCAAGAACTTTATAGTCTAATAGGAGAGACAGACATTAAAATAATTTTACAAGTATGGGAAATAACTGAGTATAAGGATATGTACATTAAGTGCAGTGGGGATTGGGTGGTGGCAAGGGTAAGTAAGTGCTTACAGGTCAGGACTAAGTGCAAGTGAGTGAGTGCAAGCTTCCTCCAGCTGTCAGATGACCTACGGTGATACAGGGTCCCAGGGTTCTACCTGTAGCTGACGGGTGACTGGGGAGGTAGAGTGTGCCAAGGAGTCTTCCTGAAGCTGTCGGATGGCCTGGGGTGACAGGTGGCTCCAGGGGATCTTTCGGTGCCTGTCAGATGACCTGGGGTCGCAGACGGCCCCATGAGGGATTCTTGGGGCTAAAGGGTAGCCAGGAGTGGAAGAGAGTCCCAGGGATCTTTCTACAGCTGTCAGGTTCCCTCGGGTGTCAGAGGAGCCCAGAGGGACTTTCTCCAGCTGTCAGAAGGCCCGGTAAGACAAAGGAACCCAGTGGCTTTCTGGTAGCTTTAAGATCGCACAGATTGACTAAGAACCGCAAAGCTCCAGGAGCCCCAGAACTCAGAGCCCTAGAGTCCCAGGAGCCCCAAAGCCCCAAGGCTCCAGATCTGCAGAGTCTCAGAAGCCACAGAGCAACAGGAGCCCTAGGCACAGGAGCTCCAGGAACCCCAGAAACCCACAGTCCCAGAATCCAGAGCCCCAAACTCCCAGGAACCCCAAAGACTCAGAGCTCCAGATACCCAGAGCCCCAGGAACCCCACGGCCCCAGCAGTCCAAAGACCCCAGAAGCCCAGGAGCTCAGGAGCCCAGGGTCCCGGCTGCTCGAAGGCCCAGAAGCACCAGAGCTCAATGGACCCAGACAAAGCCCCAGAGCCCCAGCAGCCCCGGGAACACAGGGGCTCCATGATCCGCAGAGTCTCAGGAGGCCCAAAGCCCCAGAGTCCCAGATCCCCAGAGCTACAGGAGCACTGGAGTTCCAAGAATCCCAGGAGCCCCATAACCCCAGAGTCCTGATCCCCATAGCTTCAAGATCCCCAAAGCCCCAAGGTCCTAGAGCTCCAGAACTCCAGAGCTCCAGCAGCCCCAAGAATCCAAAGCCCCAGAGTTTTAGAAGCCCCAGAGCCCCAGAACTCCAGGAGACCCAAAGCCCCGGAGTTCCCCAGCCCTACAATCCCAGGAGCCTTGGAACCCCAAGAACCCCAGGAGCTCCAGAGCCCTCGAAGCCCCAAAGCCCCAGAGTCGCAAGAGATCTGTAGTCCCAAGAACACCCGGAAACCCAGGGCCCCAAGGCCCCAGAGGCCCTGAACTCCAGGGGTATCAGAGCCCCAAGGCCCAGATCCCGAGAGCGTCAGGAGCCCCAGAACCCCGGGAAATTCAGAGCGAAACCAGAGCTTCAGAATCCTAGGAGCCCCAAGGTCCCATAGCTCCAGGAGTCCTGAAATCCCTAGAACACCAGGAGCATCAGAGCCACAGAACCCCAGAGGGCCAGAGCTCCGGCAGCCCTGAGGCCAAAGAATGCCAGAGCCCCAGAGGGGCCAGAACCCCATCAGCCCCGTGTCCAAAGAGCCCCAGAGCCCCGGATCCCCAGAGCCCGGGATCCCTGGAGTCCCAAGAACCCCAGGAGGCCTAGAGCCTCAGTGTCCAGAGCTCCATAGCCCCAGGAGCCCCAGGAATCCAGAGAACCAGAGTCCCAGGAGTCCCAGAGCCCAGAACCCCTCTCCACGCATCCGGCCTCTGTTTCAGACTGATCCTACTGCAGAGCCCCACCCCTAGTGGCTTCCTTACATCAGCGGCCAGATATGTACAGACAGGACCTGGTCCTGTTTCTTCTGGAACTATGGTTCGCCTGCTGAAGTGCATTCACTACCACCGTGCCATAGAACTGTAGCGATCTCGTAGCTCAGAAATAACGCTCCACCTTCCTTTCCCCCAACCCACCCATACACACCTGTAGCATGCTCCCCTCCCCCAGCACGGTTCATACCAACCAGGACCTTCCTGGACTGGGGGAGCCTCAGTAGCACGTAGTAGAGTTCAAACCACACCTTTGATCACCAAGGTTACTTAGCTTTTTACTTAGTTTTAGCAGCGTGCAAGGGAGTGAAACATGCACACACTCACTCACTCCACTCCACTCCAACAAGGGTCAAATACAAGTCTGTGGGCAAAGGAGCCCGTTCTTACAATGCTTCTTCTTTCTGCTTTCAAGTGCAGCTGCCTTCTACTGCTTTAGAGTACAGCTCTCCTGCTGCTTCAGTGTTTGTTTCTTTGTGCTGCCACTGCTTCTCTGCGTGCCACCGTGCTGTCTCCAGGTGCCCCCTCGCGATTCAAAATGAGCTCTTTTATCGGCATTAGGTGTTGCAGCTGTGGTTCTACCTGGCAGTCATTGATTGGTCCAGGCCCGTTACAGGGTAGAACAGGGAGAAAAAGCCCTGCCTCCCTCCATGCTCCACCCCCACAGGCCAGCAATCACTTGCCTAAGGTAGGGCACATCAGTGCCTTCAACAGTCGCTTCCTTGTTGTTGTTCACGGGATCCCAGTTTCTAAAAAGGCAGCTTGTTGTGGGCTCACCACACCACCCACCCAAACTTCGGCACAGCGTCACACCCTCACCCGAGAGCACAACAGTCCGACAACAGGCTCGGAACGCTATGGCTTTTTCCAATTGGGGCGGGCTCGAGGTGCATTCCTTGCGATTTTGTTCTTTCCCAGGGAAGTGTGCCCAGAAAACTGCTGTCCTAGAACGCAGAGCTCCGTTCCTGAGCTGATCCGGTCAGTGGTGGGGGAGGTTGGGGAGTAGGGGTGGGCTCGTGGTTCCGGAGCGTAGCGATGCCGCTTTCCCTCCACACCCCAGGTGCCTACAGAAATTTCTGGGACATCTTTGGGGGACGGCTGTGGTGCTGTAATCTGGGGACGGCGGCTGGCGTCTCCAAGACGGCCTAGGCAGCGGTGTCAGGGTCGCAGCTTGGCCTCCCTTCCCCAGATGTCCAGTGATACGTTGGGATCTCTTAGGTGTAACTGCTCTCCATCATTATCCTGAGCACCAACGAATGGTCCCTTTTATTTTCCTAATGGTATTTGTTAAGCGCTTACTATGCGCCAGGCACTACACTAAACGCTGGGGTGGAGAGAAGCAAATCAGGTTGGACTCAGTCCTTGTCTCCCATGGGGCTCACAGTCTTAATTTCCATTTTACAGGTGATGGAACGGAAGCACAGAGAAGTCAAATGATTTATCTGTTGTAACCCCTCTCCTTCAGGCTATCGCGGACTGGAAGTAACAGCCCCTCGTTTCTTTCCTCCCACCCACCCATACACCCACTCAATCCCAAACCTCCCCGACCCCCGCCACACACACACCGAGAGTGGGCCTACAGCAGGGTCCCCGTGCCACCTCCTTTTTCCGTGGTGGGGTAAACTCGTGATTTTGTAGTCTTTCCCCAGGATGCGAGCTCGGAACTCTTCGGTTCGGGGATGGCGGGTGGGGTCGTCGCCACCTCTCTTCCCCTTCCTCTCCCCTCCCTGCAGATGCCCAGTGAACCTTTGGAGTCCACCTCATTATCCTTGGCCCCAACCACCAATCCCCAGAAAATAGAACACCCTTGTACAGAAAACAGTTTCAAGCCATAACAGTTGTTTCACTTTCATGTTGGCGTTGTTCATAGTGATGGAAAAGTGAAGTGTCGGAGAAGTCCTGATGGAAAGAATAGTCATGCTGTTTTGAACATGTTAGGTATGAGTGGTTGGCAAGACATCCGAGTAGAGAGTAGTGGGTTCTTGACACTCTTCTCATAATAATCCTAATGATAGACATGTAAGTAGGTCTAAGCGTCCCATATTTGGAAAACGTTTGAGGCCGATCCTGAAGGCAGGGAGAAATACGGGATTGCAGAGAAGGACCCAGGTCCTGGGAGTAAGAAGGATCTGGGTTCTAATTCTGGCTTTGCCACTTGTCTGCTGTGTGACCTTGGACAAGGCATTTCACTTCTCTCTGCCTCAGTTACCTCATCTGTAAAATGGGGATTCATTGTCTCAGGGTTATTCATTCATTCAATCGTATTTATTGAGCGCTTAGTGTGTGCACAGCACTGTACTAAGCGCTTGGGAAGTACAATTCAGCAACAAATACAAACAATCCCTCCCCACAACTAGTTCACAGTGTAGAAGGTTGGAGACAGATATCAAATCAACTAAACAGGCATCAGTAGCGTCATTATAAATAAAAAGGATTATAGATATATACACATAATTTAAAGAAATAAATAGAACTATAATTAGAAATATGTGCATATATACACAAGTGCTGTGGGAAGGAAGCGGGTATAGCAAAGGGAGTGAGTCAGGGCAATGGGGAGGGGAGAAAAGCAGGGGAAAAGGAGGGCTTGGTCTGGGAAGGCCTCCTGGAGAAGGTGATAATTTACTAGGGCTTTGAAAGGAGGAGTGAGTGTGCTAGTTTGGTGGATTTGAGGAGGCAGGACATTCCAGGCCAGAGATAGGATGTGGTCCACGGGTCAACTGAGACCAGGGTCCCAGTTCTGGCTCTGTCACCTTTGTGCTGTGTGACCTGGGGCAAGGCACTTTGGAATCTGTGTGCCTCATCTACTACACCTGGAAAACTGGGTGACATACCTGTTTTCCCTCTTCCACAGTCTGGGAGCCCTGATGTGGTACGCAGGCTGCCTCTATTCTGATCGTGCAGTCTCCACACCAGCAATTGGCCAGTAACAATTGCTGAACCAACACCACTGCAATAACGCGGGTATGATGTAGTCCAGCTGGGCACCGACCCAGCCATTCGACCCTGTCAAGAGGGAGAGAGGGTGCTTGTCGTTGAGGCTCGGGGCGCAAGGACTTCTGGAACTCCTAGTCTGATGCTCGCTCTTGACGTCGTTCACTTCCACCTTCCGAAATGCCAGTCCCTTCGTACCTCGTGGCGGGGCATGAGGCTATTGTCCACAGTCCAGAAGCGCGGGAGGCAGTTGTTTAAGGCCATTTTCCTTTTAATAATTATAGTTATTATGGTATTTCTTAAGTATTTGGTACCACTCTGCATGAAGTGTAACGTAGAGAACACAGAAACTCAAAACTCTCTCTTGGGTTCCTGAAATCAAACTCCCTCCCGAGAGGGTTTAGCACACAACCGCCAGTCCAGGCACTGAGCAGCCCCACGTACTGAGTGCAGGTCGTTTACCCGAGTGTGACTTTAGCACACCCTTTTATTTGCAAAGATCCTCTCAGAGCTGACACATGAAGATCACATTGGCTCTCCCGAAGATGCTCTCCCAGGAATGAACCCTCGTTAGTGTCCACGCTTCCCCTCTGTTCCCATGTAGCCCAGTACAGGCACTCTCCCAGTCAACCAGATCCTATCGTGAAGAGAGGGCGGTTTCGTAGAGGCTCGGGGCACAAAGACCCCTGGGAGTCATAATCTGATGCTTGCTCTTGGCGTTGTTGGCCTCCGCTTACCGAACTACTAGTCCTGTCGTGCCCAGCAGCAGGGGTCTCGGCCGTTAGGGGCCGTGCAGAAAGCGCAGGAGGTGGATATTAAGCCTGACAAAGGGCAGTGTTTCGGCAATGCTGAAATGTGCTGTGCCCCACCTCAACACCCAGCACTTCGGTTTTTAACTGAAATGAATTTATTCATATTGGTGTCTACCTACCCATCTAAATGGAAAACGCGGTTTGGGCAGGTCATATGCTTGTTATATTGTTGTGTTGTACTCTCCCAAGCACTTAGTACAGCCCTTTGCACACAGGATGTGCTCAATAAACGTGATTGATTGAACGACTGATTATTTGAGTCGAGCACAATGCCAAGTATTCAAGCTGCTGAGGCAGAGGCAGGAAGAAAAGTGGTATTTGTCTACAATGATGGGAAAGAGAAACAGTCTGGTCTAGTCGACAGAGAAGGGGCTTGGCAGTCAGAAGGACCTGGCCTCTAATCCCAGCTCCGCCACGTCTTCACTGTGTGAGCCTATGGGCAAGTCATTTCTCTGTAATTTAGTTATTTATTCATTTCTTTCTTTCTTAATCTGTTTATGTAAATTAGTGTCTGTCTCCCCCTCTAGACTGAGAGCTCGTTGTGGACAAGGAGTGTGCCTGTTTATTGTTGTATTGTTGTCCCCCAAACTCTTAGTACAGTGACTTGCACATGGTAAGTGCTAAATCAATGATTGAATGACTGAATAATAATAATGATAATAATAATAATAGTATTCGTTAATTGCTTAATGTGTGCCAACCACTATTATAAGCACTGGGGTAGATATAAGGTTATCAGGTTGTCCTATGTAGGGCTCACAGTCCTAATCCCCATTTTACAGATGAGGTAACTGAGGCACAGAGAAGTTAAGTGACTTGCCCCAAGTCACACTGTTGGCAAGTAGCAGAGCTGGGATTAGAACGCACGACTTCTGACTCCCAAGCCCATGGTCTTTCTACTAAGCCACACTGCTTCTCTGGCCACGGCCGGATCCTCTGGATTCCCAGAGCCTCGCTGCCATCCACGTAACCCCGCACAACCCTCAAGAAGCAGCAAAGCGGGTAGAAAGAAAGCAGGGCTGGGAGGTGGGACATCTGGGTCCTAGTCACGACTCTGACATTTTTATGCTGTGTGACCTGGTGCACGACTCTACAGTTTCTGTGTGCCTCAGCTGCCACACCCATACAACTGGGGATGAAGTACCTCTTCTCCCTCTTCTACAGTTTGTGAGCCCTGTTGTGGGATGCAGGCTGCCTCTGCTCTGATCGTATCGTCCCTGCACCAGTAACTGGCCAAGAGTAATCGCTGAATCAACACCACCACGATAATGGTAGTATGACGTAGTTCAACCCAGGCACCGGCCCAGCCAATCAGGCCCTGTTACGAGGGGAGGGAGGGTGGTGTTGCCGCTCTGGGCATGATGAATTATGGGATTTGTAGTCTGACTCTTGCTCTTGACGGTGTTTACCTCCGCCTACTCAACTACCAGTCCTGTCCCTGTGGTCAGGCTCATGGCCATTGAAGGGGACTCAGAAAGCATGGGAGGAGGATACCTAGCATGGCAGTGAGTGGTGTTGCAGCCTTACCCTTACACTAGCCCTAAATCTACAACTAAATCTACACTAACCCTAATCCTACTCCTACCCCTATCCCTAACCCTAAGATTACCTCTAACCGCAATTCAAACCCTAAAGCCAAAGCTAGACCTAACCCTGACCCTATCCCTAACCCTAGTCCTAGCTCAATAGCTAACCTAACCTAACCTATCCTAACCATAACCCTAAATCTCACCATATCCTATACCCCAACGCTAACCCTATCTCTACACCTAATCCTAAAACTAGCCTTAGGCCTAACTCTAATCCAACCATAACTCTAGCCCTTGGGCTATCCTTAAGTCTACTATTAACCCTAACCATAAACATAACCCTAACCCTAACCCTTACCCTATTAGGAAGTCTAAACCCAGACCAACGCTAACCCTATCCCTAAACCCAAGACCTAATCCTAACCCTAGCCTTAGTGCTACTCTAACATTAGTATCAAACCTCAACATAACTCAACACCAACCCTATACTGAATCCTTGTCCTAGGCCTAGTCTTAAAGCTGCAACTAACCATAACACTAACCCTAAGCCTAACTCTAACCCTAACCCAAAACCTAGTGCTAAGCCTAACCCTAACCCCAAATCTATCCCTAATTTAACCCTGACCTTACTTTAAGCCAAACCTTCCCAAACTTAGCCCCCTCCTTCCTCTCCTCCTCATCCCCCTCCCCATTCCCCCCCTTGCCTCCTTCCCCTCCCCACAGCACCTGTATATCTTTGTACATATTTATTACTCTATGTATGTTACTTGTACATATTTACTATTCTATTTATTTTATTTTGTTATTATGCTTTGTTTTGTTGCCTGCCTCCCCCTTCTAGACTGTAAGCCCGCTGTTGGGTAGGGACCGTCTCTATATGTTGCCAACTTGTACTTCCCAAGCGATTTGTGCAGTGCTCTGCACAGAGTAAGTGCTCAATAAATACGATTGAATGAATGAATGAACCAAACAAACCATAATCTGAACCCTAAACCTAGCCCTAACACTTGATCTAATCCTTATCTTAACCCTAATCCAACCCTAGATTGAATCCTGTCCATAACTCTAGGATTTACCCTAACCTTAGCTAGAACCCTAATTCTAATCCTAGCCCTAACCCTAACTATATCACTAAATCCATCCTAATCAATCCTAACCCTGACACTAGCCCTAGAAATAATGCTAACCCTAACTCTAACCCTAATCCTAACCCTAATTCTTGCCCTAACCTTCATCCTAACCCTAGCCTTAGGCCCAACCCTAAGCTTCCCCCTAACACTTACCCTATATAATAATAATGATAAATAATTGTGGTATTTGTTAAGCACTTACTATGTACCAAGTACTGTTCTAAGCACTTGAGGAGATACAAGATAATCAGGTTGAGTATAGTTCCCTGTGTCACATGTGGGTCACAGTCTTGATCCCCATTTTACAGATGAGGTAACTGAGGCACAGAGAAGCCCAAGGTCACAGAGCAGACACATGGCAGAGCTAACTTTAACACTAGTCCTAGACCTAGACTGAGCCTTAACCCAAACAATAAACGTAAGCCTATGGCTAACCCTTTCCTTAAACCTAGCCCTAGCCCTATTGCTAACTCTAAATCTAACCCTACACTTAGTCTTAACCCTAGTCCTAACCCAAACCCTAATTGTAAATCTAGGCCTAGTCCTAACCTTAACTCTAACCCTAACCTTAACCCAAAACCTAAATGTAACCCTGACTCTAACCGTAGCCCTAGGCCTAGCCCTAGCCATAATGTTAACTCAATTAGCCCTGACCCTAGCCATTAACCTTAACCTAACACTAACCTTAAATTTAACCCTAACCTTAACCTTAACCCTAACCCTAACCTTAATTAGACCTGACCCTGACACTAGTCCGAGCCCTAACCCTAACACTAACGCAAATTAATAATCATAACCCTAAGCCTAAACAGAGCCCTAACCCTAGCCCTAAAATAAACTGAAACTCTAACCCTAATCTTCACTCTAATGCTATCTCTAAACCTAACCCTGACACTAATGTTAAATCAAGTCTTAACACAAGTTCTAACCCTCACCCTAATCCCATCCTGAGTCCTAATCATGACCTTAAGCCTAACCTTAACCCAAAAACTAATTTAACCCTAGCCCAACACCTACCCCTACCTTACCCTTAACCTTAACCCTAACCCTAATCCTCACCCAAAGCATAAACCTAACCCCATAACCTATCTCTATCCATATCCATGACCCTAGCCTTAGCCCTGACACTAATTCAAATCCTAACCCTAACCCTAATCTTGTCCTTAACCCTAACACTAGACCTTGCTCTGGCCCTACCTCTAATGCTAACCCTAACCCTAACCCAATACCTAATGCCAACCCAAAACCTAGAAATAACTGTAACCCTAAAGCTAACCCTAACCCTAGACCTAGTCTTAGCCCTTATCACTAACACTAATTTTAACCCCAACCCTAGCCTCAAACATAACGCTTGCTCTCAACCTTATGCTAACCCTAGCCCTAGCCTTAACGCTAACCTAATCCATAACCTCCATAACCCTGTATCTAACAGTAACTCTAACCATAATCGTAACCTTACTATTAGCCCTATCCCTAACTCTAAACCTAACCTTTGCCCTATCCCTAAGCATAGCCCTAACCCTAACCTTAATGCTAGCAACTAGCCCTGTAGCTAAACCTAACCCTAACTGTAACTCTAACCCTTACTCTTAATGTAGCCCCAAACCATAAATTTAACCACAGCTCTAACCATAATCCCAACTATTCTTTCATTCATTCATTCAGTCATATCTATTGAGTGCTTATTGTGTATGGAGCACTGTACTAAGTGCGTGGGAAAGTACAATACAACGATAAACAGACATATTCCCTGACCACAGCAAGCTTACAGTCTAAAGATGGGGGAGACAGATGTTAATATAAATAAATGAATGATGGACATCAACATAAGTGCTTTGGGGTTGTGGAGGGGGTGAACAAAGGGAGCAAGTCAGAGTGACATAAAAAGGAACAACTGAAGAGGAAAGGGGAGCTTAGGCAGAGAAGGCTACTTGTAGCAGATGCTTCTTTAATAAAACTCTGAAAGTGAGCAGAGCAGTTGTCTATCAGATTTGTCTATCTTTGTCAGTCTATCTTTTAGACTGTGAGCCCACTGTTGGGTAGGGACTGTCTCTATATGTTGCCAATTTGTACTTCCCAAGCGCTTAGTACAGTGCTCTGCACATAGTAAGCGCTCAATAAATACGATTGATGATGATGATGATTTGAAGAGGGAGCGGGTTCTAGGCCAGAGACAGGATGTGAGAAAGGAGTCAGTGGCGAGATAGAAGTGATGGAGGCACAGTGAGAAGATTAACATTAGAGGAGTGAAGAGTGAGGGGTGGGATGTAGCAGGAGAGTAGCGAGATGAGGTAGAAAGGGTGATTGAGTACTTTAACGTCAATGTTGAATAGTTCCTGTCCGAAGCAGAGGTAGATGGGCAACCACTGGGTTTTTTTTGAGGAGTGGGGAAACATGTTCTGAACGGATTTGTAGAAAAATAATCTGGGCAGCAGAGTGAAGTATGGACTGGAGTGGGGGGAGACAGGAGGTTGGGAGGTCAGCAAGGATATGACAAGTGATTGTATTAATGTTGTAGCCGTTTGGATGGAGAGGAAAGGGTGGATTTTAGTGATGTTGTTGTGGTGGAACCAACAAGATTTAGTAATGGATTGAATACGTGGGTTGAATGAGACAACCCTAAGACTAACCCAACACTAACTCTAGAATTAACTCTAACCCTAGGCTTTAGCTAAGCCCTTGGCCTACTCCTAACGCTAATCCTATCCCTATCCCTAAACGTTACAGGACCCCAAGCCCTAAATTTAACCTGAACCTTAACCTAACCCTAACCCTAACCCTAATTCTAAATCCATGCACAGCACTAGTCCTAACCCTCATCTAATCTTAACAATAGCTTGATCCCAAACCATAAGCCCTAAACCTATACCTAATTCTAACCCCAACTCTAACCTTAACCCTAAATCTAAATTGAACCCTAAACCCAGACCTAACTATACCCATAATACAGGCTAGTCCTAGTGTTAACCCTAACCCTAACCTCAAGCCTAAACCTAACCCTAACACTAACCCTAAACCCGTGTTAACCTTAACCTAACCCCAAACTAACGCTAACCCATTCATTGATTAAGTCATTCGTTCATTCAGTCATATTTATTGAGTGCTTACTTTATGCAGAACAATGCTTGGGAGAGGCCAATTCAACTAGAAACAGACACACAACCTGCTCACAACAAGCTTACAGTCTAGTGGAGACAAACGTTAATATAAAGACAGAGATTAATATAAATGAATGTTACAGATATGTAAAAATTGCTGTGGGGCTGGGAAGGGGGATGAATAAAGGGAACAAATCGGGTGATGCAGAAGGTAGTCTAATTATAGCCATAGAAAGTGGCTTAACTCTAAGCCTATACTTACACGGAACCCTAACCCTAACCCTAGTCAAAACTAATCCTAATCCCTGATTTACACTAAGCCTATCTTTAGGACTTGTCATAATCCTAAATCAATACCAATCCCTAACCCTAACCCTAGCCCTACCACTAACCTTAACCTTAAACCTAATCCTACCATTATCTCGAACTCTACTCATAGACCTTCCCCTAACCTAACCTAATACTAATCTAACCCTAACCATAACCCTAATTCTGGACCTAACTCTAAAGCTAACTCTAACTCTAGCTCTAGAACTAACATTTGCCCTAAATCTAACCCAAACCATAGCCCCAGTTCTAACCATAACCCTAACACTAATTCAAAGTTTAAAACTAAATTTAACCCTAGGCCTAGGACAAGGACTAGACTCATCCCTAAACCTAAACCTAACCCTATTCCTAACCCAAACTATTTAATCTAATCCTAAAATTTAACCTAACACTGTCCCCAGGATTAGAGGACCAGAGCTAGGCCTAAGCATAACCTTATCCCTAAGACTAACGTTAGGCCTAACCTAACCCTAATGTTAACCCAATCTTTAACCCTAAACCTAGTCCCAGCCCTAACCCCAACCCTAGTCCTAGCCCTAACCCTAACCCTATCCATAAGCCTAACCCTAGTCAGAGCCTTAAACCTAACCTTAACCATAAACCTCACCATAACCCTAACACTAACCCTAAACTGAATCCTTTCCCTAACCCAAACTCTAACTCTAACCCAACCCTAACCCTAACCCTAACCCCAAACCTAGCCCTAAAACTAACAGTAGCTCTAGTCACAAGCCCTACTCCAAACTTATCCCTAGACTTTGCACTAACCCTAGCCTAACCTTAACATATCCCCATCATTAACACTAATCTCACACTAGGCTGTACCCTAACTTTAACCTAACCCTAGAATTAACCAAAGCCTATCACTAACTCAACCCTAACTCTAAACCTACCTTTAAAACTAGGTCTAAATCTAAAACTAGACCTAGACATAGTCCTAACCCTATCCCTATCCCTAGAATTTGTGCTAATCCTAACCTAACTTTAATCTAATCCTAACCCTAATCCCAACATTAACCCTAACCTTTACCTTAATCCTAACCCTAACTCCAAACCTAGCCCTAAAATTAACACTAACCATAACCCTAAACCTAAGGCTACCCATAACCCTTAACTCTAGTGCTAAACCTTACGCTAACCTAAACCTAACCCAAGCCTTAAATTTAGCTCTAACCCTTAAAATAACCCTAACCCTAACCATAGCCCTTAACCCTAACCTATATGTGGCCAACCTGTACTTCCCAAGCGCTTAGTACAGTGCTTTGCACACAGTAAGCACTCAATAAATACTATTGAATGAATGAATGAATGAACCTTAAACCAGCACTCGGGCTATCCCAGCCCTAACCAAAACCTGAACCTAAGCCCTAACCCTATCCATAACCTTAACACTAGGCCTAGCCATAGCCCTAACCTTAATCCTACTTCTAACCTAACCCTACACCTTACTCCAATCCTAATCCTGACCGTAGCTCTAGGCCTAGTACCTGTACTAAACCTAAATCGAACCCTAATCCTTACCCTACCTCTAACCTTAACCCTAACCCTAATCCTATGCCTAGGCATAGGCCTAACACTATCCCTAACCCCTCATCCCTCTCCCCCAACCCAGACCCCAGCCAACTCATTTCCAGCCAAACCCTCCCCACCCCTGGTGTCCATCCCTGTGTCTCCCCTCACCCAGCAGCTGCTGCTAAGTGTGGCCTACAGAACCTCTGCTCCCTTATGGATAAGCTCCCCTTCGTCCTTGACCTTTTCCTGTCCGGCTCTCCTCCTTCTCCTCACCTTCACGGAAACCTGGCTTTCCCCCAATGACACGGTCTCTCCTGCTGCTCTCTCCTGCAGAGGCCTCTTCTTCTCACACTTCCTCAGACTCCCTGGGAAAGGAGGCAGTGTAGGCTTCCTTCTCGCAACCCAGTGCTGCATTTGCACTATCCCTCCTCCCACTTCCCCTTCCTTCCCCTCCTTTGAAGCCCATATCATCCACCTCTATCATCCCCTCCAGATTCTTGTAGCCGTCTACTGCCCTCCTGGTCCCACCTCCAACTTCTTTAACCATTTTGACCCCTTTCTCACCTTCCTTCTCTCCATGTCCAATTTCATCCTTGGAGACTTCAACATCCACATAGATGTAGCCGGTGAAACTTCTGCCACCCGCCTTCTATCACTCCTTGACTCCGCCAACCTCCTGCTCCGCCCACCTTGCGCACTCGCCAACTTGGACACACACTCGATCTCATTATCTCTAACTGCTGCACAATCTCTACCCTCAACAATTCTGAAGTCCTTCTCTCTGACCACAACCTTCTCACCTGCCTCCTCTGTCATACTCCTCCTCCCTTTAAAACTGTATTACTCCACCACAGAGACCTCCGCTCTCTAGACCCCAACCATTTCTATCAGAGCATCACACCCCACCTAGCCTACCTACCCACTTTAGCCACTCTTGATGACCAAATAAATGCTCTCAACTCTACCATCTCTACTGAACTTAACTCATTCGCTCCTCTGTCCTTTCATCACTCTTGCACGACTAGCCCACAGCCGTGGATAACCTCCATTGTCCGTCACCTTCACTCTTATGCTCTAGAAGCTGACCGCTGCTGGCAGAAATCTAAGCACCAGCCCAACCTTGTCCGCTTTAAGTCAGTCCTTTCTTTCCTTAACTGCCCCTCTCTTCTGCCCAGCAAAACTATTTCTTTTCCCTTATTTGCACCCATGCCCATCACCCTCGTCAGCTGTTTCGGACACTTAACTCTCTCCTCAGGTCCCCTGTTCCTCCCCCTACCCCATCCCTCACCGCCAACCATCTGGCCACTTACATAATTAGGAAAATTAAAGCCGTGGCATCTGAGGTCCCTCAAATCACCCGTCCCCATCCTCCACCTCCCGACCCTTCTCGACCCCCTCTTCTACTTTCCTATCCTTCCCAGCAGTGTCTTCAGAGGCGATCTCTTGCTTCCTCTCAATTACCGCCTTCTCCACATGCGCTTCAGACGCCTTTCCCTCCCACCTTATTAAAACTCTCTCCCCTTCACTCCTCCCCTCCTTATCTTTCATCTTCAACTTCTCAGGCTCTAATGGCTTCTTCCCATGTGCCTTTAAATATGCCCACGTCTCCCCATCCTAAAAAAACCTTCTCTTGACCTCACTGCTCCCTTCAGTTAGCGTTCTCCCTCCTACCCTTCCTTTCTAAACTCCTAGAGTGAGTCGCCTACACTTGCTACCTTGAATTCCTCAACTCCAACTCTCTCCTGCCCCCCTGCCCCTGCTATCTGGCTTCCGTCCTCTCCACTCCACTGACACCGCCCTCTCAGTGGTCTCCAATGACCTCCTTCTTGACAAATCCAAAGACTTCTACTCCATCCTAATCCTCCTCGACCTCTCAGCTGCCTTTGACACTGTTGACCATCTCCTTCTCTTCAACACATTATCCAGCCTTGGCTTCACTGACTCTGTCCTCTCCTGGTTCTCCTCTTATCTCTCTGTCTGTTCATCCCCAGTCTCCTTAACGGGCTTCTCTTCCATCTCCCATCCCCTAACTGTAGGGGTTTCTCAAGCGTCAGTTCTTGGTCCCCTTATAGTCTCCATTTACATTCACTCCCTTGGTGAACTCATTCACTCCCATGGCTTCAACTATCATCTCTATGCAGATGACACTCAAATCTATATCTCCTCCCCTATCATCTCTCCCTCCCTCCAGGTTTGCATCTCCTCTTGCCTTCAGGTCATCTTTTCCTGGATGTCCTCCCGTCAACTAAAACACAACATGTCCAAGACAGAGTTCCTTATCTTCCCTCTGAAACCCTGTCCTCTCCCTAACACTGTGGACAGCACTACCATCCTTCCTGTTTCACAAGCCTGCAACCTTAGTGTCATCTTTGACTCCACTCTCTCATTCACCCCACATATCCTGTCCGTCACCAAAATCTGCAGATCTCAACTTCACAATGTCGCCAAGATGCG
Organism: Tachyglossus aculeatus; assembly: GCF_015852505.1. Lineage (NCBI taxonomy): Eukaryota > Metazoa > Chordata > Mammalia > Monotremata > Tachyglossidae > Tachyglossus > Tachyglossus aculeatus. The sequence goes on from NW_024044849.1 coordinate 917,407, forward strand.
CCCTTCCTTCTCCATCCAAACCGCGGCCACGTTAGTACAATCACTCATCCTATTCCAACTGGATTACTGCATCAGCATCCTTTCTAATCTCCAAACCTCCTGTCTCTCTCCATTTCAGCCTATACTTCACTCTGCTGGGCGGATCATCTTTATATGGAAACGTTCTGGGCATGTCACCCCTCTCCTCAAAAATCTTCAGTATTTACCTATCAATCTCTGTATCAAGCAAAAACTTCTCACTATTGGCTTCAAAGCTCTCCATCACCTTGCCCCTCATACCTCACCTCCCTTCTCTCCTCCTATATCCCAGCCCGCACACCCCCCTCTTCTCATGTTAATCTTCTCACTGTGCTTCATTCTCACTTGTTCCACTGTTGACCCCTGGTCCACGTCCTACCTCTGGCCTGGAATGCCCTCCCTCCTCCAGTCCGCAAAACAATCACACCTCCCCTCTTCAAAGCCCTATTGAAGGCTTACCTCCTCCAGAAGACCTTCCCAGACTAAGCTCCCCTTTTCCTCAGCTCCCCCCATCACCCTGACTTTCCCCCTTTGCTCTACCCCCCTCCTGACACTACGGCACTAGTGTATATATGTATATCTATAATTCTATTTATTTATATTGATGTTTGTTTACTTATTTTGATATCTGTCTTCCCCCTTTTTGACTGTGAGCCTTTTGTGGGCAGGAACTTTCTCTGTTGCTGAATTGTACCTTCAAAGCGCCTAGTACAGTGTTCTGCACACAGTAAGTGCTCAATAAATATGATTGAATGAATGAACCTGGCCTAACATTAGTTCTGTAAATATTAGTCCTAAACTTAACCATTACCCTATCCCTAAACCAAACCCTAACACTAACCGTATAAATAATCCTTGCCATAGCCAAAGTGCCTAACCTAACCCTAACCATACTCTAACCCTAAACCTAACCTTAATCCTAGCTTGGCCTGCATTTCCCCTCTCCTCAAGCACCTCCAGTGGTTGTCTATCCACCTCCAAATCAAACATAAACTTCTGACCATTGGTTTTAAAACACTCAGACAACTTACTCTCTCCTACCTCACCTTTCTACTATGCTACTTCAATCCAGACCGCCCACTGCACTCCTCTAATTCTAATCTCTTCACTGTACCTCAGTCTCATCTCTCTTGCTGCCAATCTCTTGCCCACATCCTATCTCTGGCCTGAAATGCCCTCCCTTTTCATATTTGACAGACAATTACTTGGGACCCTTCAAAGTCTTACTGAAGGCACTTCTCCCCCAAGAGGCCTTCCTAAACTAAGCCATCTTTTCCTTTTCTTTCACTCCCTTCCATGTCACCTTGACGTACTCCCTTTATTCACTCCACACTACCATCCCCACAGCAGTAATGTACTTATCTGTAATTTATTTATTTAAACTAATGGCTGTCTCCCCCTCTAGACTGTTAGCACGTTGTGGGCAGAGAATGTGTCTTTCATATTATACTCTCCCAAGAACAAAGCACAGTGCTCTACAGCTAGTAAATGCTCAATAAACATGTTTGACTGACTGACAGACTCAGGTCACTCACAGAGGAAGACTGGCCTTCCACTGGCGGATGGTGACAGTGGCCTGCTCAGGCATCTCAAAGCGTCAGACCACAGGGAACTAGGCTGGAGGATGGTGCCATTTGGCCTACTGAGGTCGCACAGCTGCAGACTCCCCCAGCATTGGCGGGAGGGGGGTGTCCCCATTTTCTCTCTATATGCTCCTTGTGGCAAACATTCCCTAGGCTGGGGTATGGTGCCCCTACACCCGCTGCAGCTGATCACAGCTTCAGGCTCTCCCTGGTCTGAGAAAGTGTGTCCATAGGCCTGCTGCGGTTTATAACAGCGACAGACACCCCCCAACTGTGGGAGCATGTCCATGGGCCTGCTGAGGCTGCTTACAGTGGCAGACATACTCTGAGCTGGGGAATAGTCCCCCTACACACACTGTGCCTTCTCTCTGTAGTAGACGTCTCCTAGGCCGGAGGATGGTGTCTCTAGGTCTGCTGAGTCCACTCACAGTGAAATACTACCCCTCAGCTGGAAGAGCGTGCTACTAGGCTAGCTGAGGTCGCTCACAGAACAGACTCCCTTTAGGCTGGGGAATAGTGTCCTTTGACCTGTTCCAGCTGCCCATAGCTGTAGAGACCATCAGGCCACAAAATAGCACTCCTAGGCTAGCTGAGGGTGCTGACCGTAGTAGGCCCTCCGAGGCTGCTCATAGCGGCAGACTCCTCCTCAGCTGAGGGACGGTGTCCCTGGACTTGCTGAGGCCACTTACAGCAGCAGACTACTCCTAGGATGGGGGTGGTGCACACAGGACCACTTAGGTGGTTCACAGAGGCATTCATTCATTCATTTAATTGCATTTATTGAGTGCTTACTGTGTGCAGAACACTGCAGTGAGCACTTGGAAGAGTGCAATACAACAATGAACAGACACATTCCCTTCCAGAATGAGCTTACAGTCTAGATGGGGCATGGGGTAAGACAGACATTAATATAAATTAATAAATTACAGATATGTACATAAGTGCTATGAGGCTGTGAGTGGAGAAGAACACGGGGAGCAATTCAGGGTGATGCAGAAGGGAGTGGGCGAATAAGAAAGGGGGCTTAGTCAGGGAAGCTTTCTTGGAGGAGATGTGCATTCAATAGGCTTTGAAGTAGGGGAGAGTAATTGCCTGTCGGTTGTGAGGAAGGAGGGCAATCCTGGCCAGAGGCAGGACATGGACGAGGAATCGGTGGCAAGATAGATGAAATCATGGCAAAGTGGAAGCTTGGCATTAGAGGAGCGAAGTGAAGTAGGAGAGGGTAAGGTAAATGAGTGTTTTGCAGCCAATGATGAGGTATTTTTGTTTGACGTGGAGGTGGATGGTCAACCATTGGAGTTTCATGAGGACTGGGGAAACATGTCTGAACGTTTTTGTTGAAAAATGTTTGGACAGCAGAGTGAAGAATGGACCGGAGTGGGCAGACACAGGAGGCTGGGAGGGCAGGAAGGAGGCTGATGAAGTGATCCAGGAAGGATAGGATGAGTGACTGTATTAACATGGCATCAGTTTGGATGGAGAGGACTGGGCAGATTTTAGTGATGTTGTGAAGATGGGACTGACAGGATTTAGTGATGGATTTGAATATGTGGGTAGAAATAGAGAGGAGTCAAGAATAATAGCAAGGTTATGGACTTGTGAGACAGGTAGAATGGTAGTGTCATCTACAGAGATGGGAAAGTGAGCGGGAGGACAGGGTTTAAGTTGGAAGATAAAAAGGTTCACTTTTAGGCATGTTGGGCTTCAGGTGATGGTAGGGCACCCAGGTAGAGATGTCTTGAAGGTAGGAGGAAATACGAGACTACAGAGAGGAAGAGAGATCAGGGATGAAGATGTAGATTTAGGTATCATCCGCATAGAGGTGGTAATTGAAGCCATGAGAGCAAATGAATTCTCCAAGTGAGTGGGTGTAGACGGAGAATAAAATAGGACCCAGAGCAGAATCTTGAGGGACTTCCACAGTTAGGGGGTTGGAGACAGAGGAGAAGCCCATGAAGGAGAAAGAGAATTAACGGCCAGAGTAATAAGATGAGCATCAGGAGAGTACAATGTCAATGAAGCCGAGGTTCGATAACGTTTCCAGGAGAAGGAAGTGGTAGACAATGTTGAGGCAGCTGAAAAGTCGAGGAGGATTAGGATGGAGTAGAGAGCTCCTTGGATTTGCAAAGAAGGGGATCATTGTTAACGTTTGAGAGGGGAGTTTCTGTGAAGTGAAGGGGACAGAAGCCAGATTGGAGGAGGTCAATGAGAGAATTGGAGGAGAGGAATTGGAGACTGTGGGTGTAGCTAACTAGTTTAAAGAGTTTAGAAAGGAATGGTGTTGCCGTCTGCCTCCACGCGTCCGGCGCAGCGGGGAGACGGGCACGCTCAATGGAAGAACACGGGCCAGGCGAGTCTCAAGGTGGACAAGGAGACTGTTTATTCAGGACACCGTGGAGGATTTTATACAGTGAGGAGCCTCAAGGGAGTCAGGGGACAGGCGGATGACTGCAAGCGTATCAGCAAGGCTGAGCTTATCAGCAAGGCTGAGCTCATGCCTAGATCGGCACGTTCCCAAGGCAATTCTCAGAACAGCGCCAAGCTATTTATCTAGCAGCCTGACTTCCTTCACTGTTCTTTTTAGGTCTTCCTCCTGTGAGCACGAAAGGCCGGGCGGCCTGGCTTACCACCTAGGCCCAGATGTTAGGTCTGCCACAAGTCCCCGTTTTTGTTTTTGAAACAATTGCAAAGCATGGAGTTGATTAAGAAGCGGGTGAAGGAAGACAGATAGCCATCGGGCAAAGCAGGGCAGGCAAAACAGGGCCAAGATCACCAAAATAATATCTGGGAGACTATGAAGCAGCATTGAGAGCCAATTAAAAGGATTAACCGCCTCAAGGGCAGAAATGATCGGTGAAGCAATATCCCTTCATCTGTTGCATAGCATCGGAGAGTGAGGCAAGGTGTGACAAATCAAGGGAGACATTCGAAGAATGCCATGCTCCTTGGAGCCGATTTCAGATCACGGACCACGAAAACCCGGGAAACATGGCATTATAATAATATGGGGTCACACAGATATGAGGGTAACGATAATCACAACGTTGAAAAGAAAGTTGAGTGCGAGTAGCAAGGAGGGAGACATTGACAAGTGCCTCTTCTCCTGGTCCTTCCCATGGAATCGCATCCCCCCCTACAAGTCAGAAGCATTAATGAGAATATTTCCCACCGGGTCCTGCCACGTAACTGGCCGCACCCACGGAGGGTACGGAACAAAAGTCCAATAGTCCTCAGTAATCACAACAGTGGAGGAGGAGAGAATCAGGAAAGCGATCATCATTTTTAGGAACTTTGCTGCTGATTCTCCAGAGGAAGAGTCGCGAAGTCTGTATCCTGGTTCCCTGTCAGCTCCTGAGGTATGCAGGGTGAGGGAGGACGTGCTGTAGAAAGGACGCGACGTATGTTCTTTGTGGGTATACAGATCGGGCGGTCCTCAGTTTCTAGAAAGACACAAGCATACCCTCGGCCCCATGTTACCCTCGCCATGTTACCCTCGCCACTGGCGCGTGAGAGGGTCCTTCCATTTTACTCTTTCGGGGTGTTTTTTAGTGTCCCTGCCACCCCATTTTTCAGCAGGGGTGAGACCTTTGTCATCCATAGTTAAAATATTAAGGGTATATATGGCGGATTGTAATCGTCTATGGGGAGGGGTGAGTTCATCTCCCCCTTTTTGTTTTTCCAAAAAGGCTTTGAGCCAACGATGCCGGTTTTCGACAATGGCTTGACCCGTGGGATTGTATGGAATACCCGTAACATGGAGGATAGCAAAAATATTACAGAAAGACCGGAACGCCTTAGAAGTGTAGGCGAGGCCATTGTCGGTTTTCAATACCTGTGGAATTCCCATAAAGGCAAAAGCAAGAAATAAATGATCCATAACATGTTTGGCTGATTCACCAGTGTGAGCCGATGCAAGAGTAAACAATGTACAGGTATCAACACTTACATGAATAAAAGCCAATCTTCAAAAGGGAGGGTAATGCGTGACGTCCATTTGCCACAGCTTTCTTGGCGGAAGACCACGGGGATTCATGGCTTCAGAGGCCGCAGGTAATGTAGTAACACAGGAGGTACAAGCTTTCACAATAGCCCGAGCGCTTTCCCGAGAAATGCCAAATTGACGGCGCAACATTCCCGCCACTTGGTGGAAGCGCCTGGTGGGCTTGCGAGGCTTCGGCTGTAGCGTCTAAAGGGAGAAGAGCCGGAGCCAACAGTGGTGCAACAAAAATAATCGCCCTTGGTGCGCTAGCAATTTCCCTAGTAAGTAGGTCCGCACAAGCATTACCTTCAACCAATGGTCCGGGGAGGGACGAATGCGCCCTAATATGAGAAATATAAAAACGATGAGAACGAGTGCGAATCATTGCTTGAAGTTCCTGGAACAAAGGAAAAATGGCTGCCTCGGAAAACCGGAGCGCTGCAGTCTCAATGCGAAGAGTAACAAAGCATGCATACCGGCTATCTGAGATAATATTAAGTGATTGAGGGAAATCGCGAAGGACTGACGTCACAGCTACAAGTTCCGCGTGTTGAGCGGAATGGGACAGAATGGGGATAACGCGGGAAGTTTCCGGAGGACAATAATAGGCGGCTTGGTCTTTCGTTCCATCTGTAAAAACTGTGGTAGCCCCCGGTATTGGGTCCGGAACGGTGATGCAGGGGAATACCCATGCAAAAGGTGAGAAAACCTTTAATCGTGGAATATCTGGGAGACCAGTAACCCAAGCCCCGGTATGCATTGCTAAAAGGATCTGCCAATCGGGATCGTTGCCAAGAAGTGGGGCAAGTTGATCTGAAGTATATGGTTGGTATAATGCAGACGGTCCAATCCCAGAAAGGACGGTAATGCGCCAAATTAAACGACCCATTAACTGGGCTACCAAAGTAGGATACGGGGAAACAGAGCGGCGGGCCTGAGTGGGCAAATGCATCCACTCAACCAATTGTTGTTCTTGACATATAACCCCTGTAGGCATGACAGAAGTGGGAACGACAACGGCGAATAAGGGTATCCCTGGGGTGACACAGTCCACCGTAGCCTGCGCCAATTTTTTGACTACCTGCTCTAACTCCCGGGTGGCTTGTGGTGAAAGGGAGCGGGGGGAAGAGAGCTCCGGGGCTCCTCGCAAGGTAGCAAAAAGGTGATATAATTGATCGGTGGGGATTCCAAGATAAGGGCGCACCCAGTTTAATTTCCCCAGTAATTTTTGGAAATCATTAAGCGTTTTTAATTTTGAAACTTCCAAGGTAAGGGTCACAGGGGACACTGTCCGATCTGTCAAAATATGTCCCAGATAGACGATCGGGGGCTTTGTCTGGACTTTCTCGGGTGCAACCCGCAGCCCTCCAGATTCTAGAGCCTCCAGAAGAGCAGGTCGTAAGTCGTGTAGTTGGGCTGCGGTGGCGCAAGCACATAATATGTCATCCATATAGTGAATAATATATGCCTCAGGATAATTAGCGCGGAGCGGCGCTATCAGAAGCGCAACGTAGGTCTGGCACATCGTGGGGCTATTTTTCATTCCCTGGGGGAGGACCGTCCAATGATATCGCGCAGTAGGTTGAGTCCTGTTGTCCACAAGGACTGAAAACGCAAATCGAATACGATCGTCCGGGTGGAGCGGAATAGAGAAAAACAATCCTGAATATCTACTACTAATATCGGCCAATTCCTAGGGATCATAGCCGGGTTCGGGAGCCCAGGTTGCAGTGCTCCCATCGGCTGCATCGTCTTATTGATTTCTCTGAGATAAGTCAACATCCTCCAGGCCCCCGAGCGCTTTTTTATCACGAAGACAGGGAAATTCCAAGGACTATCGGAGGGTTCAACATGCCCCACCGCTAATTGTTCCGCGACTATCACTTGTAAAGCAGCCAATTTCGGGGTTGGTAGCGGCCACTGTTCCACCCATACTGGTGTATCAGAAGCCAACGTTATTCGTTGGGCAGTTGGGCGGTTGACCCCGACCTTTGCAGTGGCCGCGAAGAAAAAGGGCGCAGTGAATTACATGGGTGACAATTGTTGGTCGTAATTACGGCCCCCATTTGTCCTAAAAGATCACGTCCCCATAAATTAATGGGGAGGCGATCTAACACATATGGTTGAATGTATCCTGATCGGCTATCAAGCTCCCAGTGTAGGTAAGCGGCACTTTGAGAGGGGAGGATAACCTCTCCGATGCCTTCTAACGGGGCAGCCCCGGTTTGCAGTGGCCATGCCGGGGGCCAGTCCCTTTTTGTTAGGACCGAACGGTCAGCACCAGTGTCTACTAAACCAATAAAGTCTCGTCCATTCAAACGGACTATCAATCTCGGCCGGTTTTGCCCAATAACAGCGGACCAATAAGCTCCTATGCCGGAGCTGCCAAAACGCTTTGACCCCCGCGGATCCTTGGTCCGAACGGAGCCTAAAGCGTAAAAAGGAAAGATCACCAATTGAGCAATGCGTGAACATTCAGGGAGTTGCACAACCCGAAGACTGTATGCCAAAACAGCTAATTCCCCCAAATAGTCTTCATCCACCACTCCCGGCAAGACAATCAACCACTTTTGGGTTAGTCCGCTACTGCCCAGGATGAATCCCACAGTACTCTTTGGGAGAGGGCCAGCGATCCCCGTGGGGATTCGTTGAACCCCCATTTCAGAGGTTATAATCAAATGTCCCACCACGGGGAGGTCGAGGCCAGCGGAGCCGCTAGTGGCTCGCTGCAATTCGCCGATGGTGGACAGTTGTCGGGAGAAGTCAGAGCCTGTTCCTTCGGAACAGCTGCGCACTGCAGAGAGATCGCTGCCCCTATTGTTGTTGGGGCCTGGGGCCGACCCCTGCGTCCGTTTCCCGGCACAGGGCTGCCATTATTTGAGAACATCGAGTGGCATTCAGAAGCCCAGTGGCGTCCTTTTTTGCATTTTGGGCATACTGAGGCTGGTAGCGGTCTGGAAGAGTTCTGTCGTGAGCTACAACAATCCTTCGCAATATGTCCACTCTTTCCACAGCGGAAGCACGCCATGTCTGCCTTAGGTTGTCTTTGCATTGCTGTGGCCACTAGATTAGCATTTAAAGAGGCTGTCCCTACATCCTGACATCAGCGTACCATGCCAGTAATGGACAAGGTCCGTTTGCTCCCAGCTAAGGCACGCTTGCAGTCTTGGTTAGCGTTGTCATAAGCCAGCTGTCTTCATAAAATAACTCCCGCCGCATTATCACTGACGCTGCGCTGGGTATCCATCGTCAGGCGGCTGACAAATTGTTCAAATGGTTCTGACGGTGCTTGTAATATTTTTGTAAAACTGGAGTTTTGTTCTCCTTCCGCCGGGAGCTTTTGCCGTGCAGTTTTCCCGGCTATCATTATTTGTTGATATGCTTGCAGAGTGTAAGTTAATTGAATGGCAGTGTCCGCAAAAGGCACCGTCTCTGTAAGCATCCCGAAAGTGATTTGAACTGGAGGTCGGGCGCGATCATTGCGACGCGCTTGTTCCGCGCACAAATCAAAAAATTCCACCTTCCAAAGCAAATAGTCCCACCCATCCAGGACAGTCTCGGCTAAGGTTTGCCAATCATACGGGCAAAGGATCGAGGAAGTAATACTTTCTATGAATGCCAGTACATAAGGAGCCGTGGGTCCATATGTCGCAGCACCCTGTTTCACTTCTTTTAATAATTTGAAATTCAAGAGTTCGTGGGTACGTATTAACTGACCAGGATTAGCAGGGTCAGGTTGCTCCATCACAGGGAAATCCATCAATAATTCAATAGGTATCTCCTCTCCCCCTTCCTTAGCAGCCCCCATCTCTCGCTGCAGAGGTGTTAGTGCTGGTTTCGGGATCCATGGAGGGGGTGGTGGAGGTGGTGGTGCGGAAGGAGCTGGCTCAGTGAAAAGATTCCACTTTCCTTTCGGCCATTGCTCGGGATTACAGTCTATCAGTGCAGATTAAGGCGGGGGAGGCAAGGGGGGGTCCGGACAAATCATAGCTTCGTCCGGGCCGGAGGCTATATCTATCCCCGCCAACTTTTCTTTCAAGGGAATTTTTTGTTCAGGAGTAAAACAAACCTTTAATACGTTCCATATGGAGAACGCAGCGATAGGAAAAGCCTGGGGTCCTTCTTCTCGTAGTTTGGAACTCATCTGCCTTCCCACTATTTCCCATCGTTCTAAATCCACTATTCCTTCCTTTGGAAACGAAGGGCAGCATTTTTCCACGCATTCCAAAAATTGTTCAATCTGGGCAGTGGTTATAATTAGCCCACGATCCTTCACTACATCTTTTAACAACTGAATATAGTGATCCCGGGAGCGGAATTGAATCTGTCCCATTTTCTTCCCTGTAGTAAGCCTGGTGTTTGAAAACGAAAGTAAACTTAAATGCCTTCACCTTTTCCGTTCTTTGGTGAGTCACTGCGCAGTGGTGAGTTGTTCCGTGAGGGTTGCCGTGCTGAGTCTGAGGGTCCAGGGTTCATGTCCCTGTTCGGGCGACATTTTCTGCCGTTTGCCTCCAAGCACCTGGCGCAGCGGGGAGACAGGCACGCGCAATGGAAGAACACAGGCCAAGCGAGTCTCAAGGTGGACAAGGAGACTGTTTATTCAGCACACCGTGGAGGATTTTATACAGTGAGGAGCCTCAAGAGAGTCAGAGAACAGGCGGATGACTGCAAGCTTAACAGCAAGGCTGAGCTTATCAGCAAGACTGAGCTCATCAGCAAGGCTGAGTTTATCCGCAAGGCTGAGCTCATGCCTAGATCAGCACGTTCCCAAGGCAATTCTCAGAACAGCGCCAAGTTATTTATCTAGCTGCCTGACTTCCTTCATTGCTCCTTTTAGGTCTTCCTGTGAGCACGGAAGGCCGGGGGGCCTGGCTTACTACCTAGGCCCAGATGTTAGGTCTGCCACAGAATGGTAGGAAGGTGCCAGACTCCTCCTAGTCTGGGAACGGTGCCCCTAGGCCTGCTAAGGTCGTTAACAGCAGCAGACTCTCCCTCTGCTCATGGACCGTGCCCCTAGGCCCTCTGAGGCCACTTACAGCCTAGGCTAGGCTACCCTAGGTTGAAGTCAGTGCCATTTGGTCCATTGATGCTGCTCATTGTGACAGGCTCCCCTTTATGCTGCTGGAGTGGTGCCTCTTCGTTCACTACATATGCTTTCCGTCAGGCACTCCATAACAGCTGCTCACAGTAACAGACTCTCCCTAGTCTGCGTCATTTCCCCTAGACCCTCTGAGGACTCTCATTGTTTCAGAAACGCAGTAGGCGGTGAGACAGTTCACCTTGGACAGCTGAGGCTGCTCATGGTGGCAGACACGCCCTAGTCTGTGGGAGGGTGTCCCTAGGTCTACTGAAGGTTCTCACAGCAAATGAAATCCCGTGAATGTAGGTGCGTATACCTAGGCCAAGTGGAGGCTTCTCCAGCGACATACTCTCCCTTGCCTGGGAGAAAGACTGCCACTGTGAGAATCATCAGTAGGCCTAAGAATCATCAGTGGGCCTAGCTGCACCCTCCCCCAGCCTAGAGGGTGTTTGCCACTATGAATGGCCTTAGTAGGCCTAGTAACAATGTCCCTCAGCCTAGGGAGAGTCGGTGGCTTTGAACATCCTCATAAGATCAAGGGGTACTGTCTTCCAGGCTTCCAGGAGCCAGCAGCTAAAAACTTTCTCCATGGGAGTAGAGATACTATCTCCAAAACAAGGGGGAATCCTGATCCTGTGAGCACCAGCCGAGTGGGAGTCTGATGCTGTGTGGCCTCAGCAGGCCCAGGGGCACCATCACTCAGCTGAGTGGGAGTTCACTGCTCTGAGCATTCTCAGTGGTCATGGAGGCACCGTCCCCGAGCCTAGGGGGATTGTGTCACTTTGAGAAGTCTCAATGGGCCTAGGGACACCCTCCCCAGCCTAGGAGGATTCTGTCACTGTTAGTGACCTGAACATGCCTAGGGACATGGTCACACAGTCTATCAGGAGTCTACTGCTGTGATTGGCTGCAGCTAGTCTTGAGGCACCATTCCTCAGACTAGCGGGAATCTGCCTCTGTAAGCAGCCTCAGCAGTACTAAGGGCAATGCCTCCCATCCTATGGGATGCCTCAGAGGGACTAGAGGCACCATACCCAGGCTAGGAGAAGTCTTCCACTGTGCATTTCTCTATGCAGAGAGCCTAGGGTCACCCTCCTCCTATCAAAGGGAAGTCTGCCACTGTGAGTGAACTCAGTGGGCACAGGGGCACGGTCATTCATTCATTCATTCGTATTTATTGAGCGCTTACTGTGTGCAGAGCACTGTACTATACGCTTGGGGAGTACAAGTTGGCATCATATAGAGGCGGTCCCTACCCAACAGTGGGCTTACCCTGCAGCCAAGTGAAAGTACGCAGGTGTGAGCAACCTCAATGGCCCTAGGTACACCTTCCACAAGCCTTGGGGGAATCTAACCAGTGTGAGCAGTCTCAGTGGGCTTAACGGTACATCCTTCAGTAAAGTGAGAGTGTGCCAATCTGACAAGCCTCAGTTGGCCTAAGGTCACTGTCCACAAGTCTAGGGGTTGTCTGCCAATGTGAGCAGACTTAAGATCCCTAGGGGCACTGTCACCATCCTAGGGAGGGTCAGTCTCTATGAGTGACCTCGGACCGATGAGAGGAACCATCGTCCACTATAGGGGGAGTATGCCACTTTGTGTGCCCTCATTGTTTCCAGGAGCACCTTTTCCAGCATAGTTGGAGAATGTCACTGTGACTAGTCTCTATGGGCCTATGGGCACCATTCCTCAGTTTAGCGGTGCACTGCAATTTTGAGGAGTTTCAGCAGGTCTTGGGGGATGTTCCCCCAGCCTAGCAGTGTATTCCACTCAGCGCAGCCTCAACGGACCTCCCTAGGAGCACCGTCTCAAAGCCTAAGGGTAATTTGCCAATGTGAGCTGCCTCAGAGGGCCTCAGTACACCCTCCCCGACCTGAGGTGAGGTCTGCCACTGTAAGGTGCCTCAATGGGCCTAGGGACACCTTTTCCAAGTCTAGGAAGCATCTGCTGCTGTCACCTACGAGCCCTGTCCCTGAGCCTAAGGAAAGTCTATCACTGAAAGAAGCCCAACCTAGGAGGAGTTGCTCCTGTCGGTGGCCTAACTGGGCTTAAGAGCATGATTCCACATCTGAGGGGAGTCTCCCTCTGTGAACCACCTCAGGAAACCTAGGTGCACCATCCTCCAGCCTAGAGGAAGTCTGCCACTTTGATTGTCCTTAAAAAGCCTATTGGCACTCTCCCTCTGCATATGCGGAGTCTGCTGCTATGAGTAGCCTTAGCGGTCGTAGGGTCAGCATCTCCCAGCCTATGGGGAGTTTTACACTGTTGGCAACCTCAGAGGACCTAGAGGCACTGTCCATCAGGTTACGGGGCGTCTACCATTTTGAGTGGACTAAGTACATCTAGGGATACTGTTCCCTGGCCTGTCCTTCAGGTTAGGGGGCGTCTACCATTCTGAGTGGGCTAAGCACATCTAGGGATACTGTTCCCCGGCCTAGGGAGAGTCTGACTCTATAAGCAACCTTAGAGGAATTAAAGGCGCTGTCCCTAAACTTAGGAGGAGTCTTCTACTGTGAGTAACCTTTGAAGGCCTGGCTGAACTGTCCTACAATTTATTGGGTGTCTGCTACTGTGAGGGTCACAGCTGGCTTAGGGCTCCATTCCCCATCCCAGAGGGAGTCTGCTGCTGACAGCAGCATGTGAGGGCATAGAAGAACAGTCCCCAACCTAGGCGGTGTCTTTCACTCTGAGCAGCCTTAATGGGCCTAGCTGCATAGTCCCCAACCCTAGGGGGCGTCTGCCAATGTGAATGGCCTCAGCGGCACTGTCACCAATCTAGGGGCAATCTGCCCCTGTCAGTGACCTCTGAGTTCCTAGTTGCACTGTACCTCAGCCTAGGGGATGTTTACTGCTGTGAGCATTCATTCATTCATTCCTTCAATCATATTTATTGAATGCTTACTGTGTGCAGAGCACTGTACTGAGTGCTTGGAAAATACAATTCAGCAACAGATACCCAAGAACGGGCTCACACTATAGAAAAGGGAGACAGACAACAAAAGAAAATAAGTAGACAGGCAACTGCCCTTGGGACACCATTCCCCAGGCAAGGAGAAATCTGCCGCTTTGAGCAGCCTCAGCAGCCTAGAGTAGCCATGCCCCTCCCTAGGGGAAGTCTGCTACTGTGAGCGAATTAAGCAGGCTTAAGGTCACTGTCCTCCAGCTTAGGGGACGTCTGGCTCTATCAGAGTTCTCAGCAGTCCTTAAGGCACCATCCCCTAGTTGAGGGGACGTCTTCCACTGTATGCAGCTTTACGCAGCTGTTCCCTGCATAAGGTGACGTCTGCCACTCTGATCAGCCTCAAAGGCCCAAGAGCACCGTCACCTAGCATAGGGGGAGTCTGCCACTGTGAGTGGCTTCGCTGGGGCTAGAGCCATGGTCCCCAACCTAGGGAGGGCATTCCCACAGTGAAGACCTCTTTGGAAATAAAAGAACCATCCTCCTAGGCATATCCTGCCCAGGCTGAGGGGAATTCTGCAGCTGTGAGCAAATTAAACAGACCGAGGGTCACCCTCCACCAGTCTTGGGAGAGTCTGCAGGTGTGAGTGGCTGCAGCGAGCCAAGAGACAACCTCGCTGAGCAATTATGGAATCTGTCGCTCTAAGCTTCCTCAGTGGGCCTAAATGCATCACTTTAGCCTGTGGAGAGTCTGACATTATGAGATGCCACAGCAGCCCTAGGGACACCATCCCTCATCCTAGGGGTATCTGCCACTGGGGGCAGTTTAAGAGGGCCTGGAGGACCTCCCTCATACAAGGGGTAATCTGCCATTGTGAGTGGTTGCAACAGGCCTAGTGATACCAACCTCCAGCCTAGGGGTAGTCTGTAGCTTTGAGTGGCTTACGATGATGATAGGACACTCTTTCCCAGCCTAGGGGTAGTCTGTGGTTGTGAGTGGCCGTACCGTGTCTAGGGACACCCTCCATGAGCCAAGAAGGAGTCTGCTGCTCTGAGTGTCCTCAGCAGGCCTCAGGCATAAAGCCAGCTTCCTCCAGGCTAGGGATAGTCTGCTATTGTGAGTGACCTCAATGGGCCTTAGTGCACAATCCCCCCTGTCTATGTGGAGTCTGCTGCTGTGAGCAGCCTCAGCAGGTCTAGGGTCACAATGTCCTAGACTAAGGGGAATCTTCCATGGTGAGTGGCCTCAGATGTACTAGGACATGCTCCTTCAGCCTAAGGATGAGTCTACAACTGTGAGTGGCCTCAGTGAGCCTAGGCCTACCTTTCCCCAGTCTTGGGGGAATTTGCTCCTTTGAATGGCCACAGAGGGCCTACGCACACCATCCCCAACATAGGGGGCGTCTTCCACTGGTAGTGACCTCAGTGGATGTAGGGATAATCTCCACAATCTAGGGGGCCTATGCATACCTTCCCCCTGCTGATCAGGGGTCATCCACTGTAAACAGCCGCAGCTTGCCTAGGGGCACAGTTCGCCAGCATAGGGATAGTCTGCAGCTTGGAGAGACCTCAATGAGCCTCAGAACAACACTTCCTCATCCACGAAAGAGTCTGCCACTATAAAGGGCCTCAGCGGTCTCAGGGTTATTGTTCCCCCACCCTGGCTAGAGTCTTCTGCTGTGAGCAGCCTCAGCTGGTGTAGAATACTATCCCCCAGCTTAAGAATAATTTGACATGCAAGCTTTCTCAGCAGGCCTCAGACCCTAGGACTCCGTCTGTCAGCTGAGTGGGAGTCTGCCATTGTGAGCTTCCTCAATGGGCCTAGAGACACCTTCCCGGTAGCCTACCACTGAGAGAGGTCTCAGCTGACCTAAGAACACCATCCAGACACCGTCTGGACTACAGCATCAGCCTTCTCTCTGATCTCCCATCCTCGTGTCTCTGCCCACTTCAATCCATACTTCATGCTGCTGTCCGGATTATCTTTGTCCAGAAACGCTCTGGGCATATTACTCCCCTGCTCAAAAATCTCCAGTGGCTATCAATCAATCTGTGCATCAGGCAGAAACTCCTCACCCTGGGCTTCAAGGCTCTCCATCACCTCCTCCTACCTCACCTCCCTTCTCTCCTTCTACAGCCCAGCCCGCACCCTCCGCTCCTCTGCTGCTAATCTCCTCACTGTACCTCGTTCTTGCCTGTCCCGCCATCGGCCCCCGGCCCACGTCATCCCCCGTGCCTGGAATGCCCTTCCTCTGCCCATCTGCCAAGCTAGCTCTCTTCCTCCCTTCAAGGCCCTACTGAGAGCTCACCTCCTCCAGGAGTCCTTCCCAGACTGAGCCTCTTCCTTCCTCTCCCCCTCTTCCCCCCTCCATCCCCCCCATCTTACCTCCTTCCCTTCCCCACAGCACCTGTATATATGTATATATGTTTCTACATATTTATTGCTCTACTTATTTATTTATTTATTTAACTTGTACATATCTATTCTATTTATTTTATTTTGTTAGTATGTTTGGTTTTGTTCTCTGTCTCCCCCTTTTAGACTGTGAGCCCACTGTTGGGTAGGGACTGTCTCTATATGTTGCCAATTTGTACTTCCCAAGCGCTTAGTACAGTGCTCTGCACACAGTAAGAGCTCAATAAATACGATTGATGATGATGATGATGATGATGATCCCTTAACCTAGAAAACTCCTGCCACTGTGAGTGGCCAATGCAGGTCTAGGTGCACTATCCTAAAGCCTAGGGGGAGTCTGCCACGGTACATGACAGCAGAGGGCCTAGGGTCACATATCCCAGCCTAGAGACAATGTGCCACAGGAAGTGGCCATAGTGACCCAGGGACACCATCCCAAACCTAGGGGGAATCTGCATCAGTGAGTGGCCTCCACCAGCTTAGCAACACTGTCCCCAGACCAGGTGGGGTGCCCACCACTGTGAGTGACCTCTGTGGACCTAAGGGTATGGTCCCCAGCCTAGTTGGATCTGCTGTTGTGAGTGGCCTCAACAGACCTAGGGACATCATACCCTAGCCTAGGAACAATTTGCCAATGTGAGTGACCTCAAAGGGCCTAGGGACACTTTCTCATAGTTGTGGGAGTGTCTCTCTCTGTGAAGGACATCCATGACCCTCAGGACACCAACCTCCAACGTAGAAGGAGAATGGCAATAAAAGCAGTATCAGCAGGCCTATGGTTCCATCTCTCAGGATAGGGAGTCTGCCTCTGTGAACAAATTCATAGGGCCTTGAGGCACCAATATCAGCCTAGGGGAAGTCTGCCACTGTGGGCCTCTTCAGTGGGCCTAGAAACAATATCCCCCAGCTAAGTGGAAGTCTGTGGATGTAAGCAGCTGCAACAGGCCTAGTTGCACCATTCCTCAGACTATGGATATCTAAAGCTGTCAGCAGCTACAGTGGGCTAGAGGGATCGTTTGCCACCCTCAGTGGTCCTCAGGACACCGACCCCCATTATAAGGGTGGTACCCATTTTCCAGGAATGCATTAATGCGGGAATTGGCCGAGAGAGAGAGAGAGAGAGAGAGAGAGAGAGAGAGAGAGAGAGACAGACAGACAGACAGACAGACAGACAGACAGGCAGGCAGACAGACAGGCAGACAGACAGGCACTCGGGACAGAAAGATTGAGTTTCATACAAAATTTAGTCTGCGAGGCGAATTGACTTATTTGATTATTATAGATGCTATGAATTGAACCTCCCTTTTGGGAGGACCATTTTGGGAGAAATATGATTATTTAATGATATTAGAGCTTCTCTATTTGGATGAATATACTTATGTGTTACTTGCGTGTGGCAAAAAACCTAGGTCCCTTCCACAAAAAATGCACTTGTACCCTGTTCACAAGTGGTGAGGCAGCTAGTTACCACCCAGGAACACTTCCCACCCAGAAGAAATCCATTTATGCATTACACACCTGTGGCGAAGGGCCCTAGCTTCCAGCCCTAACTAGTATTCAGCCGGACATTCACTCATCCCACGACTCCTCACTTGGTGCAGGCAGAACAGGACATCTACTCTCTGCAGAAATGACATACAACCAGATGCTGAAAGTCTGGATCCCCTATTCAGAAGGTCAGAGGCTTCAGGTATTCATTCAGGTAACTGTGCTCCTAGACCATTCCATCTTTCCACTTCAGTTTATCCAGTCCCCGCCCTCACCCTGTCCTCCATACCTAATTAGATTGGCACGGGGGGGAGGGATACTCTCTGTATTCTGGCTTGGGCCATCAATCTATCGGGTTTGGTTTTGGGGTGGTATCCCACCTGCAATTCCAAGCTCCATCTTGCTGGCTTGGGCAGTCACAGTATAGCATTTGACCTTAAGATGGTGGGCATCCTGGGTTCACCTTGGGGCAAGGGGAGTCTGTCACTGAGAGCAACCTCACAAGGCCTTAGAGCACAGATATAAGCCTAGTGGGAGTCTGCATCTCTGGGCGACCTCAGTGGGCCTAGATGTACCATCCGCATTCTGTAGCTGAGAATGGCTGCAATGGGCCAAGTGGAACTATCACACAGGCCTGGTGACTCTGCCGTTGTCAGCGGGCTCATACGGACTAGGAGCTCCATTCTTAGCGTAGGGGGACTCTGTTGCTGTGAGCAGCCTCAGTGGGGCCTGGGACACCATTCCCCAGTTGAAGGGGAATCTGCCACTGTGAGTGGCAGCAGTGGGCCTAGGGACACTGACCCACTACCTAGGGGTTGTCTCTCTCTGTGAGGAGCTGGCAGGCTTAAGAACACTGCCCCCCAGTGTACAGTGCCACAGTGTGCCACTGCGAGCGGACTCAGAGGGCCTAGGGACAATATCCCCCACCCTAGGGGGAGTCTGCCCCTCTAAATGGCCTAAGGGGGCCTAAAGGCACCATCCCCCAGCATAGTTGGAGTCTGCTGTTCTGAATTACTTTAATGGGCCTAGGAGTATGGTCCCCATGCCTAGGAGGAGTCTGCTGCTGTGAGTAGGAGTAGTCTCAGAGGACCTAAAGGCATGGTTCTTTAAGCTGGAGGGTGAGGGGAAATCTGCCATTATGATAGGCCACAGTTGGTCTAAAGACACCATTAGCCATCCTAGGTGCAGTCTGCTGCTTTGAATGTCTGCAGCTGGCCTAATGTTACAATCCCCTATCAGAGAAGCAGTGTAGCTTAGAGGAAAGGGCACAAGCTTGGGTGTCAGAGGCCATGGGTTCTGATTCCGACTCCACCACTTGTCAGCTGTGTGACTTTGGGTAAGATACTTAACTTCTCTGCCTCAGTTACCGCATCTGTAAAATGGGGATTAAGACTGTGAGCCCCACGTGGGACAACCTGATAATCTTATATCTACCCCAGCGCTTAGAACAGTGCTTTGCACATAGTAAGCACTTAACAAATGCCATCATCATTATTATTATTACAGGGGAGTCTTCTAGTTTGATAGACCAGTGGGCCTAGGGGCACCGTCTTCAATCTAGGGGGTGTGTTCTGCTATGAGGGTCACAGCTGCCCTAGAGACACCATTCCCCAGCCTAGGAGGAGTTGGCCACTTTGAGCCACCACAGTGAATCTAGGGTAACTGTTCCATATCCTGGGGGAGTCTGCCTCTGTGATCAGCCTTAGGAGGTTTAGGGTCACGGTCCCCTGGCCTAGGAGAAGTCTTCCATTGTAAGGGCCTCGAGGGTGCCCAAAGGCACCCTCCCTCAGGGACCTACAGGATCCCCATCCAAGGGGGAGTGTGCTGTTGTAAGCAGTGTCTGTCAGCCTAGGGAAACTGTCCTGTAGCCTAAGGGAAGTCGACAACTCTGATTGGGCTCAATGGGCCTAGGGACAACGTTCCCCATCATAGTGCGAGGCTGCTGCAGTGAGCAGCCTCAGAGGGCCTAGTGATACCCTCCCTCAGCCGAGGCAGAGTCTACACTGTGAGAGGCCTCAGCGGAATAAGGGGAACTAGGGGGAGTCTGCCTCTGTGAGCAGTGTCAGTGGGCTTGGGGACACCATCTCACAGCCTAGAGGGAGTCTAATGCTGTGAGCTATGTCAGCTGGCCTTGGAAAACATAGATCTCCTGCCTTCTCTCAAAATCCACCCCTTTCACCTGCGTCTTCGACCCCATTCCTTCAAACCTTATGACAAAACTTTCTCTTTCCCTTCTTCCCTCCCTAACTGTCATCTTCAACTGCTCACTCTCCAATATCTTAATCCCCATTCTTTGAAAACATGTCTCTCCTATCCTAAAGAAAACCTTCCCTTGATCCCAGGAGTCCCTCCTGTTATCGCCTCATTCCCCTCCTTTCATTCTTCTCCAAACTCTTTGAGTGAGTTGTCCTCACCCTCTGTCTCAGGGTTTCTCCCCAATTTCTCGCTCCTTGACACCCTCCAATCTGGTTTCCATCCTCTTCACTCCACAAAAGCTGCCCTCTGAAAGGTCACAAATCAATCAATCAATCAATCAATCGTATTTATTGAGCGCTTACTATGTGCAGAGCACTGTACTAGGCGCTTGGGAAGTACAAATTGGCATCACAAATGATCTTCTTGCTGAATCCAATGGCCTCTCAGTGGAAAGAGCACGGGCCAGGGAGTCAGAGGTTATGGGTTCTAATCCCGGCCCCGCCACTTATTAGCTGTGCGACCTTGGGCAAGTTACTTAACTTCTCTGTGCCTCAGTTACCTCATTTGGAAAATGGGAATTAAGACTGTGAGCCTCATGTGGGACACCCTGATTACCTTGTATCTCCCACAGAGCTTAGAACAGTGCTTGGAACATAGTAAGCACTTAACAAATACCAAAATTATTATTATTATCCTAATTTTCCTTTACCTCTCTGCTGGGTTTGACACTGTTGGTTCAACCTTCACAGGACTACTAAAACCTGTCCTTTCCCCTAAATCCCAACTACTACCATGATAATCCAAGTACTTATCCTATTCCACCTAGATTACTTTGTCATCCACTTTGCTGATATCCCTGCCTCCTGTCTCTGCCCACTCAGGTCCATACTTCACTCTGCTGCCCGGATCATTTTCTACAACAATGTTCAGTCCATTGTCTCCACTCCTTAAGAGCTTCCAGTTGTTCATCCATCACTGCATCAAACAGAAACTCCTTATCATCGGCTTTAAAGCACTCAATCACCTTGCTCCCTCCTAGCTGAGGGGGAATCTGCCACTCTGAACAGGCTCAGAGGGCCAATGTGAACTGTCCCTCAACCTACGGGGAGTTTGCCTCCTTGGGCGACCTCAGGGGGCTTAGGGAATCCTTTCCCAGAAGATGAGAGGTCTCCCACTGTGAATTCATTCATTCAATCATTCAATCGTATTTATTGAGCGCTTACTGTGTGCAGAGCACAGTACTAAGTGCTCTGGAAGTACAAGGTGGCCACATATAGAGCCATAAACGTCCGGGACTCCGTTCCCGAGAGGCCCGCCCGCCACCACACCGCGTGGCCCCCGCTGCTCCCGGAAGGATCCTCTCCTCAGCGCACCGCCATAGACCCCCGAAACTCCGTTCCCGAGAGGCCCGCCCGCCATCACACCACGCGACCTTGCTGCCCCCGGAAGGATCCTCTCCTCCGAGCGCCGCCATAGACACCCACTGCTTCCACCCCCCAGACACACTTAAGCGACCTTCCTTATAGTGCCCCCCAACCCCCTTTCCTGGTCCGGTCCTGACTGACTCTCCCCCCGACATCCCGGGAATAAGGCCCTTGTTATCACCAAGTTACATTAACGACAACCTCATTCGCGCCTATTCAGCCCTCGTGTCCCGCCATCGACCCCCGGCCCACGTCCTCCCCCTGGCCTGGAATGCCCTCCCACTGCCCATCTGCCAAGCTAGCTCTCTTCCTCCCTTCAAGGCCCTACTGAGAGCTCTTCTACTCCAGGAGGCCTTCCCAGACTGAGCCCCTTCCTTCCTCTCCCCCTCGTCCCCCCTCTCCATCCCCCGCATCTTATCTCCTTCCCTTCCCCACAGCACCTGTATATATGTATATATGTTTGTGCATATTTATTACTCTATTTATTCATTTTACTTGTACCTATCTATTCTATTTATTTTATTTTGTTAGTATGTTTGGTTTTGTTCTCTGTCTCCCCCTTCTAGACTGTGAGCCCGCTGTTAGGTAGGGACTGGCTCTATGTGTTGCCAGCTTGTACTTCCCAAGCGCTTAGTACAGTGTTCTGCACACGGTAAGCGCTCAATAAATACGATTGATTGATTGATATAGAGACAGTCCCTACCCAACAACGGGCTCACAGTCTAGAAGGGGGAGACAGACAACAAAACAAAACATGTGGACAGGTGTCAATTCTTCAGAATAAATAGAATTAAAGCTAAATGCACATCATTAACAAAATAAATAGAAAAGTAAAATATGTACAAGTAAAATAGAGTAATAAATCTGTACATACATATATACAGATGCTGTGGGGAGGGGAAGGAGGTAGGGCTTCAGTAAGCCTAGGGGCACCACTCCGGTAGCCTAGAGGGCATCTGCTGCTGAGAGCATTCTCAGAGGGCCTAGGGACAACGAATCCAGGTCTAAAAAGAGTCTGCTGTACTACAAAGCTTCACCTGGGCTGGGGGAACTGTACACAGGCCTAATAGGAGATAACTGCTGCAAGAAGCCTCAGCACACCTACGTATCGCACCTCCCAGCCTAGGGGGAATTTGCTACAGTAAGCAACATCAGCGGGCCTAAGGACATTGTTTCCTAAGCAGAGGAAGGCCTCAGGGGGCCCAGCGACAGCTTCCGCATCTGAGGCGGAGTCTGTCCCTTTAATCGGCCTCCACAGGGGCACTGACTCCCAGCCTGGGGTGAATTTACCACTGTGAGTAGCCTCAGTGGGACTAATGGCACCATCTCTGGTGTAATGAGAATCTGTCGATATGAGAAAACTGAAAGGGTGTAGGGGCACTATCCGCCAGCCTACGGGGAGTATGCCCCTGTGAGTGGCCTAATAATAATGATGATTGCATTTGTTAAGCGCTTACTATGTGACAGACACTGTACTAAGCGTTGAAACACCTACTATGTGTTAAGCACTGTTCTAAGCTCTAGGGAAGGTACAAAGTAAAATGGGCCTATTCATTCATGATGATTCATTCATTCAATCGTATTTATTTAGCACTTACTATGTGCAGAGCACTGTACTAAGCACTTGGGAAGTACAAGTTGGCAATATATAGAGACGGTCCCTACCGAACAGCGGGCTCACAGTCTAGAAGGGGGAGACAGACAACAGAACATATTTACAAAATAAAATGAATAGAATAGTAAATATGTACAAGTAAAATAGAGTAATAAATATGTACAAACATACATACAGGTGCTGTGGGGAGGGAAGGAGGGAAGGTGGGGGAGATGGGGAGAGGAAGGAGGGGGCTCAGTATGGGAAGTCCTCCTGGAGGAAGTGAGCTCTCAGTAGGGCTTTGAAGGGAGGAAGAGAGCTAGCTTAGCGGATGTGTGGAGAAAGGGCATTCCAGGCCAGGGGGAGGACGTGTGCCAGGAGTCGACGGCGGGACAGGCGAGAACGAGGCACAGTGAGGAGGTTAGCGGCAGAGGAGCAGAGGGTGCGGGCTGGGCTGTAGAAGGAGAGAAGGGAGGTGAGGTAGGAGGGGGCAAGGTGATGGAGAGCCTTGAAGCCGAGGGTGAGGGGTTTTTGCCTGATGCATAGGTTGATTTGTAGACACTGGAGATTTTTGAGGAGGGGAGTAACATGTCCAGAGTGTTTCTGCACAAAGATGATCCGGGCAGCAGTGTGAAGTACAGACTGAAGTTGGGAAAGACAGGAGGAAGGGAGATCAGAGAGAAGGCTGATACAGTAATCCAGTCGGGATAAAATGAGAGATTGAACCAGTAGCGTAGCAGTTTGGATGGAGAGGAAAGGGCGGATCTTGGCGATGTTGCGGAGGTGAGACCAGCAGGTTTTGGTGACGGATTGGATGTGAGGGGTGAACGAGAGAGCAGAGTCGAGGATGACACCAAGGTTGCGGGCTTGTGATTGATTGTGAGGCGGGAAGGATAGTAGTGTCGTCAACAGTGATGAGAAAGTCAGGGAGAGGGCAGCGTTTGGGAAGGAAGATAAGGAGTTCAGTCTTGGACATGCTGAGTTTTAGATGGCGGGCAGACATCCAGATGGAGATGTCCTGAAGGCAGGAGGAGACAGGAGCCTGAAGGAAGGGAGAGAGAGCAGGGGCATTGAAGTAGATTTGGGTGTCATCAGCGTAGAGATGATAGTTGAAACCGTGGGAGTGAATGAGTTCACCATAGGAGTGACAGATAACAGAAGGGGACCAAGAACTGACCCTTGAGGAACCCCTACAGTAAGGGCATGGGAGGAGGAGGAGGAGACTGGAAAAGAGACTGAGAATGAACTAGGGGTAGGGGTATCATCTCATAGGTTTGGGGGAGACTACAGATGTTAGAAGCCTCAGTGGGCATAGTAACAATACTCTCCCAAACCCGAGGGGGAGTCTGTAACTGCGAGTGGCCAAGCCGTCCTTGGGACAACGTCCCCCAGCCTAGAGGACGTCTGGCACTGTTAGAAGCTGCAGTGGGCTTGGGGACACCAACCAGAAGCCTAGGAGGGGTCTGAATGGCAGCTCCTCCTGCCTAGGGGAAGTCCGCCACTGAGAGCATCCACAGAGGGTCTAGGGGCACCATCCCTCAGGCTAGGCGGAGTCTGTCATTATGAGTGACCTCATCACATCCTAGAGGTGGGGTACACTAGAGGGAGTCTGCCACTGGCAGCAGCCTCAGAGGGCCTAGGGACAACATCCTCTAGCCTAGGCGAATTCTTGCAGGTTGAGCATCTGCAACAGACAGAGGAAACTGCCCCCAAGCTAGGGGGATTTTGTCTCCGTTAGCGGCCTCAGGAGGTCGAGACACCATCCTCTCCAAGAAGGGGGAGACTGCTGCCGTGAGTGGCCACAGCAGACCTACAGCCACCAGTCCTGAACCGATGGGAAGTCTAGTGCTGTTAGAAGCCTCAGTGGGACTCAGGAAACCACCCTCCAGCCTAGTTGAAATCTGCTGCTGTGAGAGACCTAAGCAGTAAGTAGTGGAGGCACCATCCCCATTCTATGGGGAGATTGCCCTTGCCAGGGTATTCAGTGGATCTAGGGGTACCATCCACCAGCTTAGGGGGAGTATGCTATAGTAAAGGGCCTTAGCGGGACTGGGCACATTGTCCCAGGGACTAGGAGGAGCTTACCATTGTGAGCGGCCTCAGATTGCCTAGGAGTGCTGTCCCCCAGGTTAGGGGTAGTCTGCCGCATGTTATCAGACTCATCGTGCCTAGAGGCATACTTCCCAGGCTTTGGTGAATCTGTCCTTGTGAATGGCTTCAGTGGACCTAGGGTTACTGTCCCTCAGCTCTGTTCCCCAGCTTAAGGGGAGTCAGCTGCTGTTAGTGACCTCGCTGTGTCTAAGTACATCATCCCCAAGACTAGGGGGAGTGTGCCACTGTGAGCAGCCTCAGCAGTTCTCCCAGCATTGCCATCCAACCTAGTGGAATCTGTGGCTGTGAGCAGCTTCAGCAGGCCTAGCTGCACTCTGCCTCAGCCTAACTGGAGTTTGCCACTGTTAGTGTCCTCAACAGACTTAGAGTTACCATCCCCAGTCTAGGGGGAGTCTTGCACTGTAAGCAACCTCATTGTACCTGGTGACACCATCCCCAAACCTGGAGTGGTGTATGGCCGTGAGTGGCCACAGGAATCACAGGGGCACGGTTATGAATCTTAGGGGGAGTCTGCCTTTGTGAGTGATCACAGCAAGCCTGGGGTACTATCTGTCTCTGTGAGAGCTCCATATGGCAAAGGGGTTCCTTCATCCAGTCTAGGAGACGTCTGTGGCTGTATGCTGCCTCAGAGGGTCTCGGAAAGAACCCTCCATCATTCAAGGGGTGGAGCCTGCCACTGTGCTCAGTCTCAACGGGCCTAGGGGGCGTCTGTCCCTGTGAGTGGCCTCCGTTGGTCAGGAACACCATCCTCCCCCTCGTGGCAGTAGCATAGGGACACCGTTCCTAGCTTAAGGAGAGCTGAACACTGTGTGGGGCCACAGCGGGATTAGAGACCCTGTACATCAGCAAAGAGAGAGTCTACCACTATGAGCGGCCTCAGCTAGTCTAGGGGCACCATCCTCCAATATTGGGGGTCTATGCCGGTGTAGGAGGCCTCGGGATCTTGGGGAAAATGTCTTCCAGCCTAGTGGACGTTTTCCTATGTGAGGTGCCAGCTGGCCTTAGGACACCCTCCACTAGCCGAGGGGCACTCTTTTGCTATGAGCAGCCTTAGAGACCCTATGGATACCTTCTCCCAGTCTTGAGGCACCCTTTCTCTGTGAAAGGTCTCAGTGAACACAAGGGTACCCTCACCCAGACTGAGGGAAGTCTGCTTCTGAGCAGCCTCACTGGTCCTAAGGGAGAAGTCTGCCAATCTGAGAAGGCTCAGCAGAATTAGGAGAACCATCCCCCACAGTCAGGGGAGTCTGCCTCTGTGAGCAGCCACAGTGTACCTAAGCACACCGTACCCCAGCTGAGGGGGTGTTTGGGACTGTGAGAGTCCTATGCGCAGGCCAAGGGGAACCATCCCCCAGCTAAGGGGTTGCCTGCCACTCTCAGTGGCCTCTCTAGGCATATGACACCTCCACCAGACTAGGGAGAGTCTGCCGCTGTCAGTGGCCTCAGTGAGCCTAGGGGAACCATACCCCAGCCTATGGAGAGTCCACTACTTTGAGCGGCCTCCGTGGGCCTAGGGAAATCGTCCCACAGCTGAGGGTGAGTCTGTCATTTTGAGCAGTTGCAGCAGACTGAGGGGCACCATACCCAAGATGAGGGATGGATAATCTGCCTCTGTGAGTGGCGTCAGTTGGCCTATGGACTTCATCTCCCAGCTTGGGGGTAGTCTGCCTCTTTCAGTAGTCTGTCCCTGTGAGCCGTCTCTGCAGGTCTAGGAGCACTGTGCCTCAGCCGAGGGGGAGTTTACTGTTGTGAGAGACCTCAATGGGCCTAGGGGCATCATCCCCCAGCTTAAGTGGAATCTGCTGTGAGTGACCACAGTAGGTCTGGTGGCACCTTCCCACAAGCTAGAGGGAGTCTGCCATTGTCAGAAGCCTCAATGGGCCTAGGTTTACTGTCCCTTACCTTTGGGGGACTCTGCCATTGTGAGAAGCCTCAGCAGTCCTCAAGTCACTATCCCGGAACCTAAGAGAAGTTTGACACTTTGAGCAGCTGTAGCAGGCTTACGGAACTTGTCGCCTAGCCTGGGGAGAGTCAGTCACTGTGAACATCCTTACATGGTCTTGGTACACTTGATTTCAGTTTAGGAGAAGTCTGTGTCTCAGAGGGCCTAATGGGCCTAATGACACCATCCCCCACGCTAAAGGTAGTGTGCCACAGTCAGCCACTGCAGTGGGCATAAGGACACCAACTCTCACCTTCATGGGATTCTGTCACTTTAAGCAGCCTCACCAGGTCTAGGGACACTGTCCCTAATTTGAGGGAGAGTCAACCGCTGAGATCAGCCTCAGAGGGTCTAGGGCAACATTCCCCTGACTAGGGGTAGCCTGCTGCTGTGAACAACCTCAGCAGGCTTAGGGACAGCCTCCCCAAAGCAAGGGGGAGTCAGCTGATATGTGTAACCTCAGTAGTCATGGGGCACAGTCTTACAGACTATGCGGAGTCTGTTGCAGTCAGAAGCTTCAGCGAGCCTAAGGGCACTGATCCATAGCCAAGAAGGAGTCAGGTGTTAGTGGTCTCATTGGGCCTAGGGACAGTCATCCCCTGGCTTAGGGTTAGTCTGCCCCTATGAGGGTGCAAGGGAACATCTTCCAATATTCCGGTATTTAGGGGCACCCTTGCCCAGTCTCTCCAAGCAGAGAAGTAGTTTGCCCTTATGAGTTGCCACAACAGGCCAAAGCACATCCTCCCCCAGCCGAGGGGGAGTCTAACACTATGAATGGACACAGCAGACCTAAGACCACCATCTGGCCACTAAGAGAGAGTCTACTAGTGGCTGCCTGTCAACTTACGAATCAAACAAAAACTCCTCTCTATCGGCTTCAAGGCTTTTCATCACCTCGCCCCCTCCTAACTCGTCTCTCTTCTCTCCTTCTAAAGGCCAACCCACACCCTCCGATCCTCTGCCACTAACCTCCTCACTGTACCTCGTTCTCGCCTGTCCCGCCATCGACCCCCTACCCACGTCCTTCCCCTGGCCTGAAATGCCCTCCGTCCGCACATCCGCCAAGCTAGCTCTCTTCTTCCCTTCAAAGTCCTAATGAGAGCTCACTTCCTCCAGGAGGCCTTCCCAGATTGAGCTCCCTTTTCCCTCTCCTCCTCCTCATTCACCCCGCCCTACCTCCTTCCCCTCCCCACAGCATTTGTATATAGATTTGTACAGACTTATACTCTATTTATTTTACTTGTACTTCTTTACTATTCTATCTATTATGTTAATGATGTGCATATAGCTTTAATTCTATTTGTTCTGACGATTTTGACACCTGTCTACATGTTTTGTTTTGTTGTCTGTCCCCCACTTTTAGAATGTGAGCCCGTTGTGGTGTAGGGACCGTCTCTGTATGTTGCTGACTTGCATTTCCCAAGCGCCTAGTACAGTGCTCTGCACACAGTAAGCGTTCAATAAATAAGATTGAATGAATGGAATGAATACTACTGTGGGTAGCTTCAGTGGACATGTGGAATTGTATTGCAGCCTAGGGGGAGTTGGCTATTGCAAGCGGCCTCAGCTAGGCTAGGAACACAGTCCCCCAGCCTAAGGCGTGGGGTGAGGGTGGTCTGCCGCCATGAGTGGCCTCAGTGGCCTTGGGGAATTGTACCCCAACCTAGTGGAAGTCTGCCACTATGAACGGCCTCAGAACGTCTAGGAGAACTGTCCCCAACATAGGAGGAGTCTACCGCTGTGAATGACCTCAGTGAGTCTTGAAGCACCCTCCCCCAGCCTATTAGGTTTCTAATGCTGTGAGTGGCTGCAGCTGGTCTAGAGCCCCGGGATATTTCTGTAGTGAGCAGCCACAGCAGTACTAGGGTCACCTTCCCATAGGCTACAGGGAGTCTGCAGCTTTCAGCGGATTCAGTACTCCTAGGGACATCCTCCCCCAGGCTGGGGGAGTCTGTCACAGTGTGTATCTGGAGGGGACCTGGGGTACTGTCCCCAAACTAAGGAGAATCTGTGAGCATCATCAACAGGCCTAGAAGTACCAATACCCCAGCCTAGGGGGAGTGTTCCCCTGGGAGTAGCCTCAGAAGGTCTAAGGACACCCTACACCACCTGAGAGGGAGTCGTCTAATGTGAGCACCATCAGTCGGCCTAGTGACATCATCGCCCGAATTAGTAGGGGTCTGCCATTTTGAGCAGTCTCAATGGGCTTAGGGTCACCATCCCCCAACTTAAGGGGATTCTGTGCCTCTGAGCAGCATCAGCGGGCATAGGGACACCGACCTCCATCCTAGAAGAATTTCTGCACTGTGAGAGCCCTGATATGGAGAGTCTACAGCTGTGAACCGCCTCAGCACACCTACCAACTCCATTCCCCAGCCTAGGGGGAGTCTGCGACTGTGAGCGGTCTCATCGGGCCTTGGAGCATTGTTCCAAACCTAGGGGTAGTTTACCATTGTGATCAGCTTCAGTGGGTCTAGGAAACCGTCCCCTACTCTAGTGGGTTTCTGCTGCTGTGAGCTGCCTCAGCAGATCTATTGATACCCTCCCTCTAGCAGAAGAGGATTCTGCAGCTATGAGCTGCCTTAGAGGGCCTAGGGACACCCTCCTCCATCTGAGGGGGAATCTGCGACTATGAGTGTCCTCAGATGTACAGACACCATCCCCCAGTTCAACCTTCTTAGGGTTCTCCTAAACACTAACCACTTCACTCTCAAGGACCCAAGAACAATTCAACCATCTTCTCAGGGTATTACTGGATTAAGTAGTTATTGCTATCTTCTACCCTAACTACAAAGCTGAGTTACTTCACTGACACCTTCATGATACTTCACTGCCCCTGTCCAGTGAGCTCATCCCAATCCTCCCTTCCCAGCACACCTCCATCGCCCCCTCTGCCACCCAACTCCTCCCCTCACCTTATGCCTTCGCCACCCCTCTTCCCTACCTCAACCTTGTAATCCTGTCCCAGCACTACCTCTCATCTCCCTCCCTCTGCGCCCCTGTCAACTCACTCCCATCCAACATCTCCCAACCCCGCACGCTGTCCCCGTCCCTAGAATCAATCAATCAATCAGTCAATCAATCAATCAATCGTATTTATTGAGCGCTTACTGTGTGCAGAGCACTGTACTAAGCGCTTGGGAAGTACAAGTTCGCAACATATAGAGACAGTCCATACCCAACAATGGGCTCACAGTCTAAAGGGGGAGACAGAGAGCAAAACCAAACATGCCAACAAAATAAAATAAATAGAATAGATATGTACAAGTAAAATAAATAAATAAATAAATAGAGTAATAAATATGTACAAACATATATACATATATACAGGTGCTGTGGGGAAGGGAAGGAGGTAAGATGGGGGGATGGAGAGGGGGACGAGGGGGAGAGGAAGGAAGGGGCTCAGCCTGGGAAGGCCTCCTGGAAGAGGTGAGCTCTCAATAGCGCCTTGAAGGGAGGAAGAGAGCTAGCTTGGCAGATGGACAAAGGGAGGGCATTCCAGGCCCGGGGGATGACGTGGGCCGGGGGTCGATGGCAGGACAGGTGAGAACGAGGTACGATGAGGAGATTAGTGGCGGAGGAGCGGAGGGTGCGGGCTGGTCTGTAGAAGGAGAGAAGGAAGGTACGGTAGGAGATGTAGAGCCTTGAAGCCCAGGGTGAGGAGTTTCTGCTTGATGCGGAGATTAATTGGTAGCCACTGGAGATTTTTGAAGAGGGGAGTAACATGCCCAGAGCGTTTCTGGACAAAGACAACCCGGGCAGCAGCATGAAGTATGGATTGAAGTGGGGAGAGACACGAGGATGGGAGATCAGAGAGAAGACTGATGCAGTAGTCCAGACGGGATAGGATGAGAGCTTGAACAAGCAGGGTAGCGGTATGGATGGAGAGGAAAGGGCGGATCTTGACAATGTTGCGGAGCTGAGACCAGCAGATTTTGGTGACGGCTTGGATGTGAGGGGTGAATGAGAGAGCGGAGTCGAGGATGACACCAAGGTTGCGGGCTTGTGAGACGGGAAGGATGGTAGTGCCGCCAACAGAGATCGGAAAGTCAGGGAGAGGGCAGGGTTTGGGAGGGAAGACAAGGAGTTCAGTCTTGGACATGTTGAGTTTTAGGTGGCGGGCAGACATCCAGATGGAGATGTGCTGAAGGCAGGAGGAGATGCGAGCCTGGAGAGAGGGGGAGAGAGCAGGGGAAGAGATGTAGATCTGGGTGTCATCAGCGTAGAGATGATAGTTGAAGCCGTGGGAGCGAATGAGGTCACCAAGGGGGTGCGTGTAGATCGAGAACAGAAGGGGACCAAGCACTGAACCTCGGGGAACCCCCACAGTAAGGGGATGGGAGGGGGAGGAGGAGCCTGCAAAAGAGACTAAGAATGAACGACCGGAGAGATAAGAGGAGAACCAGGAGAGGACGGAGTCTGTGAAGCCAAGGTCAGATAGCGTATTGAGAAGAAGGGGGTGGTCCACATTGTCGAATGCAGCTGAGAGGTCGAGGAGGATTAGGACAGAGCATGAGCCATTGGATTTGGCAAGTAGGAGGTCATTGGTGACCTTTGAGAGGGCAGTTTCCGTGGAATCTATGGGACGGAAGCCATACTGGAGGGGGTCGAGGAGAGAGTTGTTGTTGAGGAATTCGACAATTCCCCTCCAACAGCCTCAACCAAATGAAGCCTGCAGAACTCTCACTCCACTATGAGGAAGCTTCATCCTTGACCTGTCCTGACCCAGTCACTGCTCCTCCTGGCCATTACTGAAACCTGGCTTTCCCCAGGTGACACGGTCTCCCCTGCTGCTCTCTCCAGAGGTGGCCTCATCTTCTCTCATTCTCCCAGACCTACTGAGAAGGGAGGAGGTGTTGGCTTCCTTCTCGCATCCCAGTGGCGCTTTCACCCCAGTCCACCTCCCTCATCCCTTTCTTTCCCTTCCTTTGAATTCTATATAATCTGCCTCCACCACCCACTCCAGATTCTGATAACTGTCATCTATAGTTTCCTAGGTCCCACCTCCAATTTTTTTAACCATTTTGATCACTTTCTCAAATACCTTTTCTCTTTCTCCATGCCTACATTGATCCTTGGGTACTTCAATATCCACATAGATGGTCCTGATGACCCTTCTGTTGCGCGCCTTCTATCACTCCTCAACTTCGTTGACCTCCTGCTCAACCCACCTCATCCATTCACCAAAATGGACATACACTCGATATAATCTCTAACCACTGCACAATCTCTCCCCTCAGTTCCTTCATCTGCAAAATCGGGATTAAGAGTATGAGCCCCATGTGGGACATGGATTGCGTGCAAACTGATTAGCTTGTATCTGACCCAGCGTTTAGAACAGTGTTTCGTACATAGTAAATGCATAATGACTACCATAATCTTTGTTATTGTTATTACCCTCACCAGCTATGAAATGCCTCTTTCTGACCACAACCTCCTCACTTGCCTTCTGTCCCATACATAACTTCCCGGTAAATCTATGCTCTTTCACCACAAAGACCGCTGATTTTTTGACCCCATCCAATTTTCTCAACTCATCATGCCCCTCTTGGCCCTCATACTCAAACTACCTTCCCTTGATGACCAAATCGATGCTCTCAACACCATCCTGTCCACTAAACTCAATTAACTCACTCCCCTAACCCTTCATAGACCTTGTACCACTAGCCCTCAGCCCTGGATCATCTCCAAAGACCGCCTCCTTCGCTGTTGTGCATGATCCAC
The DNA here is from genome assembly GCF_015852505.1 of Tachyglossus aculeatus. Lineage (NCBI taxonomy): Eukaryota > Metazoa > Chordata > Mammalia > Monotremata > Tachyglossidae > Tachyglossus > Tachyglossus aculeatus. The sequence continues at coordinate 949,859 of NW_024044849.1, forward strand.
AGAGTACTGCTGGTGGAAATCTAGATATCAGGCTGAATTCATCTACTTCAACTGTATCCTTGCATACGTTAACTCTGCCCTCTCCTCTGCCCGGCAAAATTATTTCTCCATCTTTATTGATACCCATGTCGATTGCCCTCACCAGTTGTTCCAGATGTTTAACTCCCTCCTCAAAAGCCATCCCGCTGTCTCCACCATTCCTTGACCCAATGACTTGAACACCTATTTTATTGAAAAAACTGACATTTTCAAACGTCAATTGCCCTAAAATGTCCAATGCCCCTCTCCAGACCCTCCTCCCTCCTGCTCCTTCTCCAACTCTCCCATCATTCCCAACAGTACCTCTACAGGAGATCTCTGCTTTCTGTCAAAATCCACCCCCTCCACCTGCTTGTCCAAACTCTTTCCTTCACACCTTATCAAAATGTATTCCTCCTATCCTCTTCCCTCTCTGCCTTCATCACCTGTTCGTTCTCCAATGGCTTCTTTCCCACTGCTTTCAAACATGCCCATATCTCCCTAATTCTACAGAAAAACATGTCCTTAACCTCATGGCTCTCTCCCACCTTTCCTTTCCAAACTCCTTGAGAGAGTTGTTTACACCTGCTGTCTCAAGTTCCTGTCCTCCAATTGTCTTCTCGCCCCTTCTAATCTGACTTCCATCCCCTTCACTCAACAGAAACCGCCCTCCCAAAGGTCACAAATAATCTCCTTCTCTCTAAATCCAAGGGCCTTTACTTAACCCCAATCTTCCTCGACTTCTCAGCTGTCTTCAGCACTGTCGACCACCTTCTCCTGGAAACATTATCCAACCTTGGCTTCACTGATACTGTCTTCTCCTGGTTATCCTCTTTTGCCTCTGGTCGCTCATTTCTCAGTATCTTTGGCGGGATCCTCCTCTGCCTCCTGTGGTGGTCTGTTTCCTCCTCTAGATTGCCAACCTGTTGTGGGCAAAGAATATGTCTGTTTATTGTTATACTGAACTTTTCTAATTGCTTAGTATAGTGCTCTACACAACGTAAGTGCTCAATAAATGTGATTGAAGGGGTGAAGGGAGATTCTGCCATGGCAAATGGTCTCAGTGTGTCTAGAGACACCAAGAGCCTGGATTTAGGAGTCAGAGGTCATGGGTTCTAATCCCGGCTTCGCCACCTGTCAGCTGTGTGACCTTACATCACTTAACTTCTCTGAGCCTCAGTCACCTCATCTGCAAAATGGTGATGAAGACTATGAGACCTACGTTGGACAACCTGATTACCTTGTATCTACCCCAGCGCCTAGAACAGTGCTTGGCACATAGTAAGCACTTAACAAATACCACTATTATTATTATTATTATTATCATTATATCCCAGTATAGGGGAGTCTGATGCTGTGTGTGGTTTCAGGGGTCTAAGGACACCATACACCAGCTTAGGGTGAGTCTTTCATTGTGAGCGACATCAGCGGGACTAGGGACACCATCCCACAGCCTAACGGGATGTGTCACTAAGAGCAGCTTTAGAGGACATAGAGGCACCGTCCTTCAGCCGAGGCACAGCTTACATCTGGGAACGTACTCAATAGGACTAGCTGCACCATTCCCCAGTGTAGGGGGATTCCGCCACAGGGAACGGTCGAAGTGAGCCAATGAGTATGACCCCCCCAACATAGGAAGAGTCAGTCAGTCCGTCAATCATATTTGTTGAGGGCTTACTGTATGCACAGCATTGAAGTAATCACTTTGGAGAGTACAATTTAACAATACAACAGACACAGTCCCTTTCCAAAACGAGTTTATAGTCAAGAGGGGAAGATAGATATTAATATGAAAAAGTGCAGATATGTACACAGGTATTGAGGGGCTGGAAGGTGGAAAGAATAAAGAGAGCAAGTCAGAACGATTCAGAAAGAAGTGAGAGAAGAGGGAAGGAGGGCTTAGTCAGAAAAGACCTCTTGGAGAAGATACACCTTCAGTAAGGCTTTGAAGGAAGAAGAGTAAATGTCTGTAGGATATGAAAAGGGACGATGTTCAATCAATCAATCAGTCAATGTTCCAGGCCAGAAGCAGGTTGTGGGTGAAGGGTCAGCAGTGAGATAGATAAGATCGAGGTACAATGAGAAGGTAAGCATTAGAGGAGTGAAGTGTGCAGCTTGGATTGTAGTAGGAGAGTAGTGAGGTGAGATAGGACAGGGCAAGGTGGTCGAGTACTTTAAATCCAATGATGAGGCGTTTCAGTTTGATGTGGAGGTGGATGGGCAACCACCAGAGTTTCTTGAGGAGTGGGGAAACGTTACCTGAGCATTTGGTAGAAAAATAATTCGGGCAGCAGAGTGAAGTATGGACTGGAGTTGGGAGGGACAGGGAGTCAGCAAAGAGGGTGAGATAGTAATCAAGGTAGGATGGGGTAAGTAATTTTATCTCCGTGGTAGCAGTTTGGATGGAGAGGAAAGGGTGGATTTTAGTGATGGTGTGAAAGTGGAACCAACAGGATTTAGTAATGGATTGAATATATGGGTTGAAAGAGATTGAGGAGTCAAAGGATAATGCCAAGGTTATAGGCTTGTGATACAGGAAGGATGGCAGTGCCATCTTCAGTGATGGGAAAGTCATGGGGAAGACAGAGTTTGGTGAAAGGTAAAGAGTTCGGTGTTAGGCATGTTAGGCTTGAGGTGATGGGAGGACATCCAGGAAGAGATGTGTTGAAGGCAGGAGGAAATGAGAGACCGTAGAGAGGGAGAGACACAGCGGGGCTGGAGAGGTAGATTTGGGAATCATCCGCATAGACGTGGTGGTTAAAGCCATGTGATCGAATGAGTTCTCCAAGGGAATGGGTATAGATGGAAAATTAAAGGGGACCCAGAACTGAAGCTTGAGGGACCCTCGCTCCCCCCCCCCACACACACAGCTAGGGAGTGGGAGGTAAAGGAGGAACCCACAAAAGAGACTGAGAATGAGCACCCAGATAGATAGGAAGAGAACCAAGAGAAGACGGGGCAGTGAAGATAATAATAATAATTATAATGTTGGTATATGTTAAGCGCTTACTATGTGCAAAGCACTGTTCTAAGCGCTGGGGTAGATACAAGGTAATCAGGTTGACCCACGTGGGGCTGACAGTCTTCATCCCCATTTTACAGATGGGGAACTGAGGCCCAGAGAAGTTAAATGACTTGCCCAAAGTCACACGGCTGACAAGTGGCGGAGCCGGGATTTGAACCCACGACGTCTGACTCCAAAGCCCGTGCTCTTTCCACTGAGCCAAGATAAGGTTGGGTACTTGTGACCAGTCACATACTGGCCAGGCTAACTAGTTTAGCCCACTAGCACAGGATGGGCTGCCAGCAAACAATAGGAAGCATTAACACTTCTCACACCTGTCGATCCTACCATCCCTGAAGGGACTGGAGAGGCATAAGGCTGAACAATAATTAAACCCAGAATGAGAAAATTACAATGGATCTTGCCCCATGATCTTTTTCACCCCAAATATGACTAATGAAGGGGAAGAGGATAAGGAAGTAGCAAGGTATATCTAGCAAAGTGTCTCCACGAACTCTTTGTAGTAGGTTGGAACTCTGCAACAATGAGTCACCTCTACCCAGAGGTGGGGACTCCCACTCTGTCAAACCTTGTGTGGCGCCGAGAAACAGATCAGACCTCCCTGCCGGAGTTAGGAGAATTGAGTATTCTATGACCTTGATCCAGGAACTTGAAAAGAAGCCTTTTAGTGTTTGTTGGAGTGGTAGCCCATCTGGGGTTACTTGAAAGGAGTCTGTTTGGGATGATTTGAGAGGTAACATATTTGGGGTTTATTGAAAGGAAGCCTATTTGATGTAGTTTGACTAGTAGCCCGTTTGAGGATAATTTAAATGAAGACCATTTTGGGTGGTTTGAAGAGGTAGTCCAAGGAGACAACCGATGTCTCCTTCACAGTTTTAACAGTTGCTAGAAATGTGGTACCATGCTGACCGGTGTACAATTATCTTATTAGACTAGGAAAAGCTTTGCTCCTGAACGTTTCCTATCACGGCTTCTTTGTACTATCATTTTAATAAATCTGTTTCCATTGCCCATAGCTCTCGAATCTGTGAATCCATTTCCAACCCTCTGTTGTGTGAAGTCACAAGTTACCCGGAGGCTCTTTCCTCCCATAGATAATAGTCTTTCCAGGAAAAGGGTTGGTCGACATTGTCGAAGGCAGCTCAGAAATCGAGGAGGATTAGGAAGGAGTAAAAACTGTTGGATTTGCCAAGAAGATCATTTGAGAGGGCGGTTTCCGTGGAGTGAAGGGGACAGAAGTTGGATTGGAGGTGCCAAGGAGTGACCTGGAGGAGAGAAACCTGAGACAGCAGGTGTAGACAACTTGCACAAGGGGTTTGGAGAGGAACGGTAAGAGTGGGGTGATAACTGGAGGTAGCCATGGGGTCAGGGAAGGGTGTTTTTAGAGAAAGGGAGACATGGGTGTGTTTGAAATCAGTGAGGAAGAAGCTATTGGAGGGGGAACAATTGAATATGGCAGTTTGGGAGGGAAGAAGGGAAGGCACAAGTGTTTTGATAAGGTGTGAGGGAATGAGTCAGCGGTACTGGTGGAGGAGGTGGATTTTGAGAGAAAGCAGAAGTTTCCTTTAGAGATGCTACTGGGAAAGATGGGAGAGTTGAAGAAGGAGCAGGAGTGGGAAGGGGCTGGGAAGGGTCAAGGGAAAGTTTAGAAAGATCACACCTGATTGTGTTAATTTTCTTAATTAAGTAGGTGACCAGGTCATTAGGACAAGGGATGGGGGAGGCGGGTGGAGAAAAGGTTTGAGGAGGGAGTTAAACATCTGGAACAAGTGGCTAAGGCATTGGGCATGTGTGTCAATAAGGATGGGGAAATAATATTTCCAGACAGAGGAGAGGGCAGACTTAAAGCATGCAAGGACAAAAGTGAAGTGGACGAGTCAGCCTGATAGGTCGATTTTCTCCCACAACACTCTGCGGCTTGTGCACAAGAGTGAAGGAGAGAGACTATGGAGGTGATGCAGAGCGCCTTGGTCCTAGGAGGGCACCCAAAGTGGCATTCCACCTCTTAGGCCGGGGGATAGTGCAGAAAGGCCCGCTGAAGTTTCTCACAGGTTCAGATTCTCTCTAACCTGTGGGATGGTATTCTAGGTATGCTGCAGCTACTCACAGCAACAGATTCCCCCTATGCTGTGGAACGGTGCCTCTAGACCCTCTGAGGCTGCTCACAGTGGCAGATTGTTGCTAGGCTAGGTATGGTGTCCTTAGGACAGCTAGGGCTGCTTCCACTAGGCTGGAGGACAGGGTACGTAGTACACTGAGACCACTCACAGGGTCAGGCTAACCCTAGGTTGGGGGACACTGTTTTTAGGTTTTCTGAGACCACTCAAAGGGGCGGGTTCTCCCTGGGCTAGGGATGATGGCCCTAGGCCCGCTGAGACTGCTCACAGCAACCCACTCTAACTAGGATGAGGTACAGTTCCTTAGGCCCACTGCAGCTGTTCACAATGACAAAGTCCCCCTAGGTTGGAGGACTGTGCCATTAAAATCCACTGAGGCCTTTCCCAACCACAGACTCCCCCAAGGCTGAAGGACTGTGCACATTGGCTCCCTGTGGCTGCTCCAAAGCAGAAGACTCTCCTAGGCTGGGCGATAGTGACCCTATGTCTGCTGAGGTGGCTCACAGTGGCACACTCACCCTTAGCTTGGGGAGCTGTCCGTAGGCTCGCTGAGGCTGCTCACAGCATCAGCCTTCCTCTAGACATGTAAAATGGTATCCTTAGACCCATTTAGGCTACTCACAGGGGCAGAATCTCCCTAACCAGATTATGGTACCATTAGGCCCACTGAGACTGCACACAGTGGGCTTGGGCTCAGTGCCCCTAGGGCATTTGAGACTGCTCACAGTGGCCGACCTCTTCTCGGTTTTGGGTGGGGGGGTGTTCGCTAGGGTCCCTGAGTCTGCTCAGAGTGATAGACTCTCCCTGTCTACTGTCCACCAGCCTAGGGGGAGTCAGAGACTGAAAGCAGCCACAGACAGCTTAGGGACACCATTTTATAACATAGAGGGACTCTGCCATTGTGAGCAGCCTCAGTAGGCCTAGGGACACTGTCCTCCATCCAGGAGAGTATAGGTGTAGGCTGCTGTGAGCAGCCTCAGAGGAGTAAGTGGTACTGTAACCAACCCAAGGGGAGGTCTTCCATTGTGAGTGATCTGAGCATGCCTAAGGAACCTATTGTGTAGCCTAAGGAGAGTCTGCTGCTGTGCGTGGGCACAGACCTAGCCACTTGCAGGCCAATCAGAGTGGCAGACTGCCCTAGCCTGGGAGACGATGCCCTTAGGCCCTCTGAGGGTGTTCACAGTGTCAGAGTCCTTTTAGGCTGGAGTCAGTGCCCCTGGACCTGATGAGGCAGTTTACAGTGGGAGGTACACTCTCATCCGGATGGGAAAGAGTGTCCCTAAGGCCTGGTGAGGCGAATAACAGTTGCAGACACCCCATAGGTTCATTCAGAAGCAGCATGGCTCAGTGGAAAAAGCACGGGCTTGAGAGTCAGACGTCATGGGTTCTAATCTCTGCTCCAACACTTGTCAACTTTGTGACTTCGGACAAGTCACTTAACTTCTCTGTGCCTCAGTTCCCTCATCTGTAAAATGGGGATTAATACTGTGAGCCCCAAGTGGGAAAACCTGATCCCCTTGTACCCTCCCCAGCACTTAGAACAGTGCTTTGCCCATAGTAAGTACTTAACAAATGCCATCATTATTATTATTCATTCATTCAATCATATGTTTTGAGCGTTTACTGTGTGCAGAACACTATATAAAGTGCCTCGGAGAGTACAATGCAAAAATAAACAAGCACATTCCCTGCCCACACAAGCTTTAGGTCTGCAGGATGGGAAGGGGCGGGCTAGGCTGTGGGGTAGTACGCTGTTTACAACATGTGTAAAACATGGCGTAGTAGGTAGGTACGGGCCTGGGAATTAGAAGGGCATGTGTTCTAATCCCGACTACATCACTTGTCTGCAGCTATGTTGGCTTGAGAATATCACTTCATTTCTTGGAGCCTCCGTTACCTCATTTGTAAAATGGGGATTGAAACTGTGAGCCCCACGTGGGACAGGGACTGTGTCCAACCCGATTTGCTGGTATCCACCCCAGTGCCTAGTACAGTGCCTGGCACAGAATAAGCGCTTAGCAAATACGATTATTATTACCATTATTGTTATTACAGTAGCAGACTCCCCCGGAACCTGGGGATGGTGTCCCAAGGTCTACTGAGGCAATGCATAGAGGCAGACTGCCCCTTGACTTAGGTTTCCCCGAGGTCCTCTGAGACGCTTACTCTGGCAGATAGCCTGAGGCTGGAAGATGCTGTCCCTGGGTCCCCTGAGGCAATTTACACTGGCAGATTCTCCCTAGTCTGAAGGAAGCTGATGCTAGGCTTGCTGAGGCCTCTCACAGTGGCAGACCCCCCCCTCAGCTGGGGGTGGGTGTCCCTAGATCTGCTGAAGCTGTGCACAGTTGCAGACCCCACCTAGGCTGGGGGAAAGTACCCCTAATCGCAATGAGGCTGCTCAAAGTGGCAAGCTACCCTTCAGCTGGGGGATGGTGCACCTAGGCTCACTGTGGCATAGGGGCAGACTTCCCCTCGGCTGGAAGATGGGGTCCTTAAGTCTACTGAGACTGCTCACAGTGGCAGACTCGCCCTAGCCTGGAGGAAGGTTTAGGCTTGCTGAGGCCTCGCACAGTGGCAGACTCCCCCTCAGCTTGGGACAGGTGTCCCTATATCCAGTGAGGCCATTCACAGTGGCAGACTCTGCTTAGACTGTACCTAGTCCCATTGAGGCTGCTCAAAGTGACAGACTCCCCCTTGACTGACAGACGGTGCTTCAAGGCCCACTGAGGCAGTTCACAGTGGCAAATTCCCCCTAAATTCGGGGTCGGTGCCCCTAGGACCACTGAGGCTGCTCACAGTGATCTACACCCCCTTGGCCAAGGGATTATTCCCATAGGCCCACTGAGACCCCGCACAGAGTCAGACATTCCCCAGTCTCGGGAACCATGCCCCAGGCTGCCTGTGTCCACTCACAACAGCAAACTCTCCATAGGCTGCACAATGGTGTCCTTAGGCCCAGTCAGGCCACTCGCAATGACAGACTCCTTCTTGGTTTGGTTACAGTACCCCTTGCTCCTCTGGATCATCATCATCAATCGTATTTATTGAGCGCTTACCGTGTGCAGAGCACTGTACTAAGCTCTTGGGAAGTACAAATTGGCAACATATAGAGACAGTCCCTACCCAACAGTGGGCTCACAGTCTCTGCTCACAGTAGCCTACGCATACACCCTCTTGGCTGAGGGACAATGTCCCTAGGGCCATTGAAGCTGCTTAAAATGGGAGAGTAAACCTATGTTTTGGGATGGTGTCCCTAGGGCATCTCGGGCTTGTTGTGGACAGAGATTGTCTCTTTATTTCTGTATTGTAATTTCCAAGAGCTCAGTACAGTGCTCTGCACACAGTAAGTGCTAAATAAATATGTTTGAATGAATGTCTGAATGCAGCTGCTCATAGTCTCGGACACCACCTTGGCTGGTGGACAGTGCTTCGAGGCCCACTACAGCCTGTTAGAGCTGTCGGGTGCAGCTTCCCCTAGGCTGGCATATGGTGCCCCTAGGTCCACTGAGACCACTCAAAGGCATACTTCCCCCCGGATAGGGGGAAGGGTGCCCTTGGGTTTTCTGAGACCACTCAAGGAGGCAGACTCTCCAGGTGAGGTCCCTTATTGTAGCAGACTCCCCCTTGGCTAGGGGAGGATGTCCCCAGGTCTAATGAGGCTGCTTCCATTGGAAAACTACCCCTCAGCTAGTAGAAGGTACCCAGGGGTGGCAGAGGGTTTCGGGGAGAAGGGGACCTTCTACAGTTGTCAGCTGCATTTCAGTAGCAGAGGGCCCATGGCAGCTTCCTGCAGCTATCAAGTGGCCTGGAGTTCCAGAAGGCCCAGAAAGACATCCTGTGGCTCTCGGGTGACTTTTGGTGGCAGCGAGATCCAGATTCCTGCAGCTGTCACGAGGGCCCCCAAAGAATACAGGGCTTTAAAACATGCCTTAGAAACCTCAGAACCACAAAAGGAACCGAAATGAAAAAGTAATTGGCGTTTTGATTTCCTCTTTGCTGCTGTCAGATGTCCTGAGGTGGCAGACAGTCCCACTGGGTTCCCTCTAGTTATCAGGTTTCCCTTGGGTAGCAGAGGTCTCCGGGGGGCTTCCTGCACCAGTTAAGTGGCTTGCAGTGGAGGAAAGCCCTAGAGTGTCTTCTTTCAGCTGTCAGCTGGCCTGGGGTGGCAGAGGGTGCCAGGTAATCTTCTTGCCGGCGTCAGGTGCCTTTAGATCTCAGAGGCCCACAAGAGGTGTCGCTAGCAGCTTCCCCTCCACCCCGCGCGCCTTCCCGTTCTAACCAGGATATTCGTGGACCAGGAGAGCCTCGGTGACACGTAGTATTAATTCATTCAATAGTATTTATTGAGCGCTTACTATGTGCATAGCACTGTAGAAGTCCAATCTCACCTCTAATCACCAAGGTTACTGTGAAAAGGTTTTTACTTAGTTTTACCAGCATACAAGGGAGTGACACATACACACACTCCACTCTACCAAGGGTCCAATTCCAGTCTGAGGTCAAAGGAGCTCGTTCGGCCATTGCTTCCTCTTTCTGCTTTCAAGTGCTCCTCTCCTGCTGCTTCTGCTGCTCTTGTGCTGCTCTTCTGCTGTTTCCTGCTGCTTCTGCTGTTCTCCTGCTTCTGCCACTCACCTGGTGCAGATGCTTCCCTCTGTGCGTCCTGCGAGAAACTCTGTGTTGTTTCTAGGTTCCCCCTTTGCTATTCAAAGCGACCGCCTTTCATCTGTCCTAAGGCAGTGGGTCTTTAAATGGCAGTCCTTGAATGGTCAAGGCCCGTTACCAGTTAGAACAGGGAGAGAAAGCCACGCTTTCCCCCATGCTCTGTCCCGACAGGCCCGCAATCACCTGCCCAAAAGTAAAGCCAATCTGTGTCTTAGCAAGGTCTCTCCCTTGCTGTTGTTCGTGGAATCACAAACAGTCACTAAACAGTCACTAAACAGTCCTCAAAAATCTCCAGGGGCTACCCATCAACCTATGCATCAAGCAGAAACTCCTCTCTCTCGGCTTCAAGGCTCTCCATCACCTCGCCCCCTCCCACCTCACCTCCCTTCTCTATTTCTACAACCCAGCCCCCTCCCTCCACTCTTCTGCCGATAATCCCCGCACCGTGCCTCGTTCTCGCCTGTCCCGCCGTCGACCCCCGGCCCACGTCATCCCCCTGGCCTGAAATGCCCTCCCTCTCCACATCTGCCAAGCTAGCTCTCTTCCTCCCTTCAAGGCCCTACTGAGAGCTCACCTCCTCCAGGAGGCCTTTTCAGACTGAGCCCCCTCCTTCCTCTCCTCCCTTCCCCTCTCCATCCCCCTCGCCTTAACTCCTTCCCCTCCCCACAGCACCTGCATTTATGTATATATGTTTGTGTGTATTTATTACTCTATTTTATTTGTACATATTTATTCTCTTTATTTTATTTTATTAATATGTTTTGTTTTGTTGTCTGCCTTCCCCTTCTAGACTGGGAGCCCACTGTTGGGTAGGGACCATCTCTGTATGTGGCCAACTTGTATTTCCCAAGCGCTTAGTACAGTGCTCTACACACAGTAAGCGCTCAATAAATACGAATGAATGAATGAATGAATGAATGAATGAGTTATTAAAAAGGCAGTTTGTTGTGGGCTGACCACAGGGGTATACCTGCTCCTGATAAGTTGCATAGTGTGGCATAGGTTCCCGGGGCATTTCCTGCAGTTGTCAGGTGGCCTGGGGTGGAAGAAGGCCCCGGGGTGGATTCCCGGGACTGTCAGGTGTACGTTGATAGCATAGAGCCCCAGGGGGCTTCCCGCACCCGTCACGTGGCCTGTTGGGGCAGAGACCCCCAGGGTGTCTTCCTGCAGCTGTCAGGTGACATGATAGAGGGAACCAGGGAAGCTTCTTGCAGATGTCAGGTGGGCTTGGATTGCAGTAGTCCGCAGTGGGGATTCCTGATCCTGTTGGGTGGCATAGTGATACATAGGTTCCCAGGTGCCTTCCAGGGCCTGTTAGGTGGCATTGGGTTTCAGAGAGTATCAGAAGGTCTTTCTGTGTCTGTCAGGTGGCCTGGGGTAATACAGGGTCCCAGGGGGAATCCCATAACTGTCAGGTGACCTTGTAGGCAGAGGGTCTCGGGGAGCTTTATGTGCCTGTTAGGTGCCCTGGGGCGGCAGAGGGCCACAGGATACTTCTCTCAGCTGCCAGATTCCCTGAGGTGGTTTTAGACGGGGTGTTTCCTACAGCTGTCAGGTGGCTTGGGGTGGTAGAGGGTGCGACAGACAGATGTCCCGGTATTGAAAATGATCCTGGGGTACTTTCCGCAGTTGTCACGTGGCCTGGGCTGGAAGAGAGCTCCGGAGGGGTTTCTACAACTGTCAGTGATCTGGCTTGACAGACGGCTCCATGATGGTACCTGCAGTCCGGTGGCCTAGGGTGGCTGGGGTCTCCGGGTGTCTGGAGATGTTTGTAACCCTGGGGTAGCCGAGGGCTCCTGGGGATCTTCTGCAGCTGCCATGTAGCTTGGGATGGCCGAGGGCCACAGTGGATGTCCTACATATGTCTGGCTCCCTGGCATAGTATGCATTTTACAACTTGCATTAACAATTTGTTAAAAGTAATGCCCTTTGGCATATTGCTTTCTGCGATCCCAACCAGCTAGACAGATCGGCTCCATGCGAAGACAAACCCGCAGAGGTGCAACATAAAGAATTTTAATTGATAGATTGGGATAATTAAGTGGAAAAACCTCGATGTAACGGTCAACAAGTGTGTGTAAATGTCAGGTACCATTTGGTGGCAGAGAATCCCAGGGAGACTTTCTGCAGGTGTTCAGATCCCTAGCGAGCTGGCCCCGCACGGGTGTTCTCGTCCTAACGCAGCAGCGACAGGTGTTTCATCCAGCTCTCTGCCACCAAAAGGTACCTGTCAGTCACGGGAAGCCCTTCTGGGGCCCTCTGCCACCACTGGAAAATTGATAAATACAGTAAGTCCCTGTGGGACTCCCTGCCACCAAAGGCCAACTCAGAGCTGCCCTGTGGGGCTTTCTGCAACTGTCAGGCGTTCTAGTGTGGCTGAAGGCTCCGTTCATCCCATTCGCTCTCGGGAGAGTTTACCACACTCAGTCAGGGCACTGAGCGGCCCCATGTTCTGCAGGGGGGCCCTTCTATCGGGAGCGATTTTTAAACATCCTTTAATAGGCATGAGACACTTAGCCCTCTCCTAGATGTACCCACGGGAGCGATCCCTCATTAGTAACCCACGTTCTCCATTGGATCCTCATGTAGCCCAGCCCAGGGACCGACCCACTCAATCATACTCTGTCCGGAGGGTTCCCTGGAGGCTCGAGGGCCAAAGGCCTTTGGGAGTCATAGTCTGATGCTCTCTGTGCAGAGTGAATGCCTCCGCCTACCGAGCTACCATCCCCCTCGTGCCCCACGACCTGTCTCGAGGCCGCTGGGAGGCTAGACGAAGGCGCGGGTAGCCGATATTCAGCCTGTCAAAGGGCGGCATTGCTCAGCGCTGTGGCCGCGCTGAGCCTCCCAGGGCACCCTCGAGCTCCCCAGCAGTTCCAGCTACACCCGCAATGAATTGATTCCTATTGGTGTTTGTCTCCCCTTGGAGACTGAAAACTCGTTGTGGCCAGAGAAAGTGTGTCTTTTATTGTTAGTTTGTACTCCCACAAAAGTTGAGTACAGTGCTTTATGCACAGAATGCACTCAATCAACACGATCGATCGATCGATCGATTGAGTCAAACACAACACCAAAATTCAGACTTGTGAAACAGAAATACAAGTGCTACGGTCTAAACTGATGGGAAAGGAAAGCAGCTGGATCTGGTGAAGAGAAGTATAATTCTGGCTCTTGACTACAAGAAGTCCCCTCTCTGTAAATGATTCATTATTTTCCTTCCTTCTTTATCTATTTCAGCATACCAACGTCTGTCTCCCCATCTAGACTGTGAGACTGTGAGCTCACTGTGGATAGGGATTGTAGCTCTTTATTGTTGCATTGGACTCTCCCAAGCTCTGAGGATAGTAAACGTTCAATCAATGATAATGAATGAATGAAAGAAGAATGAATGAATTATCGGGGCTTCAGTTTCCTTGTCTCTAAAAGGGAAGGTGAAGACAGAGTCTCATGTGGGATAGGAGTGTGTCCAACCAGATTAGCTTGAATCTACCCCAGCGCCGAGGACAGGACCTGGCGCACAGCAAGATGTTGTGAAGACATACTAGTAGACGAAAAAACAAAGAGACCTGTAAAAAAAGCAGATGCTGGGACAGGTTCCGAATTGGAAGAGTAGGAGGACTGTATTGGAAATGTGTAGTTGGAGGTGTCGGAGGGCACTAGTACACATGGTCCCTGGCCCAGGGAACTGGATAATGTAGATGGGAGGAGGGGCAAAAGTGTATTTTCCCAGTAGGAGGACGTCCTAGAGAATGGCAAAGCACAAAAGGACTGAAGCAACAGCTGAGGGCCGATGTAATGCTGCAGAGTTGACAAAATAGGGCAGCTACCCGGATTCATCTGGCCTCGTCCGGCTCTTTTGGATTCCCAGAGCCCCGTCGCCATCAAAATCACCTCTCACCACCCTCGAGAAGCAGTTAAGCGACTTGGAAAGGGCGCGGTGCTGGGCTGTGGCAGACCTGGGATCAAGTCTTGGTTGTGACACTTTTGTGCTGTGAGACCATGGCCAAGACAATTTGGAATCTGTGTGCCTCAGGTTGGTACACCTGCAAACCATAGGATGAAATACATGCTAACTCTCTTCCACAGGCTGCGAGCCCCGATGCGGGACGGAGGCTGCCTCTGCTCTGGTCGTACGGTCCCCACACCCGAGATTGGCCAACAGTAATCGCTGAACCAACAGAACTGCGAGAACGCGGAGGCGACAGAGGCCAGCCCAGGCACCCAATCAAACAATGCCACCGTGTAGCGGTGGGAGTGAGCGTGGCGTGGCGGATTGGGACACAAAGACATCTAGGAGTTGTAGTCAGACGATCACTCTTGACTGGCATTCACCTTCGCCTCTCGAAATACCATTCCGATCGGGACGAGCCACGGGGCCCGAGACCATGGAGCAGAGCATGAGAGAAGCAGCGTGGCTCAGTGAAAAGACCACGGGCTTTAGAATCAGAGGCCATGGGTTCGAATCCCGACTCCGCCAATTGTCAGCTGTGTGACTTTTGGCAAGTCACTTAACTTTTCTGTGCCTCAGTTCCCTCATCTGTAAAGTGGGGATTAAGACTGTGAGCCCCAAGTGGGAAAACCTGATCACCTTATAACCTCCCCAACGCTTAGTACAGTGCTTTGCACATAGTAAGGGCTTAATAAATGTCATTATTATTATTATTATTATTATTAGAGCGTGGAAGGCGTGGGTGGCCGTTCTGTAGAAACTTTTTCGATTGCGATTGATGGTAATTATGGTATTTTCTAAGTACTTGCTACCACTCCCTGTGAGGGGCAGGGCAGAGAACACAGATTCCCCAAGCTTGGTCCAAATCGAGCTCCTTTCATCACATTCGCCCTACGGAGAGTATACCACACAGCCAACCATCAAGGCACTGAGCGGCTCCATGTACTGAAGGTCGGTCCCTTCAATCGGGAGGGGTTTGTAAACATCATTTCATAGGCATGAGGTCGCTCCCCAATGGTACAGGCAGCTGCCCTTGGCCCTCCCCAATATGCACCCACGGGAGCGAACCCTCTTTAATCCTCTTTGCTCTCCGTCGGATCTCTATGGATCCCAGCCCAGGCACCGATACAGTCAATCACACCCTGCCGGGGGAGTTCTGTGGGGGCTTTATGCCCATAGACTTCTGGGAATCCTAGTCTGATTCTCACACTGGACAGAGATCGCCTCCGCATTCCAAATTAACAGTGCCGTCGTGTCCCAAGTCCTGTCTGGAGGACGATGGAGGGCTCGCAGAAGGGCGGCGTTGCGCAGCGCTGCAGTCATGCTGATCCTCCCCAGGCAACCTCCAGCCCCTAAGCACTTCCTTCTGTTACCGCAATGAGTTGATTCCTATTGGTGTGTGTCTCTCCCTGGAGACTGAAAGCCTGTTGTGGCCAGAGAATGTGTCTCTTTTATTGTTGGGTTATACTCCCGCGAGAGCTGAGTACAGTGCTCTACACACAGAATGCACTCAACATGACTGCTCAGTCAATCGAACGGATGGGATGAGAAAGGAAAGCTGGATCTGGTGGAGAGAGCTCTAATTCTGGTTCTTGACGATGTCGCCCTGTGGGCAAGTCCTCTCTCTGTTACTGACTGATTCAGTTTTTTCTTTCTTTTTTACCTATTTCTGAATATTAACGTCTGTCTCCCCTTCTAGACTGTGAGCTCATTGTGGGCAGGGATTGTATCTGTTTATTGTTATAGTGTACTCTCCTTAGCCCTGAGGACAGGACTTCGCATAGAGGAAGCACTCAATCAATGCGATGAATGAATGAAGAAAGGAATTAATTAATTCTCGGGGCCTCATTTACCTCATCTGTTAAGGGGAAGGTGAAGATTGTGAATCCAATGTTGGACAGGGTTGTGACCAGCCAGATTATCTGAATCAACTCCAGCGCTGAGGACTGTACCTGGCACATGGAAAGCGCTTGTGAAGAAATACCAGTAAAAGAAAAACAAAGAGACCAATTAAAACACAGGTGTCGGGACAGGGTTCGACTTGGAAAAGAAGGAGGACTGTTTTGGACACGTGTAGTTGGAAATGTCGGAGTGCCCAAATGCACATGGTCCCTGGCATAAGGAACTGGACAATATAAACGGGAGGAGGGACAAAAATATATTTTCTCAGTAGGAGGATGTCATAGATGATGACGAAGTAAAAAAGAACAGAAGCAGCAGTTGAACGCCGATGTAATATTCCAGATTCTTCTGGCCCCGGCCACCTTCTCTGATGTCCCAGAGCCCCGCTGCCAATGAAACAACCTGGCAACAACCGTGAGAAGCAGAGAAGCGAGTTGGAAAGGGCACAGGGCTGGGATGTGGCAGACCTGGGACCTAGTCCCAGTTGCAACACTGTTGAGCTGTGTGACCTTGTCCAAGGCACTGTGGAATATGTGTTGCGTCAGCTGCCACATTACTAAACCTGAGGATGAACTATGCGTTAACTCTCTTCCACAGGATGCGATCCCCGATGTGGGATGCACGCTGCCTCTGCTCTGGTCGTATGGCCCCCACACCTGCGACTGGCCAAGAGTAATCGCATAACCAACAACACTGCGAGAAAGCGGAGGCGACAGAGGCCAGCCCAGGCACCCACCCAAACAATGCGGCCGTGTCGCGGTGGGAGGGAGAGTGACGTGGCGGACCGGGGCAAAAAACCAATGGGAGTCGCAGTCTGACACTTGCTCATGACTGGCGTTCACCTCTGCCTCCCGAACTACCACTCCTATTGTACCCGGAGGGCTGACGGCGTGGGCAACGCTTGGTCAAAACGCTTTCTGATTGAGATTAATTGTAATCATGTCATTTTTAATTACTTGCTACCACTGCCTGTGAGGTGTACCGCAGAGAACACAGAGACCCCAAACTCGGTCCAAATCGGGGTCCTTTCAGATCATTCGCTCTCGGAAGAGTTTACCACACAACCAACCGTCAAGGCTCTGAGCGGCTCCATGAAATGAAGGCCGACCCCTTTAATAGGGAGGGGTTATTCCACATCCTTTTATTGGTACGTGTCCGCTCCCCGCTGGTCCGGAAAGCTGGGCTCTCCCCAAGATGCTCTCATAGGAGTAAACCCTCATTAATACCCGCACTCTCCGTCGGATCCCCATGGAGCACAGCCCAGGCACCGATCCAGTCAATAATAATAATAATAATAATAATGGCATTTGTTAAGCACTTACTACGTGCAAAGCACTGTTGTAAGCGCTGGGAGTATACAAGGTGATCAGGTTGTCCCACGTGGGGCTCACAGTCTTAATCCCTATTTTACAGATGACGTAACTGAGGCTCAGAGAAGGTAAGTGACTTGCCCAAGGTCACACAGCAGACATGTGGCGGATCCGGGATTCGAACCCATGACCTCTGACTCCAAATCACGTGCTCTTTCCACTGAGCCACGCTGCTTCTCTGTCATACCCTGTCGGAAAGGTTCTGTGGAGGTTCGAGACCCAAAGACTATGGGAGTAGTCGCCTGATATTCTCTCTGGACAGCGATCGCCACCACCTGTCTCGTGGCCGTTTGGGAGCTCACAGAAGTCACAGATGGCCGGTATTCAGCCTGGCAAAGGGCGGCTTTGGCAGCGCTGCGATCTTGCTGAGCGCCTCCCCACAACCCTGAAGATCCGCTTCCCGCGCCTCCCATGCTCCATAAATAGCCGCAGCTCTGCCGGGGTGTATTACAGGAGTGGCAGTTCGGTAGGCGGAGGTGAACCCTGCCTAGAACGAGCATCACACTGCAACGCCCATAAGTCTTTGTGCCAGGATTCTCCACGCCCTTTTCCCTCCCTTCGTGACAGGGTCTGATTGGTTGTGTCGGTGACTGTGCTTAATTGCATAGGAACCCTACGGATAAGTCTGAGAATAATGAGCGTTCTCTCTTGTGGAAACATTTTGGTGGGAGACAAAGCCATCTACATTCGACAGCTCGGAGCTGGCTCATTCAAATGCAATCATGTGTTATAACCAGGCTAGGGTAAGATGCCCGAACACTGTATGTAGAAATGCTCACTGCTCTGACTCTTGGTTGTGGGATAAACTCTCCTGAAAGGAAGGCAATTAAATGAGCCAGATTCTCAGGGAGGTTGGGGTCTCTGTGATCTCTATGCGACACGTCACGGGAAGTGGTCACAGGTATCTAACAAATACCATAATTATTATCATTATGAATGGAAAAATACCCTGAACATCGGCCTGCCGCGCCTTCCGCGGTTCCGAGCTCCACGAAATGGCCGCGAATCCCTGTGGGGCATGACTGTATTTGTAGTTACGTAGGGGGAGGTGAACGCTGTCTACAACGAGCATCACACTACGGACACCAGAAGTCCTTGTGCCCTGACCCGCCATGCCACTCTCCCTCTCCTCGTGACAGGGCCAGACAGAACCGCAGGCCCCATCTCGAGGGATGAGAAGAGGGGTAGTTTGGTAGGCAAAGGGGAATGCTGTCTAGAAAGACCATCACACTACAACTCCCAGAAGCCTTTGTCCCATCAGCCGTCTAGCCAGTCTCCTGCACCACACGACAGGGCCTGATTGGATTGTGTCAGTGACTGGGTTCGACTTCAGAGGAACCCCTCGGATAGGGCTAGGACTAATGTGCGTTCGCTTTTGTGGGAGCACCTTTGAGAGAAGCCAGGCTATCTACATTTGTCATCTCGGAGTGGGGTTATTCAAATGCAAAAATGTGTTATGACTCACCCACGGTATGAAGCCCGTGCACGGTGCGTTGATCCGCTCAGTGCCTTGACACTTGGTTGTATGGTAAACTTTTCCTGGAAAGAATGTGATTTAAGGAGCCTGATTTTGAACGAAATTGTGGTATCGGTGCTCTACATACGACACCTCAAGGCGAGTGGTAACAGGTACCTAACAAGTGCCATAATTACTATCATTATAAATGGGAAAACGGACAGAACATCCCCCTCCCGCTACTTTTATGCTGCACAAAGCAGCTGCGTGTACTAGGCATGACGGAAGTGGTACTTCTGTAGGCAGAGGTGAAATCTGTCAAGAACGAGCATCACACTACAACTCCCAGAAGCCTTGTGCTAGCATCTTCGGGAGAGAATAAGGTAACTGCAAACTGCATGTGACAGGTCAGAACGGGCTCATTGAAATGCAAGGATGTGCTAAAACCTACCTGGGCAAGCGTCCCGAACACAGTATGTGGAACCGCTCATTGCGTTGACACTTAGTTGTGTGTTAGACTCTCCTGGGAGGAAATGATATTAAAGGTGCCTGATTTTGAGCGAGTTTGGGTTCTCTGTGTTCTCTATACGACACCTCACGGAGAGTGGTAGAATGTAATTTACAAACACCATAATTACTCTCATTAAGAATGGGAAAACGTTCTGAAGATCCGCTTCCCGCGCCTTCCCTAAAATGCCTGCAGCTCTTCCGCGAGGCATCACCGGAGTCGTAGTTAGGTAGGTGTAGGTGAACGCTGTCTAGGAGCATTACACTTCAACTCGCAGAAATCTTTGCGCCCCGAGCCGCCACGGCACTCTCCCCCTCCTGTGCTACAGGTTGTGTCGATGACTGGGCTCGTCAACAAAGAAACCCTACGAATAGGGCTGATACTAATGAGGGTTCGCCGTGGGAGCCCCTTCGGGAGAGGCAAGGCCATCTGCAATTGAAAGCTCGGGCCGGGCTCATTCAAATTCACGCATGCGTTACAACTCAGCTCATGTAAGATGCCCGAAAACATTATGTGGAGCCGCTCAATGCCTTGACACTTGGTTGTGCGGTAAACTGTTCAGAGAGGGAAAGCAATTAAAGAAGCCTGATTCTCAGCGAGGTTGAGGTCTCCGTGATCTCTATGTGACATCTCACGGGTAATGGTAACAGGTATCATCTCTACGCTGATGACACCCAAATCTACATCTCTGCCCCTGCTCTCTCTCCCTCCCTCCAGGCTCGCATCTCCTCCTGCCTTCAGGACATCTCTATCCGGATGTCTGCCCGCCACCTAAAACTCAACATGTCCAAGACTGAACTCCTTGTTTTCCCTCCCAAACCCTGCCCTCTCCCTGACTTTCCCATCACTGTTCGGGAGAGTGATCCCTTCAAGGCCCCACTGAGAGCTCACCTCCTCCAGGAGGTCTTCCCAGACTGAGCCCCCTCCTTCCTCTCCCCCTCGTCCCCTCTCCATCCCCCCGTCTTACCTCCTTCCCTTCCCCACAGCACCTGTATATATGTATGTATGTTTGTACATATTTATTACTCTATTTATTTATTTTACTTGTACATATCTATTCTATTTATTTTATTAATATGTTTGGTTTTGTTCTCTGTCTCCCCCTTCTAGACTGTGAACTCACTGTTGGGTAGGGACTGTCTCTATATGTTGTCAACTTGTACTTCCCAAGAGCTTAGTACAGTGCTCTGCACACAGTAAGTGTTCAATAAATACGATTGAATGAATTGAATGAATGAATGAAAGGTACCTAACAAATGCCATAATTACTTTTATTATAAATGGGAAAACGCCCTGAACACCCTCCTCCTACGCCTCCAGGGCTCCGCAAAATTGCCACGAAACCCCGCGAGGCATGATTGTAGTAGGAGTTCGGTAAGCGGAGGTGAACGCTGTCCAGAAAGAGCATCACACTACAACTCCCAGATGTCTTTGTGCCCTAAGACGCCACGACACTCTCCCTCTCCAAGCGACAGGGCCTGACATGGCCGAGGCTCCCCCGCGAAGCATGATGGAAGTGGAAATTCGGTAGATGGAAGTGAACGAGATCTAGAATAAGCATCAAATTACAATTCGCAGAAGTCCTTGCGACCCGAGCCACCATGCCAATTTTCCTCTCCTAGTGACAGGGCCAGACAGGACGGCGGGCCCTCCCACGACTCCTCCCACGAGGCCCTCCCACGAGGCATGACGGGAGTGGTATGTCGGTAGGCAGAAGGGAACGATGTCTAGAACTAGTATCACACTACAACTCCCAGAAATCTTTTTCCCAGGATGCCTCTAGCCACTCTACCACACCACGCGACAGGGCTTGATTGGCTTGTGTCGGTGCCTGGGCTCTACTACATAAGTACGCTACGGATAGGGCGGGGTTATGAGGGTTCGCTCTTGTGGGAGCATATTAAGCAGAGACAAGGCCATCTGCATTTGACAGCTCAGAGTGGGTTTAGAGTGGGGTTATAGCCATCAGTACCTAGACCCTTGGTTGTGTAGTAAATTCTCACAGTAAGGAATGGAATTAAAGGATCCTGATTTTGAGCGAGATTGAGGAATCCGTATTCTCCAGGAGACACCTCAAGGGGAGTGGTAACAGGTACCTAACAAATATCATAATTCCTTTCATTATGAATAGGAAAATGCCGTTGAACGCCGATGTAATACTCCAGAGTTGTGAAAAGAAAGCATCTGTCCTGATTAATCTGGCCCAGACGGCCCCTTTCTGATTCCTAGAGCCTGTCGCTGTCAAAGGAAACTCGCACCAACCTCGAAAAGCAGCGAAGTGAGTTGGAAAGGGCGCAGGGCTGGAATGTGGCAGAAGTCCCTGATGCGACACTTTTGTGTTGTCTGACCTTGGCCAAGACAAACCTGAGGATGAACTACGTGTTAACCCTCTTCTACTGACTGTGAGCCCCAATGTGGGAAGCAGACTGCCTCTGCTCTGGTCATACGGTCCCCACACCTGCGACTTATCAAGAATAGTCACTGAAACAACATCACTGCGAGAACGTGGGGGCGACAGAGGCAAACCCAGGTACCCACCCAAACAACCTGGCCATATCGCAGTTGGAGGGAACATGGCGTGGCAAATCGGGACACAAAGACTTGTGGGAGTAGTAGTCTGACACTCTCTCTCGACTGGCTTTCAATTCCACCTCCCGAACTGTCAGTCCCATCGTGCCCCGAAGTGGGGTCCGGAACCATGTTCAAGAATGCAGAAGGCGAGGGCGGAGGTTACTGAGATTATTTTCTGAATGAGAATGATAGTAATTATGGTGTTTTTAAGTCCTTGCTACCACTCCCTGTGAGCGGTAAGGCAGCGAACACAGAGACACCAAACGCAGTTCAACTTGGGCTCCTTTCATCCCATTCGCACTCGGGGGCGTTTACCACACAGCCAACCATCAAGAAGCTGAGCGGCTCCATGTACTGACAGCCGGCCCTATAAATCTGGAGGGGTTTTAACACATCCTTTCGTTGGCATGAGCCCGCCTTTCGTTGGCATGAGCCCGCTGCACGTTGGTGCAGGAAGCTGCCATTTTCCCTACCCAAGATGCTCCCGCGGGAGCGAGCCCTCATTAGTACCGTGCCCTCTCCATAGGATCCCCATGGAGCCCAGCTTAGGCGTCGACCCACTCGATCAGACCGTCAGGAGGATTCTGTGGAGGCTCGAGGACCAAAGACTTCTGGGAGTCGTAGTATGATGCGCACTCTTGACATCGATCGCCTCCGCCTACCAAACAACCATCCCCGTCTTGCCCCATGGCCTGTCCCAAAGCTGTTGTGGGGCTCGCAGAAGGCGCGGTAGCCGATATACAGCCTGGCAAAGGGCGTCTTTGGGCGGCGCTGCGGTCGCGCAGAGCCTCCCCTGGCAACCCCCATCTCCAAAGCACTTTCGTCTATAGCTGCAATGAACTGATTCCTATTGGTGTCTGTCTCCCCCTGGAGACTAAAAGCTCGTTGTGGCCAGGGAATGTGTCTCTTTTGTTGTTAGGTTGTACTCCCTCAAAAGCTGAGTACTATGCTCTACACACAGAGTTCACTCAATCATTCATTCATTCATTCAGTCCTATTTATTGAGCGCTTACTGTGTGCAGAGCACTGTACTAAGCGCTTGGGAAGTACACGTTGGCAACATATAGAGACGGTCCCTACCCAACAGCGGGCTCACAGTCTAGAAGGGGGAGACAGGCAACAAAACAAAGCATATTAACAAAATAAAATTATTAGAATAAATATGTACAAGTACAATTAATAAATAAATAGAGTAATAAATATGTACAAACATATATACATATATACAGGTGCTGTGGGGAAGGGAAGGAGGTACGGCGGGAGATGGGGAGGGGGACGAGGGGGAGAGGAAGGAGGGGGCTCAGTCTGGGAAGGCATCCTGGAGGAGGTGAGCTCTCAGTAGGGCTTTGAAGGGGGAAAGAGAGCTAGCTTGGCGGATGTGCAGAGGGAGGGCATTCCAGGCCAGGGGGAGCACGTGGGCCGGGGGTCGACGGCGGGACAGGCGAGAATGAGGCACATTGAAGAGATTAGAGGCAGAGGAGTGGAGGGTGCGGGCTGGGTTGTAGAAGGAGAGAAGGGAGGTGAGGTAGGAGGGGGCGAGGTGATGGAGGGCCTTGAAGCCGAGGGTGAGAAGTTTTTGCCGTATGCGTAGGTTGATTGGTAGCCACTGGAGATTTTTGAGGAGGGGAGTAACATGGCCAGAGCGTTTCTGCACAAAGTCGATCCGGGCAGCGGCATGAAGTACGGATTGAGGTGGGGAAAGGCAGGAGGATGGGAGATCGGAGAGGAGGCTGATGCAGTAATCCAGCCGGGATAGGATGGAGGATTGAACGAGCAGGGTAGCTGTTTAGATGGAGAGGAAAGGGCGGATCTTGGCGAAGTTGCGGAGGTGAGACCGGCAGGTTTTGGTGACGGATTGGATGTGAGGGGTGAACGAAAGAGCGGAGTCGAGGATGACACCAAGGCTGAGGGCTTTATGAGACGGGAAGAATGGTAGTGCCGTCAACAGTAATGGGAAAGTCTGAGAGATGGCTGGGTTTGGGAGGGAAGATAATGAGTTCAGTCTTGGACATGTTGAGTTTTAGATGGCGGGTAGATATCCAGGTGGAGAATTCCTGAAGGCAGGAGGAGATACGAGACTGGAGGGAGGAAGAGAGAGCAGGGGCAGAGATGTAGATTTGGGTGTCATCAGCGTAGAGATGGAAGTTGAAGCCGTGGGAGCGAATGAGTTCACCAAGGGAGTGAGTGTAGATAGAGAACAGAAGGGGACCAAGAACTGACCCTTGAGGAACCCCTAGAGTAATGGGATGGGAGAGGGAGGCGGAGCCCGCAAAAGAGACTGAGAATGAACAGCCGGAGAGATAAGACGAGAACCAGGAGAGGACAGAGTCAGTGAAACCAAGATTGGATAGCGTGTTGAGGTGAAGGGGTGGTCCATAGTTCAGAAGGCAGCTGAGAGGTCTAGAAGAATTAGGATATAGTAGGAGCCGTTGGATTTGGCAAGCTGGTGGTCATTGGTGACCTTTGAGAGGGCAGGTTTCGTGGAATGTAGGGGACGGAAGCCAGATTGGAGGGAGTCGAGGAGAGAGTTGGTGCTGAGGAATTCGAGGCAGTGCGTGTAGGCGATCGTTCAAGAAGTTTGGAAAGGAATGGTAGGAGGGAGACAGGGCGATAACTAGAAGGTGAGGTGGGGTCAAGAGAGGGTTTTTTTGGATGGGAGAGAAATGGGCATGTTTGAAGGCAGATGGGAAGGAACCAGTGAGAGTGAGCGGTTGAAGATGGAAGTTTAGGAGGGGAGGAGGGATGGAGCAAGATATTTTATAAGATGAGAGGGAATGGGGTCAGAGGCATAGGTGGCAGGAGTAGCACTTGAGAGGAGGGAAGAGATCTCGTCTGAGGATACTGCTGGGAAGAATGTGAGAGTAGCGGAGAGGGTTGAGAGCCGAGGGATTCGAGAAAGGGGGGAGTGACTTTGGGAGCTCAGACCAGATGGATTTAATTTTATTAATGAATTAGGAGGCCAGATCGTTGGGGATGAGGGAAGGAGGAGGGGGAGGGACAGAGGGCCTGAGAAGGGAGTTAAATGTACGGAAGAGCTGATGATGGGCATGGGTGTCAATAAGAGAGGAGAAATGGCTTTGTTTGGCAGAGGAGAGGGTAGAGTTAAGGCAGCAAAGGATAAATCTGACGTGAACGAGGTTGGCATGGTGTTTAGACTTTCTCCAGCAGCGTTCAGCAGCTCGAGCATAAGAGCGAAGAAGGTGGACAGTGACAGTGATCCAGGGCTGTGGGTTAGTAGTTAGTGGTACGAGAATGGCGAAGGGAAATGGGAGTGAGGGAGTCGAGCTGAGTAGAGAGGGTAGAGCTGAGAGCAGCAATCTGATCATCAAGGTTGGGTAGAGAGGAAAGGGAGGCGAGGTGGGGTGTGAGGCGCTCAGAAAGGTCAATACGATTCATCGATCGATCGATTGAATGAGTCGAACACAATACCAGCGGGTCAGATTTGTGAGACTGGAAGAAAAGTCATATGGTCTACAGCGATGCCAAGAGAAAGCAGCTGGATCTGGTGGGGAGAGCTACAGTTTCGGCTGTTGACTATGTCACCCAAAGGGCAAGTCCCCTCTCTGTAACTGAATGATTGATTCATTTTTTGCTTTGCTTCTTTACTTATTTCTGTATATTAACATCTGTCTCCCCCTCTAGACTGTGAGCTCACTGTGGGTAGGGATTGTGTCCGTTCATTTTTATAGTGTACTCCCCCTTGGTATGTTCTACCCCTTGGTCTGAGGACAGTAAGTGCTCAATCAATGAGATTGAATGAATGAATGAATGAATGAATGAAGTACAAGCGGACTGAAGCATCTGTTGTGCGCCGATGTAATGCTCCAGAGCTGCCGCAAGAGGGCGGCTTCTCTGATTTATCGGGCCCGTGCCACCTCCTCTGGATTCCCGCCGTCATCGAAACCACCTTGCAACCCCCTCGAGAAACAGTGAAGCAAGTTGGAAAGGGTGCAGAGCTGGGATGTGCAGACCTGGGACCAAGACCCGGTTTTGACACTTTTGTACTGTTTGACACTTTTGGCCAAGGTACTTTGGAATCCATGCGCCTCAGCTGCCAAACCCGTAAACCCGAGGATGACCTACTTGTTAACTCTCTTCCACAGGCTCCGAGCCCCGATGTGGTATGTAGATGCCTCTGCTCTGGTCGTACGGTCCCCACACCTGCAATTGGCCAAGAGTAATCTCTGAACCAACAGCACTGCGAGAAACTGGATGAAATAGAGGCCAGTCCGGTCACCCCCCCAAACCATGCAGCTGTGTCTTGGTGGGTGGGAGCGTGGCGTGGTGGATCGGGGCACAAAGGCTTCTGGGGTTCGCAGTCTGACTCTCGCTCTTGACTGGTGTCCACGCCATCTCCCCAACTACCACTCCCATCGTGCCCCCAGAGCGGAAGGCGCATGAGGCGGTTGGTTAGAAAGCCTTCCGCTCGCGATTGATAGTAATTATGGTATTTTTAAAAGTACTTGCTACCGCTCCCTGTGAGGTGTTTCGCAGGGAACACAGAGACCCAAAGCCCGGTTCAAATCGGGCTCCTTTAATTCATTTCACTGTCGGGAGAGTTCTCCAGACAACCAGCCCTCAAGGCTCTGAGCGGCCCCATGTACTGAAGGCCGGCCCCTTATATCGGGACGGGTCTTTACACATTCTTTCATTGGCATGAGCCCGCTCCTCACTGGTCCAAGCAGCTGCCCTTGGTCCTCTCCAAAACGGTCCCACGGGAGCAAACCCTCATAAATTCCCCAGGAGAGGTTGAGTGGCCCGGAGGAACGGAGCACAAGGTCTTCTGGGAGTTTCAGTGTGATGCTCACGGTAGATAAGGTTTACCTCCACCTACGGAGCTACCACTCCTGTCATGTCTCGCGGCAGGGCCTGTGGCCATGTCTGGCCCTGTCGGGAGGAGAGGGAGAATGGTATGGTGGCTCGGGGCACAAAGACCTCTGGTTGTAGTAGTGTAATGCTTGTTCTAGACAGCGGTCACCACTGCCTAAACAGCTATTACTCTTGTAATGCACCGCGGCAGGGCCTGTGACCAATGACTGGTCCTGTCGCGAGGAGAGTGAGAGGCATAGCCTCTTGGGGCACAATAACCTCTGTGAATTGTAGTGTAATGCTCGTTCTGGACAGCTTTCATCTCCATCTACTAAACCACCACTCCCATTCACCCCGCGGGGAACCATGGCCATGTCCCAGTCGCGAGTAGTGGAACAGTGTAGTGTCGGATTGGGGCAGAGAGATTTCTGGGAGTTGTAGTGTGATGCTTATTTTATAGAGCGTTCACATCTGGGTACCGAACTACCACTCCCGTCATGCCCCGAGGGGGAGCATCGGCCATGTCAGACCCTCTCGGAAGGAGATAGAGAGTGGCATGGTGGCTCGGAGCACAAAGGCTTCTGGGAGTTGACGTGTAATGCTCAATTGGACAGCGTTCACTTCCACCTAACAAACAACCGCCCTGCACATGCCCTGCGGCCCTGTCTGCCCTGTTGCGAGTTTAGTGACAGTAACATGGTGGCTCGGTTTACAAGGACCTCTGGGAGTTGCAGTGTGATGCTCGTTCTAGACAGCGTTCACCACCGCCTACTAAACAAGCACTTTCGTCATGCCCCACGGCCATTTTGCCAAGTACGAAAGGCACGGGAAGCAGATGTTCAGGGCGTCTTCCCATTCATAATTATAATAATTATGTTACTTTTCAAGTCCTTGTTTACCACCCACCTCGAGGTATCGCATAGAGAACACGGAGACCCCAATCTCGCTCTAGATCAGGCTCCTTTAATCCTATTCCCTACCGAAACAGTTTACAACTCAACTAAGTGTCAAGGCACTGAGTGGTTCCAAATACTGTGTTGGGGCATCTTCCCCGGGCTGGGTTGTGACACACCCCTGCATTTGAATAACCCCGCTCTGCGTTGTCAAATGTATATGGCCTTTTCTCTCCTGAAGATGCTCTCACAAGAGCGAACCCTCATTAGTTCCAGGCCTATCCGTAAGGTTCCTATTTAGTCTAGCCCATTCACCGACACAGACATTCAAGACCTGTCATGAGGTGAGAAAGAGTGGCTTGAAGGCTCGTGAGACAAAGAGATCTTAGAGTTATATTATTACTTCCGTTATGAACAGAGATTACCTCTGCCCAACCAACTAACACTCCTGTCATGCCCTAGGGATAGGCCTTCAGACGTGTCTGGTCCTGAAATGAAGTGAGGGAGGTTGGCATGGCGGCTTGGGACACAAAGATTCTGGAGGTTGTAGTGTGATGCTAATTCTAGACAGCCTTTACCTCCGTCTACTGATCTGCCACTCCCATCATGCCCCGTGGCATCGTCTCAGCCATGCCAGGCCCTTTCCCGAAGAGAAGGAGAGTGGCGTGGAGACACTCACACAAGGCACACAAAGCCTTCTGGTATTTTCAGTGTGATGCTCATCTAGACAGCGTTCGCCTAGGGTAATCGAAGTATCTCTCCTGTGATGCCCGTGGCAGGGCCCACGGCCATGTCTGGCCCTGTCGGGTGGAGAGGGAGAGTTGCCTGGCGGCTCGGGGTACAAAGATCTACAATTCCCGTCAAGCTCACGGGTGAGCCTCGGCCATGTCAGGCCCTCTAGCGTGTAGAAGGAGAGTGTCATGATGGAGCGAGGAACAAAGACTTCTCGGAATTTTAGTGTGATGTTCGTTCTAATCAGGGTTCACCACCGTCTATGGAACTACCGCTCCCATCAAGCACCGCGGGAGAGCCGCGGACATTTTGAGGAGAGCGGAATGCATGGGAGGTGGATGATTAGGGCGCATTCCCATTTCTAATGATAGTTCTATGTTAAGTACCTGTTACCACTCCCAGAGAGAGTGGCGTTGCATAGAGAACACGGAGACACTAACCTTGCTTCAAATCAGGCTCCTTTGATCCCATTCCCCCCTGAAATAGTTTACCACACAACCAAGTGTTAAGGCACTGAGTGGCTCAACATATTGTATTCGGGCATCTTACACGGGCTGGGTTATAACACGTTCCTACATTTGAATAAGCCCGCTACCCGTTCCCAAATGTAGAAGTCCTTGTCTATCCTGAAGATGCTCCAACAGGCGCGAGACCTCATTAGTACCCGCCCTATCCTACGTAGCCGACTCCTGTCACCAACACATACATTGAAGACATGTGGCGAAGAGAGGGAGAGTGGCATGGCGACTCGGGACACAAAGAAGTCTGAGAGTTGTAGTGTGATGCTCGTTCTAGACCGCGTTCACCTCCAACTAGAGAACTATCCCACCCATTAAGCCTGGCGTGGGATCCATGGCCATGTTGGACCAGTCGCGAGGAGTGGGAGAATGTCGTGGCGGCTCGGGGCACAAAGATTTCCAGGAGTTGTAATGTCGAGGCTCTTTCTACACAGCATTGACATCCGGCTACCCAAATACCACTCACGTCATTTCCCTCCAGGGAGCCTCAGCCAAACGATTGAATGAATGAAGGAAGGAATAAATGAATGAATTATCAGAACTTCAGTTTCCTTATCTCTAAAAGGGAAGGTGAAGACTGTGAGGCTCATGTGGGACAGGGGTGTGTCCAACCAGAGTAGCTTAAATCTACTCTAGTGCCGAGGACAGGACCTGGCAAAGAGAAAACGCCTGTGGAGAAGTACTAGTAGAAGAAAAAACAAAGAGACCAATAAAAAAGCAGGCGCCGGGACAGGGTTCAAATTGGAAGAGTAGGAGGACTGTTTTGGACATGTGTAGTTGGTGGTGTCTGAAGGCCCTAGTACAGATGGTTCCTGGCCCAAGGAACTGGGCAATGTAGACGGGAGGAGGGATGAAAATATATTGTCCCAATAGGAGGACGTCCCAGAGAATGACGAAGAACAGAAGGACAGAAGCATCAATCAATCAATCAATCAATCAATCGTATTTATTGAGCGCTTACTATGTGCAGAGCACTGTACTAAGCGCTTGGGAAGTACAAATTGGCATCACATAGAGACAGTCCCTACCCAACAGTGGGCTCACAGTCTAAAAGGGGGAGACAGAGAACAGAACCAAACATACCAACAAAATAAAATAAGTAGGATAGAAATGTACAAGTAAAATAAATAAATAAATAAATAAATAGAGTAATAAATATGTACAACCATATATACATATATACAGGTGCTGTGGGGAAGGGAAGGAGGTAAGACGGGGGGATGGAGAGGGGGACGAGGGGGAGAGGAAAGAAGGGGCTCAGTCTGGGAAGGCCTCCTGGAGGAGGTGAGCTCTCAGCAGGGCCTTGAAGGGAGGAAGAGAGCTAGCTTGGCGGAGGGGCAGAGGGAGGGCATTCCAGGCCCGGGGGATGACGTGGGCCGGGGGTCGATGGCGGGACAGGCGAGAGCGAGGTACAGTGAGGAGATTAGTGGTGGAGGAGCGGAGGGTGCGGGCTGGGCAGTAGAAGGAGAGAAGGGAGGTGAGGTAGGAGGGGGCGAGGTGATGGACAGCCTTGAAGCCCAGGGTGCGGAGTTTCTGCTTGATGCGCAGATTGATCGGTAGCCATTGGAGGTTTTTGAGGAGGGGCGTAATATGTCCAGAGCGTTTCTGGACAAAGCTAATCCGGGCAGCAGCATGAAGTATGGATTGAAGTGGAGAGAGAGAGTTGACCGTCCATGTAATACTCCAGAGTTACCATAGGAGGGCAGCTGCCCGGATTCATTAGGCACCGGCCGCCTCCTCTGGATTCCAAGAGCCCCGCCGCCAGCGAAACCACCTCGCACCACCCTCGAGAAGCAGCGAAACGAGTTGGAGAAGGCACCGTGCTGGGATGTGACAGACCTGGGACCTGTGACACTTTTGTGCTGTGTGACCATGGCCAAGACACATTGTAATCTGTGTGCCTCAGCTGCCACATCACTAAACCTGAGGTTGAACTATGTGTTAACACTCTTCCATAGGCTGCGAGTCCCGATTTGAGAGGCAGGCTGCTTCTGCTCTGGTAGTACGGTCCAAACACCCGCGATTGGCCAAGAATAATTGCTGAACCAACAGCACCGTGAGAAATCGGAGACGACAGAGGACAGCCCAGGCACCCACCCATACAGGAGGGAGCGTGAAGTGGCGGATCGGAGCAAAAAGACTTCTGAGAGTCGTAGTCTGATGCTCGCTCTTGACTGGCGTTCACCTCCATTTCCTGTACTACCAGTTCTATCGTGCATCGTGACGGGACCCGAGGCCATGGGCCAGAGCGCGGAAGGAGAAGAAGGTGATTGTCTAGAACGTTTCCCCTTTAGGAGTGATAGTAAATATAGTATTTATTTAAGTTCTTGCTCCCACTCCATGAGAGGTGTAGTGCAGAGAATACAGATACTCCAAACCCGGTCCAAATCGGGCTCCTTTCATTCCATTCGCTCTTGGGAAAATTTACCACACAACGAACTGTCAGGGCACTAGAGGCGCCATGTACCAAAGGCCGGCGCCTTCAACTGGGAGGGGTTTTTGCACATCCTTTCATTGGCATGAGCCCACTTCTCGCTGGTCCAGGCAGCTGTCCTAGGCCCTTCACAAGATGCTCCCATAGGAGCAAACGCACATTAGTCCTCCGAGTTCTTTGTCGGATCCCCATGAAACATATGCCCAGGCAACGATCTAGTCAATTAGATTCTGTCGGGAGGATTCTGTGGAGGCTCGAGGCCCAAAACCTTCTGGGAGTCGTACTCTGATGCTCCCTCTGGTCAGCGATCATCATCAATCGTATTTATTGAGCGCTTACTATGTGCAGAGCACTGTACTAAGCGCTTGGGAAGTACAAATTGGCAACATATAGAGACAGTCCCTACCGAACAGTGGACTCACAGTCTAAAAGGGGGAGACAGAGAACAAAACCAAACATACTAACAAAATAAAATAAATAGAATAGATATGTACAAGTTAAATAAATAAATAAATAGAGTAATAAATATGTACAAACATGCAAACATATATACAGGTGCTGTGGGGAAGGGAAGGAGGTAAGATGAGGGGGATGGAGAGGGGGACGAGGGGAAAAGGAAGGAAGGGGCTCAGTCTGGGAAGGCCTCCTGGAGGAGGTGAGCTCTCAGTAGGGCCTTGAAGGACGGAAGAGAGCTAGCTTGGCGGATGGACAGAGGGAGGGCATTCCAGGCCCGGGGGATGACGTGGGCCGGGGGTCGATGGCGGGACAGGCGGGAACGAGGTACGGTGAAGAGATTAGCAGTGGAGGAGTGGAGGGAGCGGGCTGGGCTGTAGAAGGAGAGAAGGGAGGTGAGGTAGGAGGGGGCGAGGTGATGGAGAGCCTTGAAGCCCAGGGTGAGGAGTTTCTGCCTGATGCGCAGATTGATTGGTAGCTACTGGAGATTTTTGAGAAGGGGAGTAATATGCCCAGAGCGTTTCTGGACAAAGACAATCCGGGCAGCAGCATGAAGTATGGATTGAAGTGGGGAGAGACACGAGGATGGGAGATCAGAGAGAAGGTTGATGCAGTAGTCCAGACGGGATAGGATGAGAGCTTGAATGAGCAGGGTAGCGGTATGGATGGAGAGGAAAGGGTGGATCCTGGCAATGTTGCAGAGCTGAGACCGGCAGGTTTTGGTGACGGCTTGGATATGAGGGGTGAATGAGAGAACTGAGTCGAGGATGACACCAAGGTTGCGGGCTTGTGAGACGGGAAGGATGGTAGTGCCGTCAGCAGAGATGGGAAATTCAGGGAGAGGGCAGGGTTTGGGAGGGAAGACAAGGAGTTCAGTCGTGGACATGTTGAGTTTTAGGTGGCGGGCAGGCATCCAGATGGAGATGTCCTGAAGGCAGGAGGAGATGCGAGCCTGGTGAGAGGGGGAGAGAGCAGGGGCAGAGATGTAGATCTGGGTGTCATCAGCGTAGAGATGATAGCTGAAGCCGTGGGAACGAATGAGGTCACCAAGGGAGTGCGTGTTGATCGAGAACAGAAGGGGACCAAGCACCGAACCTTGGGGAACCCCCACAGTGAGGGGATGAGAGGGGGAGGAGGAGCCTGCAAAAGAGACCGAGAATGAACAACCGGAGAGATAAGAGGAGAACCAGGAGAGGACGGAGTCTGTGAAGCCAAGGTCGGATAGCGTGTTGAGGAGAAGGGGGTGGTCCACAGTGTCGAATGCAGCTGAGAGGTCGAGGAGGATTAGGACAGACTATGAGCCGTTGGATTTGGCAAGCAGGAGGTCATTGGTGACCTTTGAGAGGGCAGTGTCCGTGGAATGCAAGGGACGGAAGCCAGACTGGAGGGGGTCGAGGAGAGAGTTGTTTTTGAGGACTTCTAGGCAGCGCGTGTAGACAACTCGTTCAAGGAGATTGGAAAGGAATGGTAGGAGGGATATGGGGCGATAACTAGAAGGTGAGGTGTGGTCAAGAGAGGTTTTTTTTAGGATGGGAGAGACATGGGCATGTTTGAAGGCAGAGGGGAAGGAACCAGTGGAGAGTGAGCGGTTGAAGATGGAAGTTAAGGAGGGGAGAAGGGATGGAGCGAGAGATTTCATGAGATGAGAGGGAATGGGGTCAGAAGCACAGGTGGCCGGAGTAGCACTTGAGAGGAGGGAGGAGAGCTCCTCTGAGGATACTGCCGGGAAGGAGGGGAGAGTAGCAGAGAGTGTTGAGAGCCGGGGGGTTGGAGAAGGGGGGGAAGTGACTTTGGGGAGGTCGGACCTTATGGATTTAATTTTGTTAATGAAGTAGGAGGCCAGATCGTTGGGGGTGAGGGAAGGAGGAGGGGGAGGAACCGGGGACCTGAGAAGGGAGTTGAATGTACGGAAGAGCTGGCGGGGACGATGGGCATGGGTGTCAATGAGGGAGGAGAAATAGTTTTGTCTGGCTGTCACCCGTCGTCCGGGGACGGGTTCGTTCAGTGATCGGCGAGGAGAGAGAGAGCGAGAGGCCGGGGACAGAAAGCCTAAGTTTTATATGAAATTTATTCCGCGAGGTGAATTGAATTTATGCATTTGTTTAGACGCAATGGATTGAGCTTCCCTTTTGGGAGGAATATAATCAATTGGCAATATTAGAGCTTCCCTACACGGGAGGAGCACAATCATCCGTTAATCGCGCGTGGGTGAGTTGGCTAACTCTCACCCATGTGCACTTCCCACTCGGGAAGAATCCACTTACTTTCCCACATGGGAAGAATTCATTACATTACCCGCGCACGTGGTGGGTGACTAGCTCTCACAATGTGCTCTCCCTACATGGGAGGAATCCACTCATAATTCCCATCAGCAGCGGGATACCTGGGTCCCACCCACGAGACACTCACCCATCCCGCGGCCCTTGCCTCAGTGTGTTGGTTCTGGTTGTAGAGCGGGTTTCTGGCCTTCTGGACAGGGAGAGACACGTGGGGGGCTGCAGCTGCAGCGGCTGCCTCTGCTGCTGCGTGTCCTGGTGTTCTGACCCCGAAGGTCAGAGGCGACAGGTATTTATTGCCTGTGCCCCTAGGCCATTCCAGCTTCCGGCCTCAGTCTATCCAATCTCTGCCCTCCCCCCCTCCTCCATACCTAATTTGATTGGCACGGGGGCGAGGGACACTTTCTGTATTCCCAGCTTGGGCTGTCAATCTAGCAGATTTGGTCGTAGGGGCGGTATTCCACCCTCACTTCCGAGTCCCGCCTGCTGGCTCAGGTGGTCACGAGATAGCTTTTGACCTTGAGATGGCCGGTACCCAAGGGTCACCTCGGGTGACACTGGCAGAAGAGAGGGCTGAGTTAAGGCAGGAAAGGATAAACTTGAAGTGAACGAGGTTGGCATGGTGTTTAGACTTTCGCCAGCAGCGTTCGGCAGCTCGAGCTGGCTGGTCCTGGCCCATTATCTTTGCATGGACCTAGCTGTATTTTTCCTCCCCGTCCTGTCCCTACTCTTCCAACAGGTACTGGACCCACTCCACAGCTCAGCCCAGGTCCTTCTCTTTTGCATGTTCCTGGTCCTCCTCTTCCACCCTGTCCTGGTGCTTTTCTTCTTCCCCGTTATGGGTCTGATCCTACTTCCGGTTCTGGCCCTCCTCCTATGTCTGCTCCTGGCACTCCTTCTGAACCTGGTTCTGGCCCTCTTCCTATATTTGGTCCTGACCATCCTCCTCTACCAGGTCCTGGCCCTCTTCCTCCAACCGGTCATGGCCCTCCTCCTCTAATCGGTCATGACCCTCCTCTTCTACTTGGTCCTGGCCTTACTAATCCTACCTTTTCTGGTCTTTCTCTTCTGTCTTATCCTGGTCCTCCTCTTCTTCCCGGTCATGGCTCTCCTCCCCCCGTTCCTGGCACTCCTTCTTCACCCACTCCTTGTCTTCCTCCTCTATCCGGTCCTGGCCCTCCTCTTCCAACTGGTCTGGCCGTCATCCTTTTCTTCCAGATCCTGGCCCACCTCCTCCTCCCTGTCTTGGTCCTTTTCTCTGCCTCCTCTAGCCTGTCCTGGCCCTCCTCCTCCAACATTTCCTGGCCCTCCTCCGCCATATCTTGCCTTCCTCCTCCTCCTCCTCCTCCTCCTCCTCCC
Source organism: Tachyglossus aculeatus (assembly GCF_015852505.1). Taxonomy (NCBI): domain Eukaryota; kingdom Metazoa; phylum Chordata; class Mammalia; order Monotremata; family Tachyglossidae; genus Tachyglossus; species Tachyglossus aculeatus. Next base: position 984,908 of record NW_024044849.1, read on the forward strand.
CTCCTCCAAGTCCTCCTCCCCCTCCATCCGTTCATTGTCCTCCTCCTCCAATAACCGGGTGGTCATTGCCCGGTTCCTCGAACCCTTCCTTGTCCTACTCCTCCACGCATTCCCAGCCCTCCTCCTCCGCCGGCTTCTGGCCCTCCTCCTCTACCCGGTCCTGACCCTCCTCCTCGAACAGGTCATGGGCCCTCCTCCTTTGCCCGGTCGTTGTGCTCCTCCTCCGCCGGGTCCTGGCCCTCCTCCTCCATGTCCTCGTACTTTTCCTGTGCCTGCTCCTAGCTCTCCTCCTCTACCTTCTCCGACCGATCCTGGACATTCTTCTCCATCAGGTCCTGGTCCTACTCCTCCAACAGGTCGTTGACGCACTCCACAGCCTTGTCCCGGTCCTTCTCCTCTGCCTGTTCCTGGTCTTCCTCTTCCACCCGGTCCGGGCGCATTTCTTCTTCTTTGTCCTGGTCCTGCTCTTCTGCCCAGTCCTGGCCCTCCTCCTATGCCTGGTCCTGGCCCTCCTTCTCCACCCGGCCCTGGCCCTATTCCTCCAACAGGCCCTGGACCAACTCCTCAGCCCGGTCCTGGTCCTCCTCCCTCTCCCTGTCCTGGCCCTCTTCCTTCCGCTGGTACTGACCCTCCTACTCTGCTGGGACCTGGCCCTTCTCTTCCACCCAATCTTTATGCTACTCCTCCACCTACTCCTGAACCTTCTCCTCTGCGTGGTCTTGGCAATACTCCTCCGCCCTATCATGGCACTACCCATCTGGCTGGCAGTGACCCTCCTCCTCTATCCGGTCTAGTCCTTCCTCCTCCACCTAGTCCTGGCCCTCCTCCTCTACTCAGTAATGGCCGTCCTCCTTTGTCCGGTCCTGGCCCCCTTCCTCCTTCCTGTCCTGGTCCTTCTCCTATGCCTGCTCCTGGTCCTTCTCTTCGGCCCGATTCTGGTCCTCCTTCTCCATCTTGTCCTGGCCCTACTTCTCTACCTGGTCCTAGCCCTCCTCCGCTGCCGGGTCCTGGCCCTCCTTCTCCAGCCAGTTCAGGCTCTCCTCTTAACTCGGTTTTGGCGTTTCTCCTCCACCCATTATTGGCCCACCTCCTCTGCACAGTCCTGGCCCTCCTCCTCTACCCAGTTAAGACCCTCTTCTTCTACCCCTATTGTAGCCTTCCTCCTCTATCTGGTCCAGGCCCTCCTTCTCCGAATGGTCCTGGCCCTACTACTCAATCAGGTCCTGGTCCTCCTCCTCTGCCCTCTCCTGGTCTTCTCCTATGCCCGCTCCTGGTCCTCCTCTTCGGCCCGGTTCTGGTCTTCATTCACCTCGTTCTAGCCCTCCTCCTCCATCCTGTCCTGGCCCTATTCCTCTATCCGGTCTTAGCCCTCCTCCTACACCGGGTCCTGTCCCTACTTTCCCGCCCAGTCCTGGGTCTCCTCCTATACAATGTCCTGGCCCTGTTCTGGCCCTCTTCCTATGTCTGGTCCTGACCCTCCTCCTATGTCCACTCCTGCCTTTCCTCCTCTGCCCCGTCCTGGATCTTCTCCTCCTCCCTGTCTTGGTTCTTCTCCTCCGAATCCTCCTGAGCCTCCTCTTCGTCCAGGTCCTGGCCCTCCTGCTCTATCTGGTACTGGCCCTCCCCCTCCATCGTGTCCTGGCCCTCCTCCTCTACCCGGATTGGTCCTCCTTCTCCTCCCGTTCGTTGCCATCCTCCTCTACCCTGTCCTGGCCCTTCTCCTCCACTCGGTCCTGGCCTTCCTTCCCTGCCCAGTCCTGGCACCCCTCATTTAACTGATCCTGGCCCTCCTCCTCCGCCCGGGGCTGGCTCTCCTCCTATACACGGTCCTGTCCCTCCTCCTCTGCTCGATCCTGACTCTCTTCCCCTAACTGGTGCAGGTCCTCCTCCTCCTCCCTGTTCTTGTCGTTCTCCTCTGCCCTGCCTGGCCCTCTTCCATCTGGCCCTGGTCCTCCTCCTCTACACGGCCCTGTTCCTCCTCCTCCACCCTGTCCTGGCCCTTCTCCTCTACTCGGTACTGGCCCTTCTACTCCAATCGGTCATAACATTCCTCCTCTGCCCGGTCCTGGCCATCTTCCTCCTCCCTGTACTGGTCCTTCTCTTGATCCTGCTTCTGGCCCCCCTCCTCTGCCCGGACCTGGCCCTCCTCCTCTGTCCCGTCCTGGTCCCCCTCCTCCTCCCTCTCCTGGTCCTTCTCCTCTGCTTCCTCTGGGGCTTTTCATTCATTAATTCAATCGTATTTATTGAGCGCTTACTGTGTGCAGAGCACTGTACTAAGCGCTTGGGAAGCACAAGTTGGCAACATATAGAGACGGTCCCTATCCAACAGCGGGCTCACAGTCTAGAAGGTGGAGACAGACAACGAAACTACACACATTAACAAAATAAAATAAATAGAATACTAAATACGTACAAGTAAAATAAGTAAAGTAATATATCTGTACAAACATATATATAGGTGCTGTGGGGAGGGGAAAGAGGTAGGGCGGGGAGGATGGGGAGGGGGAGGAGGGGGAGAGGAAGGAGCAGGCTCAGTCTGGGAAGGCCTCTTGGAGGAGCTGAGCTCTCAGTAGGGCTTTGAAGGGAGGAAGAGAGCTAGCCTGGCGGATGTGTGGAGGGAGGGCATTCCAGGCCAGGGGGAGGACGTGGGCCTGGGGTCGACGGCGGGACAGGCGAGAAAGAGTTACAGTGAGGAGGTTAGCGGCAGAGGAGCGGAGGGTGCGGTCTGGGCTGTAGAAGGAAAGAAGGGAATTGAGGTAGGAGGGGGCGAGGTGATGGAGAACCTTGAAGCCGAGAAGGAGGAGTTTTTGCCTGATGATTGGTAGCCACTGGAGATTTTTGAGGAGGGAAGTAACATGCCCAGAGCGTTTCTGCACAAAGATGATCCGGGCAGCAGCGTGAAGTATATACTGAAGTGGGGAGAGACAGGACAATGGGAGATCAGAGAGGAGGCTGATGCAGTAATCCAGTCAGGACAGGATGAGAGATTGAACCAGCAGGGTAGCTCGTAAGGCACGGGAGGAGGATGTTCAGTGCGTTTTTTCATTCATGATTATAGTAATTATGGTATCTGTTAAGTACCTGAAACCACTCCACGGGAGGTGTAGCATAGATAATACAGAGAATAACTGTAGTGTGATCCTCCTTTTAGACAGCGTTCACCTCAGCCTACCTAACTACATCACCCAGCATGCCTCACAGCGGGGCCCGCCACGTGTCAGACACTCTAGCACGTAGAGGGAGAGTGTCAGGGTAGCTCGACGCACAAAGTAGTGTAGTGTGATGCTCATTTTAGGCAGCATTCACCTCCGCCTACCCAACTACCACTCCCGCCATGCACTGCGGGGGAGCTCCGGCCATTTAGAGGAGCGCGGAAGGCGCGGGAGGCGGGTGTTCAGGGCGTTTTCCCATTCGTAATTATAGTAATTATGTTATTTGCTAAGTACCTGTTACCACTCCCCGTGAGGTGTCACATAGAGAAAAAGGAGACCCCAACCTCGCTCTAAATCAGGCTCCTTTAAGCCCATCCCCTCACGAAACAGTTTAGCACACAAAGATGTATCAGGGCACTGAGTGGCCCCACATACTCTGTTCGGGCATCTTACCCGGGCTGGGATACAACAGAACTCTCCACTTGAATTAGCCCGCTCCGCACTGTCAAATGCAGATGTCGTTGTCTATCCCCACGATGCTCCCAGAAGAGCCAACCCTCATTCGTCCCCGCCCTAACCATAGGATTTCTACATAGTCGAGCCCAATCACTGACATAGACATTCAAGACGTGTTGCGAGATGAGGTAGAGTGGTTTGGTTTTTCGAAAGACAAGAAATTCTGAGAATTATATTCTGACTTTCGTTCTGGACAGCGTTTACATCTGCACAATGAGCTACCACTCTCGTCATGACCCGCGACGGCGCCAGAAAATATGTCTGTCCTATCACGAGGTGAGGGAGAGTAGCATGGCAGCTCGGGGCACAAAGACGTCTCTGAATTGTAATGTGATGCTCGTTCCACACAGCGTTCACCTCCGCCTAACAAAAAACAAATCCTGTCACATCCCGAGGCCATATCTGGCCTGGTCTGGAAGAGAGGGAAAGTGGCATGGCGGCTTGGGGTACAAATATGTCTAGGAATTGTAGTGTGATGCTCCTTCTAGGCAGCGTTCACCTTCGCCTGCAGAACTACTATTACTGTCGTGCCTTGCGGGGAAGCCCTGACCATTTTGCCGAGCATGGAAGGCAGAGGAGGAGGATGTTCAGGGTGTTTTCCCATTCATAATGATAGCAATCATTTTATTTGTTACGTACCTGCTACCACTCCCTGTCAGGTGTCACATAGAGAACACGGAGACCCTATCCTCGCTCCAAATCAAGCTCCTTTAATCCCATTCCCTCCCAAAAGAGTTTATCACACAACCAAGTGTCATGGCATTGAGTCTTTCCATATATTGTGTTCAGGCATCTTATCCGGTCTGGGTTATAACACATCCCTACATTTCAATATGCCCTCTTCGCGCTGTCAAATTCAGATGGCCTTGTCTCTCCCGAAGGTGCTCCCACAATAGACAACGGGTTCATAGTCTAGAAGGGCTCACACAGTCAATCACATCCTGTCGGGAGGATTCTGTCGAGGCTTGAGGCCCACAGACGTCTGGGAATCATAGTCTTATTCTATCTCCGGACTGCGATCGCCTAAACCGACCGAACTACCATCCCCGTCTGGCTACTCCGGAAGCCTTTACCACGCTAGGGCACACTGGCGGCCTCTATCCGGCGTGGATTATCCTGGACCCGGACAGAATAGGCCCGTCATTGGAGGAGGGAATTGGAGGCTTTCCCGGGGCTGCTTGGCTGGAGAGGTTTCTCTCTGCTGAGCATCCCCAGTGCTCCACCGAGTCAGAGGAGGTCCTCAAGTCTGCTTTCCCACACTCGGAACTCCACTGGGGACACTGTCCTGTGGTCCTGTCACCAGAGCATCTCCTTCAGACGCTGGCCTGGGCCGTTTTCTCTCCCGCAAGGGTCCCATGGTGGGTGACGCCTCCGGGGCTGAGGCCCGGGTGTCCGCGGCCGACGGGGGCATTCCCGGCCTCGAGGATGCTGCGGCCAGCCGGGACAGGTTGGTGTGGCCCCGCTCGTGGTGGGCCGCTCGCGGAAGGTCGACGGAGCGCAGGCTGACGGCGGGGCGATCATCGCTGTCCGTGTCTTCTCCTTTGAGGGGTTCCCTCTTCCAGGGCCGGCTACCAAGAGAAACCTACTTGACGGGCGGGGGTTCTCCCCAGGCTCCCCCGGTATGTCCGTCCAATGGCTCTCCCCTCGCCAGCGGCCGTCTCTTCCGCCCTGCGGGGCACAGGACGCCTCCATCCCTGCCTCCGAAACATCATAGTCCAGGCAACACGACGGGGTCAGAGGTCCGGTGTCTCCACCTGATCTGACAGATAAGTGGGTCGGGGTGGTGGAGGATGGAGAGAGGTAGAACGGGAGAGATGGATACGGGAAGAGAGGGAAAGGGAGGAGGAGATGGAGAAGGGGGCAGGAGAGAGAGAGAAAGAGAAAAAGTAGTGACAGAAAGACAGAGAATGAAAGAGAGAAAAGGGAGAGACAGAGAGAGAGGTAAAGACACAGAAAGAAACAGAGAAAAAGGAGAGAGAGAATGAAAGAAAAAAGAGACAGAGAAAAAGGAGAGAGAGAGAGAGAGAGAGAGAGAGAGAGAGAGAAAGGAGAGACAAAGAGAGAAAGAAAGAGAGAAAAGGAGAGACATGGAGAAAAGAGAAAGAGAAAGAAAAAGAAAAAAGAGGCAGAGAGAAAGAAAGTGAGAAATCGTAGACAGAGAAAGAAAGAGGAGTGTTAGAGACACAGAGAGAAAATGTTTGTGACAGCTAGTCCCAACAGGATTAAGAATAGTTTGAGGGGAGGGCTCGTATCAACATGCCTATTTTGGTGATATTTTGTAAGTGCTTACTGTGTGCCAAAACACTGTGCTAAGCACTTGGGAAAGCGAAAGCTGATCCTTGAGACTTTAAGCTCATGGTGTGCAGGGAATGTGTCTGTTTATTCTTGTACTGTCCTGTCCCAAGCGTTTAGTCCAGATGTCTGCACGCAGTAAGCGCTCAATGAATACGACCGAAGGAGAGAACAACCCCGAGAAAAAGGGATGACGTAGGGCATCTTGGGGAACAGAGGCAGCCTTGCCGGAAGTTGTCCGCACAGAGAGCTCCAGCACTGCCTGAGCACCCGGGCACCCACCACTCGCCAGTCTCTTCGACCAAGCCTCTCCCCAAGTCGCCGCCCCAGGCAGTGTCTGAATTTCGGGGACCTGGAGTCCCTGCGACCTACCTCTTCGTGAGCAAGCATGGACGCCCCGCCGGCCCTCACCCAGCAACGCAACGTTGCGGTAGTTGTCCAGCATCACGTTCCGGTACAGCTGCCGCTGGGCCCGGTCTAAAAGGCCCCACTCCTCCCGGCTCAGCTCCACGGACACGTCCTCTAATGACACCAGCCCCTACTAAGACGGGTACGGGTTAGGGAGGCCTCGTGCTTGGGAAGGGGAGCGATACCAGAGAGCAGAGTGAGAGAGGAGGTGGGTCAGCCAAAGGTACCCGTTCCGCCCACGGCAAGGTCCGCCGGGAGGTTCGTGTGCACAGACTCCTGGGGGAGGAAACAGGCTCGGGTCCCCACATGACTGGGAGACAAGGCTCCCAGACCCACAGTGGGCAGCGCCGCTGGTGGCACGGGTAGAGCCCGTTGGCATGGCTCTACACTAGAGCTTACTACTAGTACTACTAATAGTGATGGTATTTGTCAAGCCCTTACTATGTGCTAAGCATTGTTCTAAGGGCTAGAGTAGATACGAGGTCATCAGGTTGTCCCACATGGGGCTCACAGCTTTGATCTCCATTTTACAGATGAGGTCACTGAGGCACAGGCAAGTTAAGTGGCTTGCCCAAGGTCACACAGCGGAGAAGTGACAAATAGTAAGTGCTTAATGAATATCACACAAAAACGTGGGGGTGGGCAGGAAGTGAGAACGGCTCACCTGGGTCTCCCAGGCTCCCTGTGTCTCGGCCATTGTCCCCCAGGGTGTCGAGCGGCCTTCATGGGGGAGGCGAGTCCCGGGAGCAGCGAGACAGGCTGGGGAGGAGAAAGGGGTCATTCATTCATCCATTCATTCATTCATTATATCATACTTATTGAGCGCTTACTGTGTGCAGAGCACTTCACTAAGCGCTTGGAAAGTACAATTCCGCTCAAAAGAGAGACAATCCCTACCCAACAACAGGCTCAAAGTCTAGAAGGGGGGAGACAGGCATCAAAATATGTAAACAGGCATCAACGGCATCAATATAAATCAGTAGAAGTATAGCTATAGACTGACTCATCGTTAGTAAAATAAATAGACTAAGAAATATGTACACATATACACAGGGTCGTCAGCAAGACCTGACCCTCCGTGGAAAACACATGGGAGAAGGGTCTCGCCCCGACTGGGGAAATGTGGGGTCCACGAATGTCCCGTCCCCGTGGCCGGTGGAAAGGGAATCGCCCCAACTTCCCCGTCTGGGCCTGGGGGGTTCTCCCGACGCCTGGGAGGGGCTGTGGAGGCAGGGGGATGGCAGCCCAACCCCAAAGCCAAGACAATTTGTTGGCAATTCGTCGTCATCTCCTCTCCGTCCTCTTCCATTCCTAAAAATGAGGCTGCTCACCACTGCCTTGCATTGTGTGTGTGGGACTCCCAAAAGCCCCCGAGCCAGAACCTGAAGCTGGCGGGCTCTTGCGCTGCTCTCAGGGAGGCCGTCTCCTTCCAGAAGCCTTTCTGCTTCGGCGTCCAGGCCGGCCCTGCAGACAACAATGATGATAGCACATCATTAGTACTGTGTGCAAAGCACACAGTATGAGCTGAGTAAATACGATTGAATCAATGAATGATAATAAACATAATAATTGTAATAGTTCTGGTGTTTGTTCACTGCCTTTTTTAATGGCATTTGTTAAGTGCTTACTACTTGGCAGGCCCTGTACCAAACGCTAGCGTAGATATAGGCACTTGGTCACTATCCCGCATGGGGCTCAGTCTTAACCCTCATTGTATAGATGGGGGTAACTGAAGCACAGAGAAATGGATAATAATGGTAATAACTGTGGTATCAGTGTAGTGCTTACTCTCCGTCAGGCAATGCACTAAGCGCTAGAGTAGATATAGGTAATCGGGTTGGGCACACTCCTTTGCCTAATGTGGGGCTCACAGTCTTGATAATCATTTTACAGATGAGGGAACTGAGGCACAAAGAAGTGAAATGACTTGCCCAAGGCCACATAGCAGGCAAGTGGCAAATTTGGGATTAAACCCCAGGTTCATTTGACTCCAAGGCCCGGGGTCTGTCCACTAGGCCACGCTGCTTCTCAGCTTTTACTACGTGCTCAGCGCTGTATTCTGAATAAATTGCAGATATAAAATAATCCGGACACACACAGTCTCCGTCCTACTTGGGACTCAAAGCCCAAAATCAAGGAGGACAGGTATGGAATCACCATTCTATAGATGAGGAAATTGAGGCCCAGACAGGTCAAGTGACTGGCCCGAATTCACACAGCAGGACAGTGGCAGAGCCAGGATTAGAGTCCTGGTCCTCTGAGGGCCCACACCCACCAGGGTGAAGGGGGGAGGAATTGCTGAGGGGACCGGGAATCCAGGAAACTTCCTGGGGGGCCACAGTTCATAGGAAAGGGAAGAGCCAGTCCTTAAGACGGTGTGATCTAATGTATAGGAGCCGGACCTGGGAGTCAGAAGAACCTGGGTTCTCATTGCGGCCCCGCCACTTGTCCGCTGTGTGATCCTAAATCGCTTCATTTCTCTGGGCCTCGTCTGTAAAATGAGGGTTAAGACTGTGAGCCTTCTGTGGACAGGGACTGTGTCCAACCTGATGATTCTATCTCTCACCCTATCCCGGCTGGATTACTGCAGCAGCCTCCACTCTGATTTCACACCTTCCTGTCTCTCCCCACTTCAGTCTATACTTCACGCTGCTGGCCGGATCATCTCTGTGCAGGAACGCTCTGGACATGTTACTCCCCTCCTCAAAAGCTCCAATGGCTGCCAGTCAACCTACACATCAAGCAAAAACTCCTCACTCTCGGCTTCAAGGCTCTCCATCACCTCGCCCCCTCCTACCTCACCTCCTTTCTCTCCTTCTACAGCCCAGCCCGCACCCTCCGCTCCTCTGCCTCTAACCTTCTCACTATACCTCGTTCTCACCTGTCCCGCCGTCGATCCTCGGCCCACATCCTCCTCCTGGCCTAGAATGCCCTCCCTCCACACATCCACCAAGCTAGCTCTCTTTCTTCCTTCAAGGCCCTACTGAGAGCTCGCCTACTCCACCAGGAGGCCTTGCCAGACTGAGCCCCCTTTTTCCTCTCCTCCTCCCCATCACCCCGCCCTACCTCCTTCCCCTCCCCACAGCACCTGTATATATGCTTGTACAGATTTATCACTCTATTTATTTTACTTGTATATATTTAATATTCTATTTATTTTGTTAATGATGTGCATCTAGTTTTATTTCTATTCATTCTGATGAATTGATATCTGTCCACATGTTTTGCTATGTTGTCTGTCTCCCCCTTCTAGACTGTGAGCCCGTTGTTGGGTAGGGACCTTCTCTATATGCTGCCAGCTTGTACTTCTCAAGCTGTTAGTACAGTGCTCTGTACACAGTAAGAGCTCAATAAATACTATTGAATGAATGAATGAATGAATGAATGAATAAGCGACCTCAGCTGGGGAGTCTGCCAGAAAACCCAAGGGCACCCTTCCTCCTTCCCCCTATCCGGGGGAAGCATGCCTTTGAGTGGTCTCAATGGACCTAGGGGCACCACCTGCCAGCCTAGGGGAATCTGCACCTGACTCTTCTGGCCCCGTCCGGCTTCTCTGAATTCCCGGAGCCCCGCCGCCATCGAAACCACCTCGCAACACCCTCGAGAATCAGCGAAGCGAGTAGGAGAAGGCGCTGTGCTGGGATGTGGCAGACGCGGAACCAAGTCTTGGTTGCGACACTTCTGCGCTGTGTGACCATGGCTAGGACACTTTGGAATCTGTGTGTCGTAGCTGCCACAGCACTAAACCTGAGGATGAACTATGTTTTAACCCTCTTCCAGAGGCTGCGAGCCCCAATTTAGGACGCAGGCTGCTACCACTCTGGTTGTAAGGTCCCCAAACCGGCGATTAGCCAAGAGTGATCGCTGAACCAACAGCACTGTGAGAAATCGGAGGCGACAGATGCCAGCCCAGCCACTCACCCAAATACTCCAGCCGTGTCATGGTACGAGGGAGCGTGGAGTGGCGGATCGTAACACAGAGATTATCTGGGAGTCGTAGTCTGACGCTCGCTCTTGCAGTGCGTTCACTTTCGCCTCCCTAACTATTAGTCCCATCCTGCCCAACGGCGGGGCCCGAGGTAATGGGTCAGAGGGCGGAAGGTGCCTGCAGCGGCTGTTTAGAACGTTTTCTCTTTTGCGGACTCCTCCTCCCCCTCCCATCCCCTTATTGTATGGGTTCCTCAAGGGTTTAGTTCTTGGTCCCCTTATGTTCTTTGTCTACACTCACTCCCTTGGTGAACTCATTCGCTCCCACGGCTTCAACTATCATCTCTACCCTGATGACACCCAAATCTACGTCTTTGCCCCTGCTCTCTCTCCCTCCCTTCAGGCTCATGTCTCCTCCTGCCTACAAGACATCTCCATCTGGATGTCTGCCCGCCATCTAAAACTCAATATGTCCAAGACTGAACTCCTTATCTTCCTTCCCAAACCCTACCCTCTCCCTGACTTTCCCATCACTGTTGACGGCACTACCATCCTACCCGTCTCACAAGCCCGCAACCTTGGTGTCATCCTCGACTATGCCCTCTCGTTCACCCCTCACATCCAATCCGTCACCAAAAACTGCCGGTATCACCTCTGCAACATAGCCAAGATCCGCCCTTTCCTCTCCATCCAAACCGCTACCCTGCTGGTTCAATCTCTCATCGTTTTCCGGACTGGATTACTGCAGCAGCCTCCTCTCTGATCTCCCATCCTCCTGTCTCTACCCACTTCAATCTATACTTCACGGTGCTGCCCGGATTGTCTTTGTCCAGAAACGCTCTGGGCATGTGACTCCTCTCCTCAAAAATCTCCAGTGGCTACCAGTCAACCTATGCATTAGGCAAAAACTCTTCACTCTCCGCTTCAAGGCTCTCCACACCTCGCCCCCGCCTACCTCACCTCCCTTCTTTCCCTCTACAGCCCAGACAGCACCCTCCGCTCCTCTGCCGCTAACCTCCTCAGTGTGCCTCGTTCTCACCTGTCCTGCCATTGACCCCAGGCCCACGTCCTCCCCCTGGCCTGGAATGCCCTTCCTCCACACATCCGCCAAGCTAGCTCTCTTCCTCCAATCAAAGCCTTTCTGAGAGCTCATCTCCTCCAGGAGGCCTTCCCAAACTGAGTCCTCTCCTTCCTCTCCCCCTCCCCATCCCTATCTCCTTCCCCTCCCCACAGCACCTGTATATATGCTTGTACAGATTTATTACTCTATTTATTTTATTTGTGCATATTTACCATTCTATTTATTCTATTTTGTTAATATATTTTGTTTTGTCGTCTGTCTCCCCCTTCTAGACTGTGAACCCGTTATTGGGTAAGGACCGTCTCTATATGTTGCGAACTTGTACTTCCCAGCACTTAATACAGTGCTCTGCACACAGTAAGCTCTCAATAAATACGATTGAATGAATAAATGAATGAGATTTATAGTAGTTATTGTAATCATTAGGTTCCCGCTCCCACTCCCTGAGAGGGGTAGCGCAGAGAACACAGAGACCCCTAACTCGGTCGAAATCGGGCTCTTTTCATCCCAATCTCTCTCGGGACTGTTTACCACATATTCATTCATCCATTCAATCGTATTTATTGAGGGCTTACTGTGTGCAGAGCACTGTACTAAGCGCTTGGGAAGTACAAGTTGGCAACATATAGAGACGGGCCCTACCCAACAGCGAGCTCATAGTCTAGAACCATCCAACATCCAACCGTCAGGACATTGATCGGCTCCACGTACTGAAGGCCGGTGCCTTCAATCGGAAGGGGTTTTTACAGATCATTTCACTCTCATGAGGCCGCTCCCCTCTGGTCCAGGCAGCTGTCCGAGGCCCTTTCCAAGATGCTCCCACGGGAGCGAACCCTCATTAGTTCCCCGCGTTCTCCATCTGATCTTCATGAAACTCAGCCCAGGAAAGGACACAGTAAATCAGATCCTATCAGGAGGATTATGTGAAGGCTTGAGGCACAAAGACTTCTGAGAGCCGTAGTCTGATGCTCTTTCTGGATAACGATCACCTCCGCCTACCAAACCCCCATCCCCGTCGTGCCCCACGGCCTGTCTCGTGGCGGTTGAGGGGCTCGCAGAGGTCGCATGTAGCCGATATTCAGCCCGACAGAGGGTGGCTTTGTGCAGCGCTGCGGTCTCGCTGAGCCTTTCCCCATAACCCCCAGCCCCCTAGCACTTCCGTCTATATCCACAAGGATTGAATTGATATTGGTGTCTGCCTCCCCCTTGTGACTGAAAGCTCGCTGTGGCCAGGGAATGTGCCTCTTTTATTGTTGGGTTGTAATCCCGCAAAAGCTGAGTACAGTGCTCTACATACAGAATGCACTCAGTCAACATGAATGATCGATCGATCGATTGATTGATTGATTCAAACACAGCACAAAAGTGTCAGACTTGTGAGTCAGGAATGAAAGTGGTACGGTCTACAGTGATGCTAAAGGAAAGCACCCCGCACTACCCTCGAGAAGCAACGAAGCGAGTTGGCAAGGTGGCAGGACTGGGATTCGGCAGACCTGGGACCAAGTCCCGGTTGCGACACTTTTATGCTGTGTGACCTTGGCCAAGACACTTTGTAATCTCTGTGCCTCAGCTGCCACGCCTGTAAACCTGAGTATGAACTACATGTCAACCATCTTCCACAGGCTACGAGCCCTGATGTGCGACGAAGGCTGCCTCTGATCCGGTCGTACGGCCCCCACACCCGCGATTGGTCAAGAGGAATCGCTGAACCACCTGCACTGCGAGAAAGGGGAGGCTACAGAGGCCAGTCCAGGCACCCAAACAGCCAATTTGTATGTGCGGTGGGAGGGAGCGTGGGGTAGCGGATCGAGACACAAAAAATTCTGGGAGTCGTAGTCTGACGCTCGCTCTTGACTGGCGTTCACCTCTGTCTCCTTTGCTACCAGTCGCATCGTGCACCGCGACGGGGCCTGAGGCCATGGGCCAGAGTGAGGAAGGCTCAGGCGGCGGTTGTTTAGAAACTTTGCTGATTGAGAATGATAGTAATTATGGTATTTTTAAGTACTTGCTACCACTTCCTGAGAGGTGTGGCGCAGAGAACACAGAGAACCCCAAACCCGGTCAAAATCGGGCATCTTTCGTCCCACTCGCTCTCGGAAGAGTTTACCACACAAATAACCGTCAAGGTGCTGAGCGGTCCCATGTTCTGAAGGCCGGGCCCTTTAACCATGCGGGGTTTTTACACCTCCTTTAATTGGCATGAGGCCGCTACCCTCTGGTCCAGGCAACTGCCCTTTGCCCTCCCCAAGATGCTCCCACGGGAGCGAACCTTCATTAATACACCTTTAGCTCTCCGTCGACTCCCCATGAAGGGCAGCCCAGGCACAGAACGATTCAATCAGACCCTGTCGGGAGGGTTCCTTTTAGGATTGAGGCCCAAAATCCTCTGGGACTCGTAGTCTGATATTCGCTCTGGACAGCAATCATATCCGTCTACTGATCTACCATTCACTTCGTGCCCCACGGACTGTCTCGTGGTCAATGGGGGGCTCGCAGAAGGCGCGAGGAGCCTATATTCAGCCTGGCAAAGGGCGGCTTTGTGCTGCACTGCGGCCTCGTTTTGCCCCTCCCCGCAATCATGAACATCCGCTTCCCGCGCTTTCCATGCTCCATGAAATGTCCGCAGCTCTGCCGCGGGGCATTAGGGGAATGGTAGTTCGGTCGGCGGAAGGGAACGTTATCTAGAACGACCATCACACTACAACTCCCAGTAGTCTTTGTTCCTCAGCCGCCTAGCCACTCTCCCTCTCCTCGCGACAGGATCTGATTGAGTTGTGTCAATGACTGTGCTCGAAAACGTAGGAACCATATGGATAGGGTGGGGACTAATGCGTGTTCGCTCTTGTGGGATAATCTTCAGGACCGACAATTGAATCTGCATATCCCAGCTCTGAGCGGGCTTATTCAAATTCAAGGAGGTGCTATAGCCCCACTGGAGAAAGCGGCCCTAAGACAGTATTTGGAGCTGCTTAATGCCTTGACACTCGATGGTGTCTTCAACTCTCTCGGGAGGGAAAGGGATTAAAGGTACCTGATTTTGAGCTAGTTCGGGTTCTCCGTGTTCTCCATGCAACACCTAAAGGGGAGCAGTTGCAGGAATTTAACAAACATGATAATTACTGTCATTACGAATGGGAAAACAGCCATAACATCCTTAACCCTATACTTCACGCTGCAAAAAGAGGCTGCGGGCTCCCTCGCTGGGTATGACGGTAGCCGTAGTTCGGTCGGCAGACATGAACGCTGTCAAGAACGAGCATCACATTATCACTCCCAGAAACCTTCGTGCCCCGAGCCGCAGCGCCATTTTCCCTCCCTTTGTGAGAGGACCTAATCGGTTGTGTCCGTGACCGGGGTTAAGTACATAGCTACCCTACGGATAGGGTGGGGACTAATGAGGGTTCTCTCTTGTTGGAGCATCTTCGTGAGGGACAAGTCCATCTGCCTTGGACAGCTTGGAGCGGGCTTATTCAAATGCAAGGATGTGTTATAACCCAGCCTGGGTAAGAAGCCCAAACACAGTATTTAGAGCCGCTCAGTGGCTTGACACTTGGTTGTGTTGTAAACTCTCTGGGTAGGGAATGGGATTAAAGGAGTCTGTTTCTGAGCGAGTTTGGGGTCGCCTTGTTCTCTATGCGGCACCTTCCGGGGAGTGGTAACAGATACTTAACAAGTACCATACTTACGATCACTATGATCAGGAAAGAGCCCTAAACATTCCCCTTCCACCTTTTCCACGCTCCATAAATGGCCGCGGTTCCCCGCGAAGCATGACCGGGGTGGCAGGTTAGTTGTCGGAGATAAACACTTTCTAAAATGAGCATCACACTACAACCCCCAAAGATCTTTGTGTTCCGAGCCGCCGTGCCACTCTCCCTCTCCTCGCGACAGGGACAGACATGGCCACGGGCACTACCCCTAGGCACAACAGGAGTGGCAGTTCGGTAGGTGGAGGTGAACGCTGTCTAGATTGAGCATCACACTACAATTCCCAGAAGACTTTGTGCCCCGACCAGCCGTGCCACTCTCCCTTCCCTCGTGACAGGGCCAGACAAGACTGCGGGCCCTGCCACAAGGCATTACAGGACTGGTAGTTCGGTAGGTGGAGGAGAACGTTGTCTAGAACGAGCATTGCACTGCGACTCCCAGACGTTCTTGTCCCATGAGCCGCCAAGCCCCTCTCCCTCACTTCATGACAGGGACAGACATGTCCGCTCTCCCCCCCACCCCCATGGGGCAGGATGAGACTGCTAATTCGGAAGGTGGAGGTGAATACTGTCTAGTAAGAGCATCACACTCTATTTATTTACATCTATTCTATTTATTTTATTTTGTTAGTATGTTTGGTTTTGTTCTCTGTCTCCCCCTTTTAGACTGTGAGCCCACTGTTGGGTAGGGACTGTCTCTATATGTTGCCAACTTGTACTTCCCAAGCGCTTAGTACAGTGCTCTGCACACAGTAAGCGCTCAATAAATACGATTGATGATGATGATGATGATGATCACACTACAACTCCCAGATGTCTTTGTCCCATCAGTCGTCTAGCCACTCTTCCGCACCATGCGACAGGGCCTGATTGGCTTGTGTCGGTGACTGGGTTCGACAACAAAGGAATCCTAAGAATAGGGCGGGGTCTAATGAGGGTTCGCCTTTGTGGGAGCACCTTTAGAAGAGGCAAGGCCATCTGCATTCGACAGCTCAGAAAGGGCCCATTCAAATGCAATCATGTGTTATAACCTAGCTCGGGTAAGATCCCCGAACACAGTATTTGGAGCTGCTCAGTGCCTTGACACTTAGTCGTGTGGTAAACTGTCCAGGGAGGGAAGGCACGTAAAGGATCCTGATTCTCAGCAAGGTCGGCGTCTCCGTAATCTCGACACCTCATGGGAAGTGGTAACAGGTACCTAACAAATACCATAATTACTATCACTATAAATGGGAAAACGCCTTGAACGCCTCCCGAGCCTTCTGGGCACCACAAAAGTTCCGCGAATCCCCGCGAGGCATGATTGTAGTAGTAGTTCGGTAGGCAGAGGTGAACGCTGCCTAGAACAATCATCCCACTACAACTTCCAGAAATCTTTTTCCCATCAGCCTTCTAGCCACTCTCCGTTTCCTCGTGACAGGGCCAGATCGTACCACAGGCCCTGTCACGAGGCATGAGGGGAGTGGTAGTTTGGTAGAGGAGATCGCTGTCTAGAAAGACCATCAACTACAACTCCCAGAAGTCTTTGTCCCATCAGCCGTCTAGCCACCCCCCTGCACAATGCGACAGGGCCTGATTTGCTTGTGTCAGTGACTGAGTTCGACTACATAGGAACTCTACGGATTGGTTGGGGACTAAGAGTTCGCTTTTGTGGGAGCACCTTTAGGAGAGGCAAGGTCATCTACATTTGACAACTGGGAATGGGCTCATTCATATGCAAGCATGTGCTATGTCCCGCCCAGGGTAAGAAGCCCAAACACAGTGTGTGGAGCCGCTCAGTTCATTGGAAATTGTGTGGTAAACTTTCTGGGAAGGAATGAGATTAAGGGAGACTGCGTTGGAACGAGGTTGGGGTATCGGTGTTCTCCATGCGATATCTCACGTGGAGTGGTACCACGTACTTACCAAATACCATAATTCCTTTCATTATGAAGGGGGAAAAGGCCTAAACATCCGCTTTCCGCGCCTTCCACGCTCCGTAAAATGGCCGCAGCCCTGCCGCAGGGCATTACGAATATGGTAGTTTGGTAGGCGGAAGTGAAAGCTTTCTAGAACGATCGTTGCATTACTGCTTCCAGAAGTCTTTGTCCCATCAGCCGCCTAGCCACTCTTCTTTTCCTCGAGACAAGGCCAGACACGGCAGCGGGCCGTGCTGCGAGGCATGGCGGGAGTGGTAGTTCGATAGGCAGAAGGGAATGCTCTCTAGAACAAGCATCACATTACAACTCCAAGATGTCTTTATCCAATCAGCCGCCTAGGCACTCTCCCTCTCCTCGCGACAGGGACTGATTGGCTTGTGACATTGCCTGGGTTCGACTACATCGGAACCCTACGGATAGGACGGGGCCTAATGAGTGTTCGCTCTTGTGGGAGCATCTTCAGGACAGTATATTTAGCTCGCTTCTTAGGCCGCCTGTTCTTCCCCCTACTCCTTCCCTCACAGCCAACGATCTGGCCTCCTACTTCATTAATAAATTTAAATCCATCAGGTCCGAGCTCCCTAAAGTCACTCTTCCCCATTCCCCAACCCCTCGGCTTTCAAACCTCTCCATACTCTCCCATCCGTCCCAGAAGAATCCTCAGATGAGATCTCCTTCCTCCTCTCAAGTGCTACTCCGGCCACCTGTGCTTCTGACCCCATTCCCTCTCATCTCATGGTGAATTCATTTGCTACCACGGCTTCAACTATCATCTCTACGCTGATGACATCCAAATATACATCTCTACCCCTGCTCTCTCTCCCTCCCTGCAGGCTCGTGTCTCCTCCTGACTTCAAGACATCTCCATCTGGATGTCTGCCCGCCATTTAAAACTCAATTTGTCCAAGACTGAATTCCTTATCTTCCCTCCCAAACCCTGCCCTCTCCCTGTCTTTCCCATCACTGCTGACGGCACTACTATCCTTCTCGTCTCACAATCCCACAACCTTGGTGTCATCCTCGACTCTGCTCTCTCGATCACCCCTCACATCCTATCCGTCACCAAAACCTGCCGGTATCACCTCCGCAACATCGCCAATATCTGCCCGTTACTCTCCATCCAAACTGCTACCCTGCTGGTTCAATCTCTTATCCCATTCCGCCTGGATTACTGCATCAGCTTCCTCTCTGATCTCCCATCCTCCTGTCTCTCCCCACTTCAATCAATACATCACGCTGCTGCCCAGATCGTCTTTGTGCAGAAACGCTCTGGGCATGTGACTCCCCTCCTCATAAATCTCCAGTGGCTACCAATCAACCTACGTATAAGGCAAAACTCCTCACTCTCGGCTTCAAGGCTCTCCATCACCTCGCCCCCTCCTACCTCACCTCCCTTCTTTCCTTCTACAGCCCAGCCCGCACCCTCCGCTCCTCTGCAGCTAACCTCCTCACTGTGCCTCGTTCTCGCCTGTCCCGTCATCGACCCCAGGCCCACGTCCTCCTCCTGGCCTGGAATGCCCTCCCTCCGTACATCCGCCAAGCTAGCTCTCTTCCTTCCTTCAAAGCCCTACTGAGAGCTCGCCTTCCCAGACTGAACCTCCTTTTTCCTCTCCTCCTTCCCATCACCCGCGCCCTACCTCCTTCCCCTCCCCACAGCACCTGTGTATATGCTTGTACAGATTTATTACTCTATTTTTCTTGTACATATTTACTATTCTATTTATTTTATTTTGTTAATATGTTTTGTTTTGTTGTCTGTCTCCCCCTACTAGACTGTGAGCCTGCTGTTGGGTAGGGACCGTCTCTATATGTTGCCAACTTGTACTTCCCAAGCGCTTAGTACAGTGCTTTGCACACAGTAAGTGCTCAATAAATACGATTAAATGAACGAAGGAATGAATGACCTACAATTGACTTTGCATGTCCTAGTTCTGAGCGGGCTTATTCGAATGGAAGGACGTGTTAAAATCCTTCCCGGGTAAGCGGCCCGAAAACAGTTTGTGGCTCTGCTCAGAGCCTTGACACTTGGTGTTTTATACTCTCTCGGGAGGGAAAAGGAATGAACGTGCCAGATTTCGAGCAGGTATGGTTTCTCAGTGTTGACTATGCGACACCTCAAAGGGAGCAGTAGCAGGTACTTAACAAGCACCATAATTAATATCATTATGAATGGGAAAATGGCATATCATTCCCCACGCGCTATTTCCAAGCTCCACAAAGCGGCCGCTGGGTATAACGGGTGTGGTAGTTCGGTAGGCAGAAGTGAACCCTGTCAAGAAGGAGCATCACACTACAACTACCAGAAGTCTTTTTGCCCCGAGCCGCCGCTCAATTTTCCCTCCCTTCACGACGGGGCCTGATTGGTTGTTTCGGCGGCTGGGCTCAAATACATAAGTACCCTATGGATAAGGCAGGGGCTGATGAGGGTTCGCTCTTGTGGGAACATCTTCGTGAGAGACAACGCCATCTGCATTGGACAGCTCGGAGTGAGCTTATTCAAACGCAAGGATGTGTTATAACCCATACCAGGTTAGAAGCCTGAACACAGTATTTTGGAACCGCTCATTGCGTTGACACTTGATTACGTGTTAAACTCTCTCGGGAGAGAATGGGATTAAAGGTGCCTGATTTTCAACGAATTTGGGGTCTCCGTGTTCTCTATGCGGCATGGTATAAGGAGTGGTTACAGGTACTTAACAAATACCCAAATTACGATCCTTATTAATGGGCAAACACCCAAAACATGCCCCTCCCGCGCTTTCCACGCTCCATAAATGGCTACTGCTCCCGGCATAGTGTGACGGGAGTGGTAGTTCAGTTGGTGGAGATGAACACTCTCTAGAATGAGCATCACACTACAACCTCCAGAAGTCTTTGTGTCCCTAGCCGCCATGCCTCCCTCCCTCTCCTCGCGACAGGGGCAGACAGGTCCCGAACCTACTCCTCCGCGCGGTTCTGGCACTAGTATTCTGCTCGTTAGTGGCCCTCCTCCTCTGCCCGGACTTAGACCTCCTCCTCCACCTAGTCCTGGCTCTCCTTCTCTACCCGGTCGTCGTGGCCCTCCTCCTCCAAACGGTCATGGCCCTTCTCCTCTTCGCTGTCCTGTCCCTACTCTTCCAACATGTCCTGGAACAATTCCACTGCCCGGTCCTGGTCCTTCTCCCTTGCCTGCTCCTGGTCCTCCTCTTCCACCCAGTCCTGGTGCTTCTCCTCTACCCACTCCTGGTCCTGCTCCTTTCTCTGGTCCTGGCCTTCCTCCTATGTCTATTCCTGACCCTCCTTCCCCGCCCGGTCCTGGACCTCGTCCTCCATCCGGTTTTGACCCTCCTCCTCCGCCAGGTCCTGGCCCTCTGCCTCTACCCTGTTCTGGCCCTCCTCCTCCGCCCGGTCCTAGTCCGTTCACCTCCTCCCTGTCCTGATCCTTCTCCTCTGCCTGCTACTGGTCGTCATCTTCCACCCGATCTTGGTACTTTTCCACTTCCCCGTCCTGGCCCTGCTCCTATGTCTGGTCCTGGCCCTCGTTCTCTGCCCGGCCCTGGCCCTCCTCCTCCAACAGACCCTGGACCAACTCCTCAACCCAGTCCTGGTCCTCCTCCTCCCCCCGGTCTTCGCCCCCTTCCTCCTACTGGTCCTGGCCCTCCTACCCTGCTGGGACCTGGCCCTTCTCCTCCACCCAATCTTTACGCTACTCCTCCACCAGTCCTGAACTTACTCCTCCACGCTGTCCTGGCCCTCCTCCTATGTTTGGTCCTCGGCTTCCTCCTCTACCTTGTCCTCACTCTCTTCGTCTACCCGGTCCTGGCCCTCGTCTTCCAACCGGTCCTGGCCCTCCTCTTCTAACCTGTCCTGGCCCTCATCCTCTATCCTATCCTGGCTCCACTCCTCTATCCTGTCCTAGCCCTCCTACTACGCCCGGTCCTGGCCCTCCTTCTCCTTCCAATCGTGGCTATCCTCCTTTACTCGGGCCGGCCCTGCTCCTCCATCATGTCCTGGTCTTCCTCCTATGTCTGGTCCTGGCCCTCCACCTCCACCCGGTCCTGGCCCTCCTTCTCCTGTGCCTGCATCTGGTCCCCCTCTTTTTCCCGGTTCTGGCTCTCCCCCTCCATCTTATCCTGGCCCTCCTCCTCTACCCGGTCCTGGTCTTCTTCCTCTGACCGTTTGTTGCCATTCTCCTCAACCCTGTCCTGGCCCTCCTCCTCCACTCCATCCTGGCCTTCCTTCTCTGCCCAGTCCTGGCACTCCTCCTTTACCTGATCCTGGTCCTCCTCCTCCTCCGCCTGGTGCTGGCCTTCCTCCTATAACGGTCCTGGCCCTCCTCCTCCGCCCTGTTCTGTCCCTTTTCCCCTAACTGGTGCTGGCCCTCATCCTCCTCCCTGTCCTGGTCCTTCTCCTCCCCCCAGTCGTCGTCTTCTCCTCCACCCGGACCTGGACCTTCTCCTCCATCTGGCCCTGGCCTTCCTCCTCTACATGGTTCTGGCCCTTCTTCTCTACCCCGTACTGGCCCTCCTCTTCCTCCTACCTGTACTGGTCCTTCTCGTGATCCTGCTTGTGGCCCTCCTCCTCGGCCCGGGCCTGGCTCTCCTCCTCTGCCCGGTCCTAGTCCTCCTCCTCCTCCCCGTCCTGGTCCTTCTCCTCTGTTTCCTCCGGGGCCTCCTCTTCCTTCCGGTCCTGGCCATTCTCCTCCATCTTTTCCTGGACCTCCACGTTCAACCCGTCCTGAGCCTCCTCCCCAACCTGGTCCTGGGCCTCCTCCTCTACCCGGACCTGGGCCTCCTCCTCCATCCTGTCCTGGCCCTACTACCCTATCCTGTTCTAGCTCTCCTCCTCCGCCGAGTCCTGGTCCTTCATCTGCAACCGGTTCTGGCCCGGTCCCTCCATCCGGTCCTCGCCATCCTCCTAAGTCTGGTCCTGGCCCTCATACTCCGCCCGGTCCTGGCTGTTCTCCTCCACCCATTCCTGGCCCTCCTCCTCTGCCCAGTCCTGGCTCTCCTTCTCCATATGGTCCTGGCGCTCCTCCTCCTTCCTGTCCTGGCCCTCCTCCTCCGCCCAGTCAGTTCTGGCCCTCCTCCTCTACTCAGTTCTGGCCCTCCTCCTCCACATGGTCCTCGCCCTCTTCCTCTACCTGGTCCTGGTCCTTCTCCTCTATTTTGTCCTGGCCCTGCTCCTCCATCCTGTCATGGGGTTACTACTCCCCCTGATCCTGACACTACTCGTCTGTCTGTTCCTTGCCCTTGTCATCTGCCCGGTCTTCTGTGATGACTTCCCACGAAGTCCCACAAAGACCTCTGGGAATTGTAGCGTACACCTCCACCTAATGAAGAGCCACTACCATCATGCCCCATGGCGATATCTGGCCCTGTCGGGAAGTGAGTGCAGTGGTAATGTCCCGGCCCCGACCCGCTCTTCCACGTTCTGCTTCTTAGTATACGTCCCTAGAATGCTGTCTCATCCCTGTGGGCAAGCGGTTCATTTTCCCAGGATGTCTATCTGATTTGGAACAGTTCCCGCTTCGCAACCTTTAGTGTAGCCTTGCGGTGGGTTGCTTAGACGAAGCCCCCTAGTACCAGTTAGCCGTCCCCATGTTCCCAGGATGTAGCTATACACAACTGATAGGGAGCTCATAGTCTGCGGCGGCTATATAAACCCCACCCATTACGTTGGGGGGTTGTGGTGTGCTGTTCGGGGCTCTGCAGCCACCCAGGACTGGTCTATGAGTATAGTTCCCCACAATAAACCTCTATAACCCAGCAAACTGGCGTGGTCTGCCTCCTTCCTGGGAATTCCTGGGCCGTCTTGTTACGCAGGGACAGTATCTGGAGGGATTTGCCGGAACAATTGGTGTAGTCGGCAGGATTCCGAGGGAGGAGGTATGGGGAAGGGGACCTTGGTGGGGTAAATCGCGGAGTGGTCCTGGAAATGGGGGTCAGCGGTGGTAGCCTGGCCCCTCCTGTGGGTTGCCCGTTTGATGACCGAAGCCCAGTTAAGGGTGGAAGCCCATCTCCGGAGTCTGAAGGATGAATTATCCTGGTAATGGGTTGCCCGGACCTCCACTACACTGTTGACCTCTGGGCTGTCGGACGGCCTGGAAGAGCAGAGGAAGGAAATGGAGGTTAGAGGACAGAGGTTGGGGAGTTTTGCTTGCCGCTTTGTGAGACTAGCGGGGCGACAAATGCTCCGGCAGCAAGTGTGCACCATTAACTCCCGATCGGAGTGGAACGCGAAAACATGGAGCCCCTGGAAGAAGGGGGAGTGTAGTGATGAAGCCGCTGGCGACGGGGCGGAGGCGGAAGACCGCAGGGGGTGGGCCCCATCGCGACCCTTCCTCTAGGAGAAAGGCCAAGGTCTCCCCGAAGTGCGGGCCTGGTGGGTGACCGGAGGCCTCACGTGGAGCTAGTGATTTACTGGTCCCGCACTAACAAGCAGCGTGTTTTAGCTTTAGTAGACACGGGGGCGGAGTGCACCTTCATCTGCGGTAACATCTCCCGCTTTCAGGGTCCTGTAATGGCAATTGGCAGATACTGTGGGACTGCTGTCAGGGATAAGGCGGTGACGTTGATCCTCAAGGTCGGCCTCCTAACCCCAACACCATGTCAGGTGTACATCTCCCCAATACCGGAGCGTGTTCTGGTGGTGGACATAATGCAGGTAAGGCATGGGGGTAGGAGATTTAACCAATTTGCCTTCAGGGTCACAGCTATCAGTTTGGAATATCAAAGGAAATTCCTTTGAGAGAAGGCACCTGCTTCTAGCAAAGGGTTGCCTCCCTCAAGGGAATGATTGCCCTCCTCAATCTAAGGCATCTCCCTCTAGAAGGAGTGAATTTTCCAGCGTGCTCCCAGCCTAGGAGTAACAGTAGGGGTGGTGATTTAATCATTGTTTCTGAAATTCTACTGCAGTAAGTTTTGCTAACTTGGAAAAAGAGGTATATAAGCAAATCAAATACAAAAAGTCATCTTGATTTATTTGGAATATATATATATATATATATATATATATATATATCTGGCTGCTGTAAGTGTGATGATATGAATAAGGAAGATTGTCTCGATATGTTCATTATGGAATTAACCAAATGTGTGGTGAAAGGAAAATATGGTCCTTTGTATGTCAATCAATCAATCAATCGTATTTATTGAGCGCTTACTGTGTGCAGAGCACTGTACCAAGCCCTTGGGAAGTACAAGCCTGCAACACATAGGGACAGTCCCTACCCAACAGCAGGCTCACAGTAAAGAAGGGGGAGACAGAGAACAAACCCAGACATACTAACAAAATAAAATAAATAGAATAGATATGTAAAAGTAAGATACATAAATAGAGTAATCAATCAATCAATCAATCAATTAATCGTATTTATTGAGCGCTTACTATGTGCAGAGCACTGTACTAAGCGCTTGGGAAGTACAAATTGGCAACACATAGAGACAGTCCCTACCCAACAGTGGGATCACAGTCTAAAAGGGGGAGACAGAGAACAGAACCAAACATACCAACAAAATAAAATAAATAGGATAGAAATGTACAAGTAAATAAATAAATAAATAAATAAATAAATAGAGTAATAAATATGTACAGCCATATATACATATATACAGGTGCTGTGGGGAAGGGAAGGAGGTAAGATGGGGGGATGGAGAGGGGGACGAGGGGGAGAGGAAGGAAGGGGCTCAGTCTGGGAAGGCCTCCTGGAGGAGGTGAGCTCTCAGTAGGGCCTTGAAGGGAGGAAGAGAGCTAGCTCGGCGGATGGCAGAGGGAGGGCATTGCAGGCCCGGGGGAGGACGTGGGCCGGGGGTCGATGGCGGGACAAGCGAGAACGAGGCACGGTGAGGAGATTAGCGGCAGAGGAGCGGAGAGTGCGGGGTGGGCTGTAGAAGGAGAGAAGGGAGGTGAGGTAGGAGGGGGCGAGGTGATGGAGAGCCTTGAAGCCGAAGGTGAGGAGTTTCTGCCTGATGCGCAGATTGATTGGTAGCTACTGGAGATTTTTGAGGAGGGGAGTAACATGCCCAGAGCGTTTCTGGACAAAGACAATCCGGACAGCAGCATGAAGTATGGATTGAAGTGGGGAGAGACATGAGGATGGGAGATCAGAGAGAAGGCTGATGCAGTAGTCCAGACGGTGGTCCTTTGTATAATTTTGATAAACTGGAATATTAAAATTCGGCATAAAGGAATATTGTTGGGGTAAAAGTAGTAAAGATTGGGAGGGAAAACTAGGAATGATAATTGAATCTGGCGTTGTCTTCTCCTAAATTTTATTTTAAGAAGTAACTAAAATAGAGTTAGGCTGAGAAACCTTGTCTGCCATTGATTTTAGGGAGACTAATATGGGGACTACTGCTCACAAAGTACAAATTTAATTTCTAAATATTACAAATTGAATGTCAAAATGGGGGTTAATTGTTCATCCTTGTTTGTTAAATTAGTTCAAGTGGTCTTTAATAAAAAATTTCCATTATGTTAAGCGTTAACAATGAAAGTTTTGTGTGATTTCTCTGCTATAGGCCAGCTAAGTGGGCTAAATGCAAATGCATGTTATTCGGTATCATATATATGTACAGATTGGGATGCCTACTTTGTCTTTACGATTTTTCTTTTAAGGGGCTAGGAAGGATTAGTCATCGTATCCCCAGTATTTGGAAAGTAACACAAGGATAATAATTGGAAGGATTATTAAATTGTTAGTAATAATTTTAAGAATGAGTTAAGAATAATTTTTAAATGTTATTAGGAAAAATTATTATTTCATACTTTATCATCTGACTGTATGATGCTCCTGGGTACTTGTCTGCCTCACAAGTCTCTGATTAGGATTGCCTGACTTCCAGACAGGTCCAGCAAAAGAATCATCACTGAACTGCCACCTCGGCTCTTGAAAGGCCAGGAATTCTTCAAAGCCTGTGACCCAGAAGTACAAGATTGTTTTTTTACAGTACCCATAGAGAAGACCTCAAAGCAGCATTGCATTTAGGCGTCGGCCTCGTGCAAGATCATTGTACTCGAGGAGGAAGGGTTAGGTTTAGCTGGAGGAGTTGCAGAGTAGTTCTTTCCTCGGCTCACGCTAGTCCCTCTCCAGATTCGCACCAGGCCACGCGCAGATGTCGTAATTTTCCCTTGTGAGGCTCTGTTCCGGCCTGTGAAGGGCAGTGAACCATATGTGTATGAAGGGTTAGAGGAAGTGTATGTGAAGGAGAAAGGCCCTGGGAATCCAAGACGCCCTCGACATGAAATGTGGAATCTTGAAATGACCCTGCAGCAACCGCTATGTCGCCTAGGTTCAAAGGGGCGAATGTTGGAGAAAAAAAATCGTGCAAGCCTCAGCCAATCCCTGAGCTTTAATTTTCTTATCCGCACTATAAGATGCTGGACCGGGATTCAGTAAAGGTTCGCTAAACCCCGAGGCATCCAAACGGGTCTGAGCCAATCCCTGAGCCCTAGCTCATGCGTAGAGCAAGTTACCTCGAAAGAAACTAGAACTTCGCGGTAGAGGGGGGCGTCGATAATTAGATATAAATGAGAAATTCTGCCTTCTTTCAAGATAATGAGAACTTGCGGGCGGGGCTTCCCGAAGTCTCCATTGGCTCCATGGCAACCCACCAATCTCGAATTCCAGTGAATGATCAAGATTCAACCTAAAGCTGTAACCCTTTAAAAATTGGCGCTAACAATAAACAGCGTCATTCTCCTGGTGAGCCATTTTAGGGTTAACCTCAAGACTAGTCATGCCTGTCTCTTCTGTGTCTGTGTAACTTTGCCTTGTCTGTTGCGCCAAGTAGGACTACCTCCCACGGGCGCCACGAACCCTGTCTCGAGACAGGCATACGATCCAGGAATGCGAGAGAAATTTCCTTAACAATTTTGGCGATCCCAAAGGGACTATAAGAACCAGAGTCATTGGGAGGCCCATCGGAGGACTCGAGGCCTGTTCAACGTGATGTGCCTTGTCGGCCTCCACTAGATCCGGATGGGGAGAATATGGGTCACCACAGCTTCGGGGCAGCTGGCAAGGATGTTTCCCCTATGTTGGGAACAAACAGTGGACTCCATCGCCTGTCTGAACCCATCTTCTGGGATCCGGTGTCTACGCCCTGTGGTGAGCGTCATCTGGGCCCCCCACGAACTGTGCGCCAGATTGCAAGTGCAGGGCGGGAGGGGTGGGGTGTAGTGGTAATGCCCCGGCCCCGATCCGCTTTTCCATGTTCTGTTTCTTAGTATACGTCCCTAGAATGCTGTCTCATCCCTCTGGGAGAGCGGGCCATTTATCCAGGGTGTCTATCTGATTGGGAACAGTTCCCACTTCGCAACATTTAGTGTAGCCTTGCGTTGGGGTGCTTATACGAAGCCCACCTCGTACCGGTTAGCCCTCCCCATATTCCCAGGATGTAGCTATAAACAACTGATGGCGAGCTCATAGTCTGCGGCGACTATATAAACCCTGCCCATAGGGTTGGGGGGCTGTGGTGTGCTGTTCGAGGCTCTGCAGCCACCCAGGGCCGGTCTGCGAGTATACCTCCCCACAATTAACCTCTATAACTCAGAAAACCGGCGTGGTCTGCCTCCTTCTTCGGAATTCCTGGGCCGTCCCGTTACGCAGGGACGGCATCTGTTGGGATTTGCCAGAACAGTGAGGGGGAGTGGCATAGTGGCTCGGTGACAAAGACTTCTGGGAGTTCTAATATGATGGTCGTTCTAGACAGCGTTCACCTTCGTCTACCGAACTACCACTCCCGTTATGCCGCGCGAAAGAGAAGCAGCCATTTACAGTAGCTCAGAAGGCACGGGAGGAGGATGTTCAGGGCGGTTTCCCATGCATAATGATAGTAATTATGGTTCTTGTTAAGTACCTGAAACCACTCCCCGTGAGGTTTACCGTAGAGAACATAGAGAATGATTGTAGTGTGATCTTCCGTCTAGATAGTGTTCACCTCCGCCTACCGAACTACATCTCCCAGCATGGCCCGCAGCGGGGCCCGCCAAAAATCAGGCCCTGTGGGGGGAGAGGGAGGGTGGCATGGCGGCTCGGGAAGCAAAGACTTCTGGGAGTTGTAGTGCGATTCTCGTTCTCGACAGCGTTTACCTCCACCTACTGACCTACAACTCCTATTATTCCCCGGGGGAGCCTAGGCCGTGTCGGGCCCTCTAGGATGTAGAAGGAGAGTGTCATGGTAGCTCGAGGCACAAAGATTTCTGGGAGTTGTAGTATGATGCTCGTTTTAGACAGTGTTCACCTCCGCCTACCGAAATACCACTCTCGTCATGCACTGCGGGTAAGCGGCGACCATTTAGAGGAACGTGGAAGGTGTGGAGTGCGGATGTTCAAAGCGTTCTCCCGTTCGTAATAATGGTAATTATGTTATTGGCTAAGTACATGTTACCATTCCCCATCAGGTGTCGCATAGAGAACAAGGAGACCCCAAGCTCGCTCCAAATCAGGCTTCTTTAAGCTCATCTGCCCCCAGAAAGTGTCAAGACACTGAGTGGCCCCACATACTCCGTTCGGACATCTTACCCGGGCTGGGTTACAACACATCCCTGCACTTGAATAAGCCCACTCCGTCCTGTCAAATACAGATGTCCTTGTCTATCCCGACGATGCTCCCACAAGCACCAACCCTCATTCTTCCCCACCCTATCTGTAGGGTTTCTATTTGGTCGAGCCCAGTCACCCACACGGACATTCAAGACCTGTTGCGAGGTGAGGCAGAGTGGCTTGGCAGCTCGTGAGACAAAGAGTTCTGAGAGTGCTATTCTGATCTTTCTTCTAAAACAGCGTTTACCTCTGCCCAACGAACTACCACTCCCGGAATAACCCCCAAGATAGGCTCGAGTTCATGTCTGGCCCTGTAACGAGGTCAGGATGAGTGTCATGGCGGCTCGGGGCACAAGGACTTCTGGGAGTTGTAGTGTGTTGCCCGTTCTAGGCAGCGTTCACCTCCGCCTACAGAAATACCTCTCCCCTAATGCCCCGCGGGGAAACCGCAGAGATTTTGCGGAGCGCGGAAGGCAGGGGAGGAGGACGTTTAAGACGTTTTCCCATTTATAATGATAGTAACCATTTTATTTGTTAAGTACCTGTTACCACTCCTCCCTGAGGTGTCGAATAGAGAACACAGATCCCAACCTCGCTTCAAATCAGGCTCCTTTAATTCCATTCATCAATCATCAATCGTATTTATTGAGCGCTTACTGTGTGCAGAGCACTGTACTAAGCGCTTGGGAAGTACAAGTTGGCAACATATAGAGATAGTCCCTACCCAACAGTGGGCTCACAGTCTAAAAGGGGGAGACAGAGAACAAAACCAAACATAATAACAAAATAAAATAAATAGAATAGATATGTACAAGTAAAATAAATAAATAAATAAATAAATACAGTAACAAATATGTACAAACATATGTACATATATACAGGTGCTGTGGGGAAGGGAAGGAGGTAAGCTGGGGGGGATGGAGAGGGGCAGGAGGGGGAGAGGAAAGAAGGGGCTCAGTCTGGGAAGACCTCCTGGAGTAGGTGAGCTCTCAGTAGGGCCTTGAAGGGAGGAAGAGAGCTAGCTTGGCGGATGGGCAGAGGGAGGGCGTTCCAGTCCCGGGGAATGTCGTGGGCCGGGGGTCGATGGCAGGACAGGCGAGAATGAGGTACGTTGAGGAGATTAGCGGCAGAGGAGCGGAGGGTGTGGGGTGGGCTGTAGAAGGAGAGAAGGGAGGTGAGGTAGGAAGGGGCGAGGTGATGGACAGCCTTGAGGCCCAGGGTGAGGAGTTTCTGCCTGATGCGCAGATTGATTGGTAGCCACTGGAGATTTTTGAGGAGGGGAGTAACATGCCCAGAGCGTTTCTGGACAAAGACAATCCGGACAGCAGCATGAAGTATGGATTGAAGTGGAGAGAGACACGAGGATGGGAGATCAGAGAGAAGGCTGATGCAGTAGTCCAGACAGGATAGGATGAGAGCTTGAATGGGAAGGGTAGCAGTGTGGATGGATAGGAAAGGGCGGATCTTGGCAAATTTGCGGAGCTGAGACCGGCAGGTTTTGGTGACGGCTTGGATGTGATGGGTGAACGAGAGAGCGGAGTCGAGGATGATACCAAGGTTACTGGCTTGTGAGACGGGAAGGATGGTAGTGCCGTCAACAGAGATGGGAAAGTCAGGGAGAGGGCAGGGTTTGGGAGGGAAGACAAGGAGTTCAGTCTTGGACATGCCCCCCAAGATAGGCCCGAGTTCATGTCTGGCCCTGTCACGAGGTCAGGATGAGTGTCATGGCGGCTCGGGGCACAAGGGCTTCTGGGAGTTGTAGTGTGTTGCCCGTTCTAGGCAACGTTCACCTTCGCCTACAGAAATACCTCTCCCCTAATGCTCCGTGGGGAAGCCGCGGAGATTATGCGGAGCGCGGAAGGCACGGGAGGAGGACGTTTAAGACGTTTTCCCATTTATAATCTTAGTAACCATTTTATTTGTTAAGTACCTGTTACCACTCCTCCCTGAGGTGTCGAATAGAGAACACAGATCCCAACTTCGCTTCAAATCAGGCCCCTTTAATTCCATACCCTCCCAGAAACCACAACCACTGTACTAAGCGCTTAGTACAGTGCTCTGCACACAGTAAGCGCTCAATAAATACGATTGATGATGATAACCAAGAGTCAAAGCAACCAACCAACACAACCAAGTGTCAAGGCATTGAGTGGCTCTACATAGCGTGTTCGGGCACCTAATCCGGCCTGGGTTATAACATATCCCTACTTTCGAATAAGCCCGTTCCCCGCTGTCAAATGTAGATGGCCCTGTCTCTCCCGAAGATGATCCCACAACAGCGAACCCTCATTAGGCCCCTCCCTATCCGTAGGGTTCCTATGAAGTCGATCCCGGTCACGGACACAGACATTCAAGCCCGAACACAGACATTCAAGACCTGTCGCGTGGTGAGTAAGAGTGACTTCGTGGCTCCTGAGGCAAAGGGTTCTGAGTTATATTCTGACTTTCGTTCTCGACAGTGTTACCTCTGCCCAAGGAACTACCACTCCGGTCATGTCCCGCGGATAGGCCCGCGGGTACGCCTGGCCCTGCCACGAGGTGAGGGGGAGTGACATGGCTGCTCAGGGCACAAAGGGAATTGGGGATTGTATTGTGATGCTCGTTGTGGACAGCGTTCACCTCCGCCTACTGAACTAAGATGCCCATCATGCCCCTTGGCAGAGCCTCAGCCATGCCAGGCCCTTTTCCCGAGGAGGAGAGTGGCGTGGTGCCGCGAGACATAAAGTATTCTGGTAATTGTAGTGTGATTATCGTACTAGACAGCGTTCACCCCCGCATACCGAACTACCTCTCCAGGTATGCCCAGTGGTGGGGCCAGGCGCCATGTCTATCCCTGTTGCGAGGTTAGGGAAAGTGGCACGGTGGCTTGGGGCACAAAGACTTCTGGGAGTTGTAGTGTGATGCTCGTTCTAGACAGCGTTCATCTCCACCTACCGAAATAACACTCCCATCAGGCCATGCAGGGGAACCGCAGCCAGTTTGCAGATCGCGGAAGATGCGGGAGGCGGATGTTCATAGTGTTTTCCCATTCCTAATGATAGTAATCATGTTATTTGTTCAATACCTGTTACCAGTCCCCGTTATATGTCGCATCCGAAACACGGAGACACCAAAGTCGCTCCAAATGCTCGTTCTATACAGCGTTCACATCCGCCTACCCAACGACCACTCCCGTCTTTCTCCTCCGGGGAGGGAGGGAGGGAGGAAGGGAGGAAGGGAGGAAGGAAGGAAGAAAGGAAGGAAGGAAGGAAGGAAGGAAGGAAGGAAGGAAGGAAGGAAGGAAGGAAGGAAGGAAGGAAGGAAGGAAGGAAGGAAGGAAGGAAGGAATTAATTCTCGGGTCCTCAGTTACCTCATCTTTTAAAGGGAAGGTGAAGACTGTGAGTCCCTTGTAGGGCAGGAGTGTGTCCAGCCAGATTAGCTTGAATGTACCCCAGGGCTGAGGACAGTACCTGGCACATAGCAAGCGCTTATGAAGAAATACCAGTAGAGGAATAAACAAAGAGACCAATGTAAAGGCAGGTGCCGGGACAGGGTTCGAATTGAGAGATAAGGAGGACTGTTTTGGATATGTGTAGTTGGAGGTGTCCGGGGGCACTAGTACACATGGTCCCTGACCCATGAAACTGGAAAATGTCAAAGGGAGGAGGGACAAAAATATGTTTCCCCAGTCTGAGGACGTCATAGAGGATGATGAAGTTTAAAAGGACTGAAGCATTGCTTGAGCACCTATATAATACTCCAGATATACCACAAGATGACAGCTGTCGGATTCATCTGGCCAGGCCGGCTCTTCTGGATTCCCAGAGCTCCACCGCCATCGAAACAACCTTGTACCACCCTCGTGAAGTAGCGACGCGAGTTAGAAAGGGCTCAGGGCTGGGATGTGGCAGACCTGGGACTAGGTCCCGATTGCGACACTTTTGTGACCTTGGCTGAGGTAGTTCGGAATCTCTGTGCCTCAGCTGACATTCCTGTAAATCTGAGAATGAACTAGGTGTTAACTCTCTTCCACAGGCTGTGACCCCCGATGTGGGATACAGGCTGCCTCTGATCTGGTCCTACAGTCCCCACACCAGCGATTTGCTAAGAGGAGAAAGGGGAGGCGACAGAGACCAGCCCAGGCACCCACCCATAGAATGCGACCGTGTCGCCGTGGGAGGGATCGTGGCGTGCCGTATCGGGGCGCAAAGACCTCTGGGAGTCATAGTCTGATGTTCGCTTTTGACTGGCGTTCACCTCCACCTCCCGAACTACCAGTCCCATCGGGCCCCGCGGCGGGGCCCGAGGCCATGGGCACTGGCGGTGGTTGTTTAGAAGGTTTTCCGATTGATATGGATAGTAATTATGGTAATTTTAAGTTCTCGCTACCACTCCCTGTGAGGTGTAGCGCAGAGAATGCAGATACCCTATATTCGTTCCAAATCAGGCTTCTTTCATCCCCTTCGCTCTCGGGACAGTTTACCACACAACCAACCATCAAGGCACTGAGTGGCTCCATGTCCTGAAGGCCGGCCCGTTAAATCATTTCATTGGCATGAGGCCACTCCCCACTGGTTCAGGCAGCTGCCCTTGGCCCTCCCCAACGTGTTCCCACGGAAGCTAACCCTCATTAGTCCCCCGCGCTCCATCGGATCCCCATGGGGCCCAGCCCAGGCACCGATCTAGTCCATCACAGCCTGTCGAGAGGCTTCTGTGGAGGCTCGAGGCCGAGAGACTTCACAGAATCATAGTCTTATGCTACGTCTGGACTTCCATTCCCGTTAGGCTGGTCCGGAAGCCTTTCCCACGTTTGGGAAACCCGGGCGGCCTCTCTCCGGCGTGGATTCCCCGGGGCACGGCGAGGATCGGCCCGTCATTCATTCATTCATTCATTCAATCGTATTTATTGAGCGCTTACTATGTGCAGAGCACTGCACTAAGCGCTTGGTTGAAGGCTCTCCGTTGGCCGCTGGGTTGTAGAGGTTTCTCTCTGCTGAGAATCCCCAGGTGCTTCGCCGAGTCGGAGGAGGTGCTCAAGGCCTTTCCACACTCGCGGGGGCTTTGGGGACACTGTCCGGTGGGCCTGTCACCAGAGCCGCTCCCGCAGGCTGCAGTACCGGTTTCTCTCCCGCGAGGGTCCCCGGGTGGGTGACGGCCCCTGGGCCGAGGACCGGGTGCCGGCGGCCGGCGGGGGGATTCCCGGCCTCGAGGACGCTGCGGTTTCGGGCCAGCCGGGACAGGTTGGCGCGGCCCCGCTCGTGGTTGGCCACTCGGGGCAGGGCGACAGAGCGCAGGCTCGCTGCGGGGCGGTCCTCGCTGTCCGTGTGTTCTCCAGTGGGGGCTCCCCCTTCCGGGGACTGTGGCTGAGAGAAACCTACCCACCGGGCGGGGGTTCTCCCCAAGCTCCCCCAGGAAAGTTGTCCGTCCGGTGGCTCTGCGCCTCGCTGGCGGCCGTGTCCTCCACCCGGCGGGGCCCAGGATGCCTCCGGCCCTTCCTCCGGAACGCCAGAGTCCAACCAACACAACGGGTCAAGGGTCCGGTGTCTTCATCTGATCTGACAAATTGGTGGGTCGGGATGGCAGAGGAGGGAGAGAGGGAGATCACGAGAGAAGGAGAGGGGAAGAGAGGGAGAGGGAGGAGGAGATGGAGAAGGGGTGAGGAGAGAGAGAAAGAGAAAAAGGAGAGACAGAGAGAGGAAGAGAAAAAGGAGAGGCAGAGAAAGAGAAAAGTATTGACAAAGAAAAAGACAGAGAGAGAGAAAGACAAAGGGAGAAAGAGAATCAGGAGAGATAGAATCAAAGACAAAAAGAGTCAGAGAGAGAAAAAGGAGAGGCAGAGAGAGAAAAAAAGAGAAAAAGGAGAGAGAGAAAGAAAAAGAGAAAACAGAGACAGAAAACGAAAGAAAGGTAGAGACAGAGGTGAAGAGAGAAAACGTATGTCAGCTGGTCCCAGCAAGATTAAGAATAGTTTGAGGGGAGCGCTCGTGTCACCATGCCTATTTTAGTGGTAGTTGGTAAGCGCTTACTCTGTGCCAAAGCACTGTGCTAAGCACTTGGTAGAGAGAGAAAGCTCGTCCTGGAGACTATAAGCTCATGGTGGGCAGGGAATGTGTTTGTTTATGGTTGTACTGTCCTGTCCCAAGCGTTTCTTCCAGTAGTCTGCACACAGTAAGCGCTTAATAAATACGATCGAAGGAGTGAAAGACTCCGAGGCACAGGGATGAGGAGAGGCATCTTGGTGAACCGAGGCAGCCTGCCCGGAAGTTGCCAGGACAGGAAACTCCAGCTCTGCCTGAGGACTGCTCCTCCGGGGTTCTCGGGCACCCACCCTCGCCAGGCTCTCCGACCAAGCCGCTTCTCAAGTAGCCGCCCCCGGCAGGGCCTGAGTTTCAGGACCCCGGAATCCCAGCGACCTACCTCCTCGTGAGGAAGGATGGACTCCCCAACGGCCCTCACCCAGCAACGTCACGTTGCGGTAGCTGTCCAGCATCACGTTCCGGCAAAGCTGTCGCTGGGCCCGGTCCCCGGCTCAGCTCCACGGATATGTCCTCCAAAGACACCGGCCCCTGCAAAGACGGGTATTGGGTACGGCGGCGCCGTGCGTGGGAAGGGGGTGATACAGGAGAACCGAGGGGGTGGGGAAGTGGGCTTGCCCAAGGTTACATCACACAGCAGAAAGGTGTCACATAAAAGTGCTTAATAAACACCACACAAAGAATTGGGGGTGGGCAGGAAGTGAGAATGGCTCATATGTGTACCCCATGCTGTTTGGGTCTCGGCCGTTGTCCTCCAGGGTCTCGTGTGGCCTTCTTGGGGGAGAGGGGTTCCGGAAACAGCGAGACAAGGTGAGAGAGGAAAAAGGGGTCATTCATTCACTCAGTCGTATTTATTGAGTGTTTACTGTGTGCAGAACACTGCACTAAGCCTTTAGAAAGTACAATTCAGCAACAAAGATAGACAATACCTACCCAACAACGGGCTCACAGTCTAGAAGAGGGGAGACAGGCATCAAAACAAATAAACAGGTATCAATAGCAGCAATATAAATTCATAGAATTATAGATATAGGCACATCGGTAATAAAATAAAGAGAATAAGAAATATGTACATATATGCACAGCGTCGTCAGTGGGACCTGACCCTCCCTGGAAAACAGATGGGAGAGGGGTCTCACTCCGACCTGGTAAAAGTGGGACCAACAAACGTCCCATCCTCATGGCAGGCGTGAAAGGAACCGCCCCAACCTCTCGGCCTGGGACTGGGGCGTCCTTCCGCCCCTGGGAGGGGCTATGGAGACCGAGGGGAGGACAACCGAACCCCAAAGCCAAGAAAGCTTGTTGGCGATTCGCCATCATCCCCTCCCCGTCCTCTTCCCTTCCTACATATGAGGCTGCTCATCACTGTCTTGCAAGGGGCTGGACTCCCTGAAGCCCCCGGGCCGGGGCCGGAAGTTGGCGGGCTCTTGTGCTGCTCTCAGGGAGGCCGTCTCCTCCCAGAAGCCTTTCTGCTTCAGTGTCCAGGCCGGGACCTGCAGATAATAAGGACGACACTACGTCATTAGTACTGTGTGCAAAACACACAGTAAGTGCTCAATAAATATGATTGAATCAATGATTGATAATAATGATAATAACTGTAATATTTCCGGTGTTTTTTCACTAACTTTTTTAAAATGGCATTTGTTAAGTGTTTACTACTTGGCAGACCCTGTAGTAAGCACTGGGGTAGGTAGAGACAACTGGTCCCTGTCCTACATGGGACCCAGTTTTAACCCCCATTTTATAGATGCGGGTAACTGAAGCACAGAGAAATGAAGAATAATAATTGTGGTATCAGTTAAATGTTTACTGTCTGCCAGGCACTGTACTAAGCGCTAGAGTATAGGTAATCGGGTTGGACACATTTCCTTGCCTTATGTGGGGTTCACAGTTCTAATGCTCATTTTACAGATGAGGGAAGTGAGGCACAGAGAAGTGAAGTGACTTGCCCAAGGCCATACACCAAGCAAGTGGCAAAATTGGAATTAAAATCCAGGTCTTTCTGATTCCCTAGGTCCAGGTTCTGTCCAATACGGCATGATTGTTCTCGGCATTTACTACCTGCCCAGTGCTGTATTCTGCATTAACTGCAGGTACAAGATAATCAGAGCAGACAGTCTCCGTTCCACTTGGGGCTCACAGTTCAAAAGCAGGGAGGACAGGTATGGAATCCCCATTTTACCGATGAGGAAAGTGAGGCCCAGAGAAGTCGAGTGACTGGGCCGAGGTCACACAGCAGGAAAGTGGAAGAGCCGGATTAGAGGCCTGGTCTACTGAGGGTCCACACCCACTAGGGAGAAGAGGGAAGGAATTGCTGAGGGGACTGGGAATCCAGGAAACCGCTTGGGGGGCACAGTTGGGAGGAAGGGGAAGAGCCAGTCCTTAAGGCGATGTGATCTAATGGATAGGGCCCGGGCCTGGGAGTCAGAAGAACCTGGGTTCTCATCCCGGCCCCTCCACCTGTCTGCTGTGTGATCCTGGATAAGTCGCTTCACCTCTCTGGGCCTCAGTCCCCTCGTCTGTAAAATGGGGGTTAAGACTGTGAGCCCCCTGTGGACAGGGAATGTGTCCAACCTGATTAGCTTGGATCCACCCCAGCATTTAAAACAGTACCCGGCACATAGTAAGTGCTTACCAAAGACCGTTAAAAAATCGTATTTATTGAATGCTTACTGTGTGCAGAGCACTGTACTAAGTGCTTGGGAGAGTCCAACGTAACATTGTTGGTAGACACGTTCCCTGCCCACAACGAGCTCCCAGTCAAGAAAGGAAAAAGTTTGTCCTATCTCTCCCGGAGCCGGGTCTGGCCTTTCCGACTCAGGATTCCCGCGCCCCCCGGCTCTCCCTGGACCGACCCCTGACCAGCTGCTCCACGGGGAGGATTCTGTGGTCCCCGAAATTCCCAGAATCTTTGCCCCGTTCAGCTGCTGCCTCGCTTTCCAGATTCTGCCCTCCCAGCCCCACGACGCTTTTTCCCGACAGTCATTTCCCCGCTCACCTGTGGTCCGGGCC
Source organism: Tachyglossus aculeatus (assembly GCF_015852505.1). Classification (NCBI taxonomy): domain Eukaryota; kingdom Metazoa; phylum Chordata; class Mammalia; order Monotremata; family Tachyglossidae; genus Tachyglossus; species Tachyglossus aculeatus. Next base: position 1,022,467 of record NW_024044849.1, read on the forward strand.
CTTCCACCTCCCGCTCCAGCTCCTCCACATTCCCACGGCCTCCTCCCCGCTCACGGGGCGCTGGATCTGCACCCAGGCTCAGGTGTCAGCAGGGCAGGATGGCAAGGAACTGGTCGAGGACCAGCAGGTCGAGGATCTGTTTCTTGGTGCGCCGGTCCGGTCTCAGCCACAGGAGGCCCAGGTCCCGCAGACGCCCCAGGGCCTGGCGGGGACCCAACACCTCCCGGTACCAGAACCATCGGAAGCACTGGCGGAAGCTCTCAGAACCGGACTCGTCTTCTTCTCCCGGGCCGGGTTCCCGCCCCCAGGACCCTCCATCCTCCTCCGGCTTCAGCTCCGGAAGACTTTCCTCCTCCTGTTCTTCCTGCACCTACTGCTGCTGGTCTTCTTGGCGACGCTGGCATCCATCTGCTGCCATGACTCCAGTGCCTGCCAAGAACATCTTAAACATCACACAACTCTCCTCTTCATGACCACTGGAAGGAGGATTATTCTTTCATTCATTCTTTCATTCATTCATTCAATCGTATTTAATAAGCACTTACTGTATGCAGAACACTGTACTAAAAACTTGGGAGAGTCCAATATGACAATAAGCAGCCACATTCCCTGTCCACAACGGGCTTACAGTCTAGGATTAGACTTGAGCCACCGTTATTCATCCGTCCCTCAGCAGCAAAGCACTCATGTCAAAATCTGCCATGTGTCTATCAATCCTATTTGTTGATTGTCTCCCGAGCACTGTGCTAAGCGCTTGGGAGAGGACAACAGAACAATAGTCTCAAAACTGTGAGTCCCACGTGAGACAGGGACTGTGTCCAACTGTATTTGCATATATCCATCCCAGCGCTTAATAATAATGATAATAATAGTAGTAGTAGTAGTAGTAGTAGTAGTAGTAGCAGTAGTAGTAGTAGTAGTAGCAGTAGTAGTAGTAGTAGTAGTAGTAGCAGTAGTAGTAGTAGTAGTAGTAGTAGCATTTGTTAAGCCCTTACTATGTGCCAGGCATTGAACTAAGCTTTGGGGTGGATATAGTGTCTGCCATATTGTACACACATAACAATTGCCAAGATTATTATTATTTTACAGATGAGGTAAGGAAGTCAGAGAGAAATGAAGTGACTTGCCCAAGGTCACCCAAGAGGTATGTGGTGGACCTGGAATTAGAACTCAGGTCCTTCTCATTCCCAGGCCTGTGCTGTAGCCACTAGGACACCCCGCTCATTTATTGAGCGTTTTACTATGTGCACGGCACTGTTCTAAATTTTCGGGAGATTGCAAAGCAACACATACGACAGTCACGTTTCCTGCCCCACCACAAGATTTCAGTCTCGAGGGGGAGAAAGACAGACATTAATATAAATAATTCATGGTGTATAATACATTTATTCAATCGTAATTATTGAGCGCTAACTGTGTACACAACACTGTACTAAGAGCTTAATTCAAAGCTCTCTGCATTAAGTAAGCATGTAAGAACTTAGATAATTAGTCTGGTTTAGAGAAGCAGCGAGGCTCAATGGAAAGAGCACGGGCTTGGGAGTCAGAGGTCATGGGTTCTAATCCTGACTCTGCCACATGTCTGCTTTGTGACCTTGAGCAAGTCACTTAACTTTTCTGAGCCTCGGTTACCTCATCTGTAAAATGGGGATTGAGACTGTGAGCTTCACGTGGGACAACCTGGTCACCTTGCATCCCCCCAGCGCTTATAACAGTGCTTTGCACATAGTAAGCGTTTAACAAATTCCATCATCATTATTATTATAGTGGAGAAATCAAGGGACTGATGGTCCTGCCTCTGGCCTTTTCATGCCTCCGCCTCTACACTTTGAGCTCGTTGTGGGCAGGAAGGTGTCTGTTTTTATATTGTCCTTTCCCAAGTGCTTAGTACAATGCTTTGCACACAGTAAGTGCTCAGAAAATACTATTGAGTTGAAATGAATTCGGACAGGAAAAAAATGCATGGTATTTGTTCATTCATTCATTCATTCAATCGTATTTATTGAGCGCTTACTGTATGCAGAGCACTGTACTAAACGCTTGGGAAGTACAAGTTGGCAACATATAGAGACAGTCCCTACTCAACAACGGGTTCACTGTCTAGAAGAGGGAGACAGACAACAAAACAAAACACGTGGACAGGTGTCAAGTCGTCAAAACAAATAGAAATAAAGCTAGATGCACATCATTAACAAATTAAATGGAATAGGAACTATGTACAAGTAAAATAATTAGAGTAATAAATCTGTACAAACATATATACAGGTGCTGTGGGGAGAGGAAGGAGGTAGGGCAGCGGGAATGGGGAGGAGGAGAGGGAAAAGAGGGGCTCAGTCTGGGAAGGCATCTTGGAGGAGGTTTGTTCTCAGTAGGGCTTTGAAGGGAGGAAGAGAGCTAGCTTGGCGGATGTGTGGAGGGAGGGCATTCCAGGCCAGGGGGAGGACATGGGCCGGGGGTCGACGGTGGGACAAGCAAGAACGAGGTACAGTGAGGAGGGGAGCGGAGGGTGCGGGCTGGGCTGTAGAGGAGAGAGGGGAGATGAGGTAAGAGGGGGCGAGGTGATGGAGAGCCTTGAAGCCGAGAGTGAGGAGGTTTTGCTTGATGCGTAGGTTTACTGGTAGCCACTGGAGATTTTTGAGGAGAGCAGTAACATGCTCAGAACGTTTCTGCACAAAGATGACCCTGGCAGCGGCGTGAAGTATAGACTGAAGTGGGGAGAGACAGTGGGTTGGGAGATCAGAGAGGAGGCTGATGCAGTAATCCAGCCGGGATAGGATGAGAGATTGAACCAGCAAGGTAGCGGTTTGGATGGAGAGGAAAGGGCGGATCTTGGCGATGTTATGAAGGTGATACAGGCAGTTTTTTGTGACGGACTGGATGTGAGGGGAGGACGAGAAAGCAGAGTCGAGGATGACACCAAGGTTGCGGGCTTGTGAGACGGGAAGGATGGAAGTGCCGTCTACAGTGACGGGAAAGTCAGGGAGAGGGCAGGGTTTGGGAGGGAAGATAAGGAGTTCAGTCTTGGACATATTAAGTTTTAGATGGCGGGCAGAAATCCAGATGGGGATGTCCTGAAGGCAGGAGACACGAGCCTGAAGGGAGGGAGAGAGAGCAGGGGCAGAGATGTAGATTTGGGTGTCGTCAGCGTAGAGAGGATAGTTAAAGCCGTGGGAGCGAATGAGTTCACCATGAGGGTGAGTGTAGACAGAAGGGGACCAAGAACTGATCCTTGAGGAACCCCTACAGTAAAGGGATGGGAGCGGGAGGAGGAGCCCGCAAAGGAGACTGAGAATGAACGGCTGGAGAGATAAGAGGAGAACCAGGATAGGATGGAGTCTCTAAAGCCAATGTTGGCTAGCGTGTTGAGGGGAAGGGAGTGGTTCACAGTGTCGAAGGCAGCTGAGAGGTCGAGGAAGATTAGGATAGAGTAAGAGCCGTTGGATTTGGCAAGACGGAGGTCATTGGTGACCTTTGAGAGGGCAGTTTCGGTAGAGTGTAGGGGATGGAAGCCAGATTGGATAGGGTCAAGGAGAGAGTTGGCTTTGAGGAATTCGAGGCAGCGGGTGTAGGCGACTCATTCAAGGAGTTTGGAAAGGAATGGTAGAGGGATATAGGGTGATAACTTGAAAGGGAGGTGGGGTCAAGAGTGGACAGTTTTAGAATGGGGGAGACTTTTAGGATTTTTTTAGGATTTGCTAAGCACTTACCATGCGCAAAGCACTTTTCTAAGCGCTGGGGCAGGTACAAGATAATCAGGACCCACAAGAGGGTTATAGTCTAAGTAGGAGGGAGAACAGGTATTGAATCCTCATTTTGCAGATGGAGGAACTGAGGTACAGAGAAGTAAAGGGACTGGCCCAATGTCACACAGCAGGGATGTGGCAGAGCAGGGATTAGAGCCAGGATTTTCTGACTCAATCATATTTATTAAGTTCTTTCTATGTACAGAGCACTGTACTAAGCACTTGGGAGAGGACAATATAACTGACACTTCCCTACCCTCAACGTCCTTACTGGTTTGGAGGCAAGAGCCCGGGCTGGGCAGTCAGAGGACGTGGGTTCTAATCCCTGCCACGCCACTCGTCTTCTTTGTGACATTGAACAAGCCACTTAATTTCTCTGTGCCTCAGTTTCCTCATCTTTAAAATGGGGATTAAAACTGTGAGCCCTACTGATTGATCAGCCAGGTCACATAGAAGCAGGACGCTCCCACGCCCCCCCCCCCCCATACATCGCAGTTCACTTCTCCCATCACCCGCTCCCAGAGAGACGGAACTGAGACCTAGAGAAGTGAGGTGACTTGCCCAAGGTTACACAGCAGACAAGGGGTGGAGCCGGAATTAGAACCCAGGTCCTTGCGACTCCCAGGCCCATGATCTCTCTAGCCATTAGGCCGCACTTCTTTCTCTTGCTCAGCTCTCCATTTTGGGTTGACTCTGGCGCTCCCCTGAGGTGCCTGGTGAGGTTGCCACGGCTACCCCATCACCATTCAGTGTGGATGTTCCTGCCGGGCTCGGCGGACCAATTGCAACTTTTGGCCCCTGATGTCTCTGACCCGATCAATCAGAAAGTGCACAGAGGAGGCCATTACACCCCAGATTTCGGCTCCACGAAGTTTCCAAGGTGAGGTTTTCTCCTCTTGAGGATATAACTTTCTCCTCATTACTCTGAACTGGTAACAACTCAAAATAAACTTAGCTCATTCAATTCATTCAATCGTATTTATTGAGTGCTTACTGTGTGCAGAGCACTGTACTATACAGCTTGGAAAGTACAGTTCGGCAACAGATAGAGACAATCCCTATCCATCAACGGCCTCACAGTCTAGAAGGGGGAGACAGACAACAAGTAGACAGGCATCAATAGCATCATAATAGATAAATAGAATTATAGATATGTTCACCTCATTAATAAAATCAATGGAATAATCAATACGTACTAATATACACAGGTCCTGTGGAGTGAGGAAGGAGGTAGAGCACAGGGAAGGAGTCGGAGAGCCGGGGAGGGGAGAAGAAGCAGAGGAAAAGGGGGGCTTAGTCCGGAAAGGCCTCCTGAAGGAGGTGAGCTCTCAATACGGCTTTGAAGGGGTGAAGTGTGCTACTTTAGCAGATGTGAGGAGGGAGGGCGTTCCAGGTCAGAGATAGGACATGGGCCTGGGGACGACGGTGGGACAGACGAGAACGAGGCAGAGTGAGGAGGTTCGAGGATGGACTCTGGCTGGACTCTGACTTAATTGATCTCGCTGTTGACTTCCTTTTCCCTCTCCTTTCCCGGGGGCCTGAATCATGACCTGAAGAGACATAAGATGTTGACAAGTGAAAAGTTTCGGGAGTAGGGTTGACCTTTCCCCAGCAGACTGCAAATGAAGCTGTGTTTTGGATCATTTTTTTTTTTTAAAAAGAGCCTGGGCACGGGAGTCAGAGGACCTGGGTTACAGATGTGCAAGTGTAAATACGTTCACAAATGTTAGAATTCGCCAATGACTTTAAATATGCCCTGGAATTTGCTCCCTTTATTCACCCCCTCTAATCCTGCCTATTCTTAGTAGTAGGAGCTTGCAATCTAATCAGTACAACAGAAATAGCAGGCATATTCCTTGTCCACAGTGAGCTGACAGTCTAGTAAAGCCGACTCCACCACTTGTCTGCCGTGTGACCTTGGGCAAGTCACTTAACTTCTCTGTGCCTTAGTTTCCTCATCTGCAAAATGGGAATTAAAACTGGGAACACTGTGTGGGACAGGGACTGTATCTAACCTGATTACCTTCTATCTACCCCAGCGCTTAGAACAACACCTGGCACATAGTAAGCGCATAACAAATACCTTATTAATAATAAAGCCCCTACTATAGTGTAGTGGTAGGAACTTGCAATAGAATCATTAAAAAAAAAGTTTTACAAATAATCGGAGCAGGAGAAAGGTAAAAGATACTGTAGGAAGCAGTTCAAGTACTAGTAGTATTTACTGAGTGCCCACTTGGTGCGGAACACTGTCCTAGGTGCTTGGGAAGAACAGAGGAAAGAAGAAACTTACACTTTGGTGAGGGAGACAAACAATGAAATATTTACAACTAAGTGGTTAAAATAAATAACCTAATAAGCAGAGGTACAAGTGTAAAGAAGTTCAGAAGTGCTAGAATTGGCCAATGACTATATCTTTGCCCTAGAATTAGTTCCCTTTATTCACCCCCTCCCTCAGTCCCAAAGCATTTATGTACATATCCATAATTTATTTCTATGAATGTCTGTTTCCCCCATCTAGACTGTTAGCTCGTTGCAGGCAGGGAACATGTCTACCTACTCTGTTACATCGATTTATTGTACTCTCCCAATCCCTTAGTATAATGCTCTGCGCACAGTAAATGCTTGGTAAATACGACTGTTGATTGATCGATACTGAAAAGTGGCATGTCCTAGTGCATAGAACACGGCCCTGGGAGGCATAAGGACCTGGATTCTAATCCCAGCTCCACCACTTGTCTGTTGTATGACCTCAAACTAGACACTTCACTTCTCTGGGCTTCAGTTCCCTCATCTGTAAAATGGGGATTAAGACTTTGAGCCCCTTGTGGGACAAGGCCTGTGTCCAATCTGATTAGCTTGTACCTAACACGGCATTTAATAGAATGCCTGACATATAGTAAGCACTTAACAAGTACCATTAAAGAATATTGCTTTGCATTCTGGGAAATTAATTGAGAAACATCTGAATAAATAATTGACTCAGTATGCATATGCCCATCAGTGCCAAAGATAGGAATGAATACATAAGCATCAAAGGAGGCTGTGAGGTCGACTTGGAACTGGGGAAGGGATTTGGGAAGAATTCCTGGAGGAGGTAAGACATCAATTAATCAATCTATATTTATTGAGTGCTTCCCATGTGCACAGTACCGTACTCAGCGGTTGAGATAGTCCAATACCACAGAATTAGCACGCACGCACCCGGACATGCGGGAAAACGTGCTTACACTGAAATTTCCAGAACCAAATGTAAAATTCCCCTTAGGATTCTGGTTGTTCTTTTTCTGAAGCTCCTCGCGGGGGGATGTAGGTATAAGGGGAGAGAAAGGATGGGATGAGATAATAACAATAATAATAATAATTTGTTAAACGCTTACTCTGTGCCAAGCACTGTTCTAAGTGAAAGGGTAGATACAAAGTAATCAGGTTGTCCCACGTGGGGCTCACAGTCTTAATCCTCATTTTACAGTTGAGATAACTTTGAGGCTCAGATAAACTGAGTGACTTGCCCAAAGTCACACAGCTGATAAGTGTCAGAGCTGGGATTAGAACCCATGACCACTGACTCCCAAGCCCGTGCTCTTGCCACTAAGCCACGCTGCTTCTCGTGATCTTCAGAAAGACAGAACAGCCACCACTCCTGCTGTAGAGACTAATTCCAAGTCGGCATCATTCCTTTCTGCTGCCTTTATTAATGATGATAATAATAATAGTAATATTTGTTAAGTGATTTCTATGCCAAGCACTGTACTAAGTGCTGGGGTAGGTTCAAGATAATTGAGTTGGACGTAGCCCCTGTCCCACATAGGGCTCACAGTCTTAATCCCCATTTTACAAATGTGGTAACCGAGGCACAGAGAAATGAAATGACTTGCTCGAGGTCACACAGCATACAAGTGGCAGAGGTGGCGTTAGATCCCAGGTCCTTCTGATTCCCAGGCCAGTGCTCTACTCATTAGGGCATACTGGTTCCCCAAGTACGTAGGAGAGTACAATAGAACCATAGAACAGACGTAACAGGTGAGAATGTCAGATTAGCAATGTGTCAGACTGAAGATTTTCCTCTTCTGTGTGCTTAGTACAGCGCTCTGCACACAGTAAGTGCTCAATATATACCACTGATTAATTTATTGATTGAATTTACCGTTGATTTATTTATCTATGTAAATATTGAGGATGGATGTAAGGTTATAGGTGCTAAGACTGGCTATCGTTTTGATGCAATCAGGATGATTAGAATTAATTGGTGAAGGCTTCCTGGAAAAGGTAGGATTTTAGGAGGAGTTTGAAGATGTGGAGGACTTCGGTCTAGGCTATTTTAAGGGGAAGAGAACTCTAGGCCAGGAGACCTACAGCAGCGAGGATTAGGAGAGAAGAAAGACAAGAGCGAGATACACCTGATAGGTGATCTCGGGGTAAGGAAAGAATGAGAACCGAAAAGTAGTGGGTGAAGACAGCCTACACGAAAGATCAATTGATCAATCAATCAACTGAAGCATCGTGGCCTAGTGGAAAGAGCCTAAGCCTGGGAGTCAGAGGACCTGGGTTCTAATCCTTACTCTGTCACTGATCTTCTGTGTGACCTTGGATGTGTCACTTCACTTCTCTTCACCTCAGTTCCTCTTCTGCAAAACGGGGATTAAAATGCTGAGCCCCACGTGGGACATGGACTGTGTCCAGCCTGATTAGCTTATTCCTACCCTAGCGCTTAGTACATAGCGCCTGGCGCATAGTAAGCTCTTAAAATCCACCCTACATATAAAACAGAAAAGAACCTCGGTGAGGGAAAAATGAAGAACGGGTTTTTTTTCTCCACTCCTTCAAATCTCCAAGAGACCCTTCCTGACTAGGCCCTCATTTCCTCTTCTCCCACCCTCTTCTGGGTCGCCCTTGCATTTGGATTTGCTCCCTTTATTCACTCCTCTTTCAATTCGACAGCATTTACGTTCATCTCGTTTTGAGCAGGGACTGTGTCTATTTATTTTTATATTGTACTCTCCCAAGTGCTTAGTACAGAGTTTTCACACAGTAAGCGCTCAATGAATACAATAGAATGAGTCAAGGAATATCCATAATTTATTTATAGTAATAACAATAATTATGATATTTGTTAAACACTTACTATGTGCCGAGCTATAAACCCGGAGATAAGTGGTTGTCCCACTTGGGGCTCACGATCTTTATCCCCATTTTACAAATGAGGTACCTGAGATACAGAGATTTTAAGTGGCTTGCCCAAGGTCACACAGTAGACAGGTGGAGGAGGCTGGATTAGGACCCATACCATCATCAATCGCATTTATTGAGCGCTTACTGTATGTGGAGCACTGTACTAAGCGCTTGGGAAGTACAAGTTGGCAACATATACAGACAGTCCCTACCCAACAGTGGGCTCACAGTCTAAAAGTGACCCATATCCTCTGACTACCAAACCTGGGATCTTGCCACTAAGCCACGCTGTTTAATGTCTGTCTCTCCCTCTAGACTGTAAGGTCACAGTGGACAGGGAATATGTCTACCAAGCTTTATTGTATTTTACTCTCCCAAATGCTTAGTACAGAGCTCTGCACAGAATAAGTGCTTCATAAGTACGAATGATTGATCGAAGGACTTTTAGCCTAGCCTGGAGAAGGTCAAAGAGTCAATTGATAACTTTATTTGGGACTGTGAGGAGAGGTGGACCAGCTTCCCAAGGCCAATTAAGGAGGAAATGAGCTAAGAGAGAAAGCAGGAGAGATTTGGATAAAATCACGATTGCAGTATTTGTTAAACCCTTATTATATGTCAAGCCTTGTATTAAACGCCTGGTGAATAGAACACAGGTCTGAAAGTCAGAAGAATCTGGACTCCAATCCGACTTGTCTGCTGTGTGACCTGGACGAGTCACTTCACTTCTCTGTGCCTCAGTTACCTCATCTGTGAAATGGAGATTAAGACTGTGAGCTGTGTCCAACCTGATACCCTTGTATGTATGCCAGTGCTTAGTACAGTGCCTGGAATGTAGTAAGCGCTTAGCGAATGAGTAGTTGCAAGTTATTATTATTCATTTATTCATTCATTCAATCGTATTTATTGAGCGCTTACTGTGTGCAGAGCACTGTACTAAGCGTTTGGGAAGTACAATTCAACAATAGAGACAATCCCTGCCCACACCGAGTTTACAGTCTAGAAGGGAGAGAAAGGCAACAAAACATGTTTTGTTAAGCACTTACTACGTGCCACTCGTACTAAGCACTGGGATAGATACAAGGTCACCAGGTGCCACATGGGACACACAGTCTAAGGAGGAGGAAGAATGGGTAGGGAATCCCCATTTCATAGATGAGGAAGCTGAGACCCAGAAAAGTGAAGTGCCTTGCCTAAGGTCACTCAGCAGGCAAATGGTAGAGCCGGGACTGTGAGCCCGTTGTTGGGTAGGGATTGTCTCTATCTGTTGCCCAATTGCACTTTCCAAGCACTTAATACAATACTCTGCACACAGTTAGCGCTCAATAACTACGATTGAATGAATTAATGAATGAATGAACCAGGTCCTCTGACTTCCAGCCCCAAACCAGTTCCACTCTAAGGATATTTTTTTTTCTTTAGAGTATTTGTTGAGCACTTACTATGTGCCGGGCACTGTACTAAGCTCTGGGGTAGGTTCAAGCTAATAGGACTGGACACAGTCCCAGTCTCCATTTTACAGATGAGGAAACCGAAGCCCAGAGAAGTGAAGCGACTCACCCGCGGTCACCCAGTAGATGAGCGGGATTAGCATAGCACCCAGGTCCTTCCTGCCCACGGTCGGATCGAGCTAACTGCCCGCGGATGGCAGAGGGAAACAGGACTGGGGTGACCGGCCTCCTCCTGATGGGGCTGTCGGACCCGCCGGAAGTGCGATTCGGGGCCTTCAATGTCGTCTACTCGGCCACGTTCCTGGCCAACGGTGCCCTCCTCCTCGTCCTCCGCGCCGACCGCCATCTGCACATGCCCATGTAATTCTTCCTAGCCAAACTGTCGTTGCTGGACGTCTCCCGCCCCACCGCCCCGGTGCCCAAGATATTGTGGGGCCAAGCCACCGGAGACCGACGATCTCGTTGTCCGGGTGCACCCTTCAGCTCTATTTCCTAGTGGCCCCGGTGGGGATGGACGTCTTCCTCCTGGCAGTCACGGCCTCTGAGCATCGCTTGGCCGTCCTCCGCCCTATCTGCTACGCTGTTCTCATGGACGGGAGGGTTTGCGTCGCACTGGCGGCCGGAGCCTGGCCGGCCCGCTTCCTCAGCTCCCCCCTGCACGAGTCCTTCAACTTCCCTATGACCTTCTGCCGCTCCAATCGGGTGGGCTAGTACTATTGCGACGTCGCTCCGGTGACAGGCCTGTCCCGCTCTGGCGGTGGGCGGGATCAGCATCTTCTCCATCACTTTAGGCTCCTACGTCCTCGTCGCGGCCGCCATCTTGAAGAACCGCTCGGCCGAGGAGAAGCTCCGGGCCTGGTCCACCTGCAACTCCCGCCTGCTGGCCGTCGGCCTCCTCTACGGCCCCGTCATCTTCACCTACATCCGGCCATCTTCCGGTCACTCTCCCGGAAGCGACGGGTTCGTGGGCATGCTTTATGGCGTCCTCAACCCCGTCATCGACAGCCTGAGGAACGAGGAGGTCAAGGGGCCCTCCGGAAGTTACTGAGGCTGATGTTAGGCCCGCTGGGGTCTCATTGGCACCCATAGGAGCGCTATGGACTGGATTCGCCCGGGAGCCGGTGCGCTGGACTAAGCGCTTGGTAAAAAGCAACAGGAGACTCATTCCCTCATTCATGAATCATTCAGTCAATTTCGTTTATTGAGCGCTTCCTTTCATTCCTTCTTCCATTCAATTGTATTTATTGAGTACTTACGGTGTGCAGAGCACTGCATGCAAGGTACTGTACTAAACACTTGGGAGAGTACAATATAACAATAAGCAGACCTTTTCCCTGCCCACAGCGAGGTCGCAGTGAGTTCTGATCCTGGCTCCACCACCTACTTGCTGTGTGACCTTGGGCAAGTCACTTCACGTCTCTATACTGTAGTTATTGAGTGTAGCTCTACACTGTAAGCTTGTTGTGGGCAAAGAACGTGTCAGGTTATTGTTACATCGTACTCTCCCAAACACTTAGTTCAGTGTTCTGCACATGATAAGCGTTCAATAAATACGACTGAATGAATTAAATGAACTCTCTATGTCTCAGGTCCTTCATCTATAAAATGGGGGTACAATACCTTTTCTCCCTCCTACTTGAACTGTGAGTCCCATGAGTGAACTGATCATCTTGTGTCTACCCCAGTGTTTAGTACAATGTTTGGCATATAGTACGCGCTTCAACAAGTGCTCTAATCAGTGAAATAGATCAAAAGGGGCTGACAGCTGGTGGACTGAGAATAAAGGATTAAAGGGACACTGAATCTATAACTTATTTGAGTGTCTGTCTCCCCCTGTTGTCTGTAAGCTTATTGTACTCTCCCAGGTGCTTGGTACAGTGTTCTGCACGGTCAGTGCTCCGTAAATATGACTGCTTGCTTGCTTGAATGATTGATTGATAGATATACATAAATGTACAGACAGATTTAGAGAAACAGTGTAGCGAAGTGGATAGAACACGAGCTTGGAATTCAGGGGGCCTGGATTCTACTCTCAGCTCTGCCATTTGCCTGCTGTTTGACCTTGGGCTCGTCATTTCACTTTTCTGTGTTTCAGTTTATTTTTCTATAAAATGGAGATTCAAATCATGTTGCCCTTTTTACTTCGAACTGAGCCCCATTAGGGGCAGGGACTGTGTCTGACCTGTTAAGCGTGTGTCTACCACAGTGCCAAGTATAGTGCTTGACACAGAGTAAGCACTTAACGAATGCCATAATATTGATGCTGATGATGATATTAATACTAATACTGTTAATAATGATATTATGATTACGTATGAGAATGGAATACTAGACACTTCGCTTCTCTGTGCCTCAGCTGTCTCACCTGGAAAATGGGGATGAAGGCTGTGAACATCACGTGGGACAACCTGATTACCTTGCATCTACCTCAGCATTTGGAACAGTGCTTGGCATATAGTGAGCACTTAACAAATACCATTATTATTATTACTATAAGTTTTGCTACTCTTTTATATACCCTCCCCAGTATTTAGTGCAGTGTCTAACACTCAATAGGTCTGTGATAGAATGAAAAGAGTAAAACTGATAGCACGTTATCTCCTTTGCCCTGTAAATTTCTTGAGGGTCTGGGACAAGTGTCTCGTACTCTTTCAAGCATTTAGTACAATACCTACCACTGAGTAGGGGCTCAATAACTGCCAGTGACAGGTTGATCTCATGGATCTCCATTATACTGTAATTTATTCGAGGGAAGGAAACGTATGACTTACTATTCATTCAATCGTATTTATTGAGCGCTTGCAGTGTGCAGAGCACTGTAATGAGCGCTATTATCTTATGTGCTTCATGGATTTGAAACAGCACGGTCTACTGGAAACAGCATGGGTCTGGGAGTCAGACGACCTGAGTTCTAATCCCGGCTACTCTGCTTGTCGGCTGCTTGACCTCGGGCAAGTCGCTTGACTTTTTTCTGCCTCAGGCTCCTTGTAAAATGGGGATTCCATCCCTGTTCTCCCTCTCCTCTACATAGAGAAGCCAGTTAACTTCTCTGTGCCTCAGTTAACCTATCTGTAAAATGGGGATTAAGGCCATGAGCTTCATGTGGGACACGGACTGTTTCCTATCCGATTATCTTTCATCTACCCCAGGGTTCAGTACAGTGCCTGGCACGTGGGAGTTGTTTAACAAATGCCATATAATAAGCAGAAAAATGTAATAGACTGTGAGGCCAGTGTGGGACAGGAAATGTGTCCGACCCGATTTAGTTGTATCTACCCCTCTGCTTAGTACAATATCATAATAATAATAACAATTATAAAGTACTTAGTATAGGGTTAGCACTCAGTAGGTACTCAATAAATGCCATCAAGTGATCGATTGTGTATTGTGAATTTGGTAGCTCCAAACAGTACAAAAAGGACTAATACAGAGAGCTGGTTCCCCTGGAGGACTGTGGGGAAAATTTACCACACTTAGGGAAGGTTGAAATCCTGATTCGATTATTTTTTTCTAAGTGGTATTTGCTGAGTTCTTGCTATTTGCCAGGCATTGTACTAAGCGCTGGGGTAGGTATCAATTAATAAGGTTGGAACAGTCCATGCCCATATAGGGCCCACAGTGAATTTAACAGTCTAGAGGGGGAGACTGACACTCTCCCAAGCCTTTAGTACAGTGCTCTGTACAGAGAAGTAATTCAATAAATACTATCAATTGATTAATACATATTTATGCATCTGCCTATTGTTGTATTTATTCTTATACATACTTACACTTACTCAATTTTTTATTCAGTCATTTCATCCTGACACATTTCCTGTTAAAACCTCATTTTTCCTTCATCTTTTATTCTTTTAAATACTTTTGATTTCTCCCCCCATTGAATTGTAAGCTCCTTGAGAGAAAGGCACTGCGTCTGTTTCTTCTCTTGAACCCTTCTCAGTGCTTAGTACTTAATGCTGAATGCTTATTACAGTACAGAACTCAATGCTTAGCTCAGTATTAAGGTCCCAGTCGGCTCTGATAAACATCGCTGATTGATCAATTGGATAGGGAAAAAACAGCTAGAAACCAAATTTGTCCTGTATAGAAGTTTGGAAAATGGCCACCCTAGTGTGCGTGTATACATGTATGGATGCGTATGTATGTGTGAGAGTGTAGGTAATAATAATAATAATAACAATAATAATAATAAAACAGTGGTATATGTTAAACCCTTACTATGTGCCAAGCACTGTTCTAAGTTTTGGGGGAGATACAAGGTAATCAGGTTGTCCCACGTGGGGCTCACAGTCTTCATCTCCATTTTACAGATGAGGAAACTGAGGCACGGAGAAGTTACGTGACTTGCCCAAAGTCTCACAGCTGACAAATGGCAGAGCCGGGATTAGAACCTACGTCCTCTGACTTCCAAACCTGGGCTCGTTCCACTAAGTCAAGACTGCTTCCTCCACATAGGTGTGCGCTTATATGTCTGTATATGTATTCACGTATGTCTGAGTGTAGTCAGGTGCATTTGTGAGTATGCATGCATATATAGGTACAAATGCACATACATGCATGCCCGTATACATGTGGGTGTATGTTTGCACATATGCATATGCACGTTTATATATCTGTGCACATGCACATATGCACAAATTCAATCATATTTCATTCAATTATATTTCATACAATTGTATTTATTGAGCACTTACTGTGTGGACAGCACAGTACTAAGCGCTTGGGAGAGGACAATTCAGCAACAAATAGAGACGATCCCTACCCAACAACAGGTTCACAGTGTAGAAGGGGGAGGCAGATATGGAAACAAGTAAACAGGGATCAATAGCATCAATATAAATGAATAGAATTATAGATATATGCATATCATGTATATAATGCATATAATGAATACAAATGTGTGCTTATGGATGTCTGTATAAGTCTCTTCACTTCGCTGTGCCTCAGTTATCTCATCTGTAAAATGAAGATTACGACTGTGTGCCCCACGTGGGACAACCTGATTACATGGTATCTACCCCAGTGCTTAGAACAGTGCTTGGAACATAGTAAGAGCTTAACAAATACCATCATCATCCGTATTATTATTATTTGCACATATGCATGGCTGCATACAAACATATGCATATATGTACACCAACATGTATGTGTGTGAGCCTGTTTGTGTGTGTGTGTGTGTGTGTGTGTGTGTGTGTGTGTGTGTGTGTGTGTGTGTGTGTGTGTGTGAGTATGGGGCTATGCACGTCTGGATAAAAATGTATGTATATGTGTGCATTTGTTTGTGTTTTCAATAACCTCGTCCATCGCATTTTAATGGAGTCTCAAGGCTTGGACGAGAATCCATGTCCTCAGCTGAGCAAGTCTGAGAGCTGAGAGCCTGGCTTTGTTACAATCAAGAGTGAAACTGGCTGATTCCCCCAGCCGACTCCATCCTCGGCCTCCTCTCCGCTGGGACCGTGCCTGGGGTCACTCCTAGGACATTGCGGAGATGGGGGGAGAGGGTGTCAACACCCTCCACCCTCCGCCTCGGTTCTCCTAGCGACTCTTCCTCTCTCCCTCCCTTCCAGCAGCTCAACAACCACCTGAAGCATATCTGTTGCTCTGACACTTGGCTCTCCCAGGCTAAAACGAGCTCGGTGGAAATTAGTAACCAAGAGTTGCTCATTGCAGGGAGTCTCTCGTAGACTCGTTAAAAGTGCAACGTGTTGAGTTCTTCAAAAAGTTATTAATAAGATGCAAGATTGTGGATTTCCTAACGAGATCTCAGGGGTCTACCAGCTAGACGAAGCATTCGGCAGAGGCCACCCGGGGCTTAGGAAAACGAAGAAAGGAGACGGCAGCTGCCGGAAAAGTTTAGCCCCGCTCCCGACAGGGAAATCAAGTCACACGGAGGCCCGGTTCTCACACAGTGAAGTGGGAGAGGAGGGGGAAATGAACAGCAGATGCGAAAGAATGCTGGACTTTTTCTTGATTCCTTGGCGGGCCTGCTTCCCGCCTGCCCCTCCAAATTCCTCAGATCGCTGGCCCCTGTTGGCACTCCCAGGGCCAGCAGGAGGGATTTTATTTTCTCCTAGAGGGGATCCACTCCCAGCTCACACCCTGACTGAGAGGTGGAGGAGGAGTGTGAGAATCAGCGTGGTCTAGTGGCTAGAGCCCGGGTCTGAGAGTCGGAAGGACCTGGGTTCTAATTCTGCCTCCTCCTCTTGTCTGTTGTGTAACCTTGGGCGAGTCACATCTCTGTGCCTCAGTCCCCTCATCTGTAAACTGGGGATTAGGACCGGGTCCAACCTGATTAGCCTGTACCTACCCCAGTGCTTAGTACAGTGCCTGGTACATAGTAAATGTTAACAGTGACTACCAACTCTGTTATGCTGTACTCTCCCAAATGTTTAGTCCAGTATTCTGCACACAGAAAACACTCAATAAATTCCATTGATTGATTGTTTTACTGACTGATTATCCTTTGTGATACTGTCATATGTGACTTTACCAATCCCAGCCTAATCCAGAACTGAAAGGCATGAGATTTGGGTTTGAGAATCGGCAGTGCTATTTTTGGCTGTGTGGCTTTTGGAAAGTCCCTTAACTTCTCTGTGCCTCAGTTTCCTCATTGGTAAAATGGGGAAACAATACCCATTTTCCCTCCCTCTCAGAATATTAGTCCAGGGGCTGTGTCCAATCAGTTTATCTTGTATCAATCTCAGCATTTACAGCACGGTTCTGGGTCCATAAATAACAGCTTTATAAAAATCGCATAGGCGTATGGGCTGAGGAAAGGGAAAAAGTACAAAAGTGCGAAGACGTGTTGGAAGGAAAGGTTGGGAATTAATCTGAGATGTCTTCCTGGAGGAGATGGCTTTTTAGGAAGGCATTGAAATTGAATTCACTATGTCCTGTTCTCCTCTGTGGTATTAAAGGTATTTATTAAGTGCCCAGTGTGGGCAATAATAATAATAATAATAGCATTTGTTAAGCGCTTACGATGGTTGAAGCACTATTCTGAGCTCTGGGGGTGATACAAGGTGATCAAGTTGTCCCACGTGTGGCTCACATTCTTAATCCCCATTTTACAAATGAGGTAACTGAGGCACAAAGAAAGTATGTGACTTGCCAAAAGTCACACAGCTGACAAGTGGCAGAGTCAGAATTAGAACCCATGACCTCTCGCTCCCAAGCCCATGTTCTTTCCACTGAGCTACGCTGCTTCTAGGGCTGCTTCTAGGGCAATGCACTATATTAAGTGATTGGGAAAGTTCAACAGGAAGCAAAGTTCTTTCTGTTTCGTGACCTCGGGAAAGTCACTTCACTTCTCAGGGCCTCATTTTTCTCATCTGTAAAATGGGGATTAAAAACCGGTTCTCACCTCTAGACTGTGAGCTCATTGTGGGCAGGGAATTTGTCTACCAAATCTGTTATATTGTACTCTCCCAGGCTCTTAATACAATGTCTGCATACGGTAAGCACTCAATAAATACCACTGATTGATTCATTCCTCTAGACTGTAAACTCATTGTGCGCAGGGAATGTTTCTACCAGCTCTGTTATATTGTACTCTCCCAAGCGCTTAGTACAGTGCTCTGTACACAGGAAGTGCTCAATAAATATGATTGATTGACTGATTGAAGGATTCCCCCTCTTACGTAGCCTGTGAGTCCCATGTCAAACAGGAACTGTGCCCAACTTGGTTATCTTGTATTTCTCTCAATGTTTAGTAGAGTGATTGGCACAGAGCAAGTGCTTAAGAAATACCACTACTATTTTTATTGTTATGAGATTATAAGTAACTGATATTAATAATAAAAACGTATTTATTAAGTTTTTATTAATAGAAATCAGCTTCCTCAGCACTTTGCAGTCACAACCTCCCTTGGCGTTTTTGTATACGTTGATTTGCCTCTTCAGCTATACCAATTAATCAATAAATCATATTTATTGAGCTCTTCCTGTGTGCAGAACCTTGTGCTAAGCGCTTGGGAGAGTAGAGTATAATAGAGTTGGCAGGTATGTTATCCACCCACAACAAGCTTACAGTCTATAGGGGCTCACATGGCAGACAAGGGGTGGAGCCTGGATTCGAACCCAGGTCCTTATGACTCCCAAGCCTGTACTCTATCCATTAGGCCACGCTGCTTCTAGCGCTTAGAGCAGTGCTCAGCACATAGTAAGTGCCTAACAAGTACCATAATTGCTTTTCTCACTGGAGCAGACAATATTCACTTCGAGCCTATAATGAGTTCAGTGCTGTAGCCTAGGTATACTTTATTTGTGCCCTGCTTCTCGTGGACAGGGCTTCTTGGGATCGATCAATCTGTTAATCAATCAATCAATGGTTATTGAATGCCTTTTGAGTGCTAAGCACTGCACTAAATGCTTGGGAGAGTAAATAGAAACGAGGCCCACGGTCAAGTAATCACCTACTACATACAGCACACATACATACATACATACAGTAATCCGCTACATACAGCGGATTGTGCTACTCCTACTACTTCTAATTATGGTATTTGTTTAGCGCTTACTTTAATAATAATAATAATAATAATAATAATAATAATAATAATAATAAGCAGAATAATGGCATTTGTTAAGTGCATGCTATGTGCCAAGCACTGCTCTAAGCGCTGGGGGGACACATGACTGTCAGGTTGTCTCACATGGGGTGCACAGTCTTAATCCCCATTTTACAGATGAGGTAACCGAGCCCCCGAGAAGTTAAGTGACTTGCCCAAAGTCACACAGCTGACAAGTGGCATAGGCGAGAGTAGAACCCATGACCTCTGACTCCCAAGCCCGGGCTTTTTCCACTGAGCCACACTGCTTCTCTTTGTGCTAGGCCCGGTTCTAAGCGCTGGGGTAGATACAAGGCAATCAGGTTGAACACAGTCCATGTCCCACATGGGGCTCACAGTCTCATTCTCCATTTTATTCATTCATTTTATTCATTCAATCACATTTATTGAGCGCTTTCTGTGTACAGAACACTGTACTAAGCTCTTGGAAAGTACAATTCGGCAACAGATAGAGACAATCCTTACCCAACTACGGGGTCACAGACTAGAAGGGGGAGACAGACAACAAAAGAAAGCAAGTAGACAGGCATCAATAGCATTTTACAGATAAGGTAACTGAGACACAAAGAAGTGAAGTGACGCTGAAGGTCACACAGCAGACAAGTGGAAGAGAGTGGGATTAGAACCCAAGACATCTGATTTCCAAGTCCGTGCTCTTGCCGCTATGCTGTACTAAGCACTTGGGAGGGTATAATTAAGGTAGAAGATCTGGACCCCCTTTTCCTCAGCTACCCTCCTCTCCCCATTGCCCCACCTCCCTCCTTTTGCTCTAACCCCCTCCGTGCCTCACAGCGTATGTGTACATACGGCCACATTTATTTGCATTAATACCTGTTTACTTGTTCTGATGTGTATAGATCTATAATTCTATTTATATTGATACTATTGATGCCTTTTTACTTGTTTTGATGTCTGTCACCACCTTCTAGATTGCAAGCCCTGTGTGGGCAGGGATTGTCTCTATTGCTGAACTGTATTTTCCAAGCACTTAATACAGCGCTCTGCACACAGTAAGCACTCAATAAATACGATTGGATGAATGAATGAATGTTCCATACTCTCAAGAAGCTTACACTTTAATAAGATGAGCACTTTCTGTGTCAGAAAAAATGATGATGTCGTAGACTAGTGGGAAAACGACAAGAATTTAAAGTAGGGTGGTGGATTTGAGTATGGGGAAGATGGGGGCAGATCTGGGAGATATTGTGGAGGAAAAACTGGTAGGAGTTAGTGAAAGATTGAAGGAGGGTAGTAAAAGAGAGAAAGGAGTTTTTTAATGGTATTTCTTAAGCACTTATGTGCCATGCACTGCATCCATTCATTCATTCAATCGTATTAATTGAGTGCTTACTGTGTGCAGAGCACTGTACTAAGCACTTGGAAAGTACAAATCAGCAACAAATAGAGAAAATCAATCAATCAATCAATCAATCGTATTTATTGAGCGCTTACTATGTGCAGAGCACTGTACTAAGCGCTTGGGAAGTACAAATTGGCATCACATAGAGACAGTCCCTACCCAACAGTGGGCTCACAGTATAAAAAATCCCTACTCAACAACAGGCTCACAGTCTAGAACAGGGGAGAAAGACAACAAAACAAAACAAAAGAAGTAGATAGGCATCAATATAAATAAATATAATTATAGATACATGCATATCATTAATAAAATGAATAGACTAATTAATATGTACACATATACACAAGTGCTGTGGGGTGGGGAGAGTGGTAGAGCAGAGGGAGGAGTCGGGGTAATGAGGAGGGGAGGAGGAGCAGAAGAAAAGAGGGGCTCAATTTGGGAAGGCCTCCTGGAGGAGGTGAGCTTTCAGCAGGGCTTTGGAGGGGGGAAGTGTGCTACTTTGGCGGATGTGAGGAAGGATGGTATTCCAGGCCAGAGGTAGGACGTGGGCTAGGGGTCGACGGTGGGACAGGTGAGAAAGAGGCACAGTGCAGAGGTTAGCGGCAGAGGAGCAGAATGTGCAGTCTGGGTTGTAGAAGGAGAGAAGAAAGACGAGGTAGAAGGGGGCAAGGTTATGGAGAGCTTTGAAGCCAGCACTGAGGTAGATACAAGATAATCGATTTGGACATAGTTCATGTCCCACATGGGGCTTACAGTCTTCATCCCCATTTAACAGATTAGGTACCTGAGGCATGGATAAGTAAAGTAAGTTGCCCAAAGTCACACAGCAGACAGGTGGCAGAGTTGGGATTAGAACCCAAGTCCTCTGACTTCCCAGGCTGGGCTTTTCCTACTAGGCCATGCTGCTTCTACATTGACAGTGAGGTGAAGATGATCCCAGCTTCTTAGGGTCAGAGAAGCTGCCCATGCCCCTGCCCCTCGCATTATGTTGCCAACTTGTACTTCCCAAGCGCTTAGTACAGTGCTGTGCACAGAGTAAGCCCTCAATAAATGCAATTGAATGAATGAATGAGGGAGCCGAGTGAGAGAATGGACGTGATGTTGCACTTCGATCCTCTCGAGCTAACCTTCTCACTCTACCTCAATCTCATGTTTCTCGCCAATGATCTTTCCCCCAAATCCTGTCTCTTGCCTGGAATGTCCTCCCTCTTCATACCCTACAGAAAATGTCTCTCCCCTCCTTCAGAGACGTATTGAAGACACGTCTCTTCCAAGCGGCCTTGCCTGACTAAGCCCTCCTTTCCTCATCCCTCATTCCCTTCTGTGTCGTCATGACTTTCTACCTTTATTCATCCCCCTTTCCAGCCCCACGGCACTTAAGTCCATATCTGTAATTTATTTAGATCTGTCACTCCTTCTAGACTGTATGCTCGTTGTGGGCAGAGATTGTGTCTGTTTATTGTTATATTGTACTCTCTCAAGTGCTTAGTGCAGTGCTCTGCAAACAGTAAGTGCTCAACAAATATGATTGACTGACTGACTGACTGAACAACCTCTATGGCCAGTGAAGAGATGAGAATTTTGTTACTCCACGGACTTTCTAGTTCTTCTCCCACTTGCATTCTCAAACCTTTCACGATTTTTCACTCAGTGCCAGCAGGATTCAATCATGGAAAACCTAACAACCGTGAATGGATTTGTCCTGCTCGACTTGATCTATACTCACTCCCTGGGTGAACTCATTCGCTCCCATGGTTTCATCTATCATCTCTATGTGGATGATACCCAAATTTATATCTCCTCCTCTGTTCTCTCTCCCTCCCTCCAGGCCCGTATCTCATCCTGCCTTCAGTACCTCTCCACCTGGATATCTGTCTGCCACCTTAAACTCAACATGTCTAAGACTGAGCTCCCTTCTCCCTTCTCCTTCTCCCTTCTCCTTCTCCCTTCTCCTTCTCCCTTCTCATTCTCCCTTCTCCTTCTCCCTTCTCCTCTCTCCTTCTCCTTCTCCTTCTTTTCCCTTCTCTCTTTCTTCTTCTTTCATCTATCATCTCATCTATCTTACCACCGACCTCTTTCCCATATCTTCTTCCTCACCTGGAACTCCCTCCCCTTCCAGACCCCCACTCTCTCCACCTTCAAAGCCTTACTGAAGGCACATCTCCTCCAAGAGGCCTTCCCTGCTTAAACCCTCTTTTCCCCACCTCCTTCTCCGTTCTTCATTGTCTAAGCCCTTGGATCTATGACCTCTGGGCAAATCTTAACTCTTACATACACATTTATAAATTACGTATTAATCATTTATTTATATTCGTGTCTGTCTTCCCCTCTATATTGTAAGCTTGACATAGGCAGGGAATGTGTCTACCACTTCTGTTATATTGTACTCTCCTAGGCTGTTAGTACAGTGCTGTGCCCACAGCAAGTGCTCAATAAATACCATTGATGTTGATGATGATATAATAATTGTGGCATTTGTTAAGAACTGTATGTGCTACGAACTATACTGAGCACTGGGGAAGATAGAAGAGTATGATGTCTGGCAAAGATATGGCTCCAGATTACCTTTATAGCAAGAATGGTTATGGTGTTTGTTAAACATTCACTATTTGCTTAGCAGTCTGGGAGTCAGAAGGACTTGGGTTCTAAACCTGTTTCCTTCATTTGTCTGCTGTGTGACCCGTGGCAAATCACTTTACTTCTCTGCACATCAGTTGCCTCATCTGTAAAATGAGGGCCATGCAGTACATGGATATTGTCCAACCTGCTTACCTTCTATATACCCACGTGCTTAGAACAGTGCCTGGCACATAGTAAGCATTTAACAACTACCATAAAAAAATACAAGACAGCTATGTCAGACATAGTTCCCATCCCACATTGGGCTCAGAAGAGAGAGGGAGAGCAGGTCTTTTATCCGTTTTTATCCCCATTTTACAGGTGAGGAAACCGAGACCTAGAGAAGTTAAGTGACTTGCCCGAGGTCACACAGAGCTAGCGGATCCGAGATAAGAGGCCAGGTTTCGTGACTTCATGTCTTGTCTTCTTTCCAGTATGAGACATTTTATTTTAAACACTTCAACTTCTCTCCACATGACCATGACTCCGGCTGTCAGGTTTCCTCATCTGTGAAATGGGGATTGGCATATAGTAAGTGCTTAGCAAACAGCTACCTTAAAAAAAAAAACAAAATACCTTCTCTCCTTCTCTCCCTTCCCTTTAGACTGGTGACTCCCATGTAGGTCAGGTACTGTGTCTGACCTGATTATCTTGCTTCTATTCCAGCACGTAGTACAGTGCTTGACATATAAGAAGTGCTAAACAAATATCAAAGTTTTAATAATTATGCCAAATAATAAAAACAACAATACTAAAAGTGAGTAATTCGATGAACAGGATAATTCTCTTAACACCAACAGATTTCATACAGATAGAGTCATTCTTCTCATAGTATTTATTAAGCGCTTACTCTGAGGCAGGATCTGAACTACGTACTGGGGCCGAAATGAGCTAATGAGTTTGGACATAGTCCCTGTCCCACACGGGGATCACACTCTTAATCTCCCCATTTTACAGGTGTGGTAACTGAGGCCCAGAGAAGTTAAGTGACCTGCCCAAAATCAGGCAGCAGAGAAATGGTGGAGCTGGGATTAGAACCAGGGTCCTTCTGATTCTTGTTACACATAGCCAAATCATCAATTTATGATGTATATTGAGAACTTACTGGGTGTAGAGCACTGTGGGAAATGGAGCTACAGAGGTAATTACTCACCTGGTTGTATCTCCCCGAGGTATGTGAGTGGGGCGACGAGGAGAGGGGTTCGTATCTTCTAACTCGTTCTTGTTCTCCCAAGCTCACAATGCTCTGTCCATGATAAATGCTATTGATTGATTACAGGGTGGCCCAGTGGAAAGAGCTAGGGCTTGGGAATCAGAGGATTAGGGTTCCAAACCCAATCCTAGCTCTTTCACCTACCTGCTGTGTCACTTTGGGCAAGTTACTTCAATTATTTGTGTCTCAGTTCCCTCATTTTTTAAATGAGGATCAAGACTGTGAGCCCCATGTAGAACAGGGATTATGTCCGAACTTATTAGCCTGAACCTACCCCAGCGCTTAGTACAATACCTGGCACATAGTAAGCGCTTTGCAAACACCACTCGCACAAAAAAAGATTAGAGCACCCCCATTATTTTTCTAAGATTGAATTTTTATCTTGCATCTATTTCCACACTTAGCCGCTAGTAAGTGCTTCATAAATGTCACTTTTTTGCACAGCAGTCATGGTTCATTCCTTCTTCTTCTTCAATCGTATTTATTGAGCGCTTACTCACCCGATCACCTCTGTCACCTCGCCCCCTCCTACCTCACCTCCCTTCTCTCCTTCTACAGCCCACCCCGCACCCTCCGCTCCTCTGCCGCTAATCTCCTCACCGTACCTCGTTCTCGCCTGGCCCGCCATTGATTCCCGGCCCACGTTATCCCTCGGGCCTGGAATTCTATCCCTCTGCCCATCCGCCAAGCCAACTCTCTTCCTCCCTTCAAGGCCCTACTGAGAGCTCACCTCCTCCAGGAGGCCTTCCCAGACTGAGCCCCTTCCTTCCTCTCCCCCCTCCATCCCCCCATCTTACCTCCTTCCCTTCCCTACAGCACCTGTATATATGTATATATGCTTGTACATATTTATTACTCTATTTATTTTACTTGTACATATCTATTCTATTTATTTTATCTTGTTAGAATGTTTGGTTTTGTTCTCTGTCTCCCCCTTTTAGACTGTGAGCCCACTGTTGGGTAGGGACTGTCTCTATATGTTACCATCTTGCACTTCCCTAGCGCTTAGTACAGTACTCTGCACACAGTAAGCGCTCAATAAATACGATTGATTGATTGATTGATTACTGTGTGCAGAGCACTGTACGAAGTGCTTGGGAAGTGCAAGATGGTAACATATAGAATCGGTCCCTACCCGACAGCGGGCTCACAGTCAGAAGGGGGAGACAAACAACAAAACAAAACATAGTAACAAAACAAAATAAATAGAATAAATATGTATAAGTAAAACAAATGAATAGAGTAATAAATACGTACAAACATATATACATATATACAGGTGCTGTGGGGAGGTGAAGGAGGTAAGGCGGGGGGGATGGGAAGGGGAGAAGAGGTTACATTATTATACATAATGTATAGTAATTATTGTGGGTATTATACAGAACTTTTATTTTCCAAAGCCCTTTCAAGTTGTTCATCCCATCTTTGACCTTACAACATCTCTGTGAACTAGGGAGAAGGAGAAATTATCATTCCTAGAGTGGTCTAGTGGGAAAACCCCGGTCCCGGGAGTCAGAGGACTGGTTTATAATTCCAGCTCTTCCTCTTGCCTTCTCTGTGACCTTGGACAAGTCAATTTACTTCTACCTGCACCTGTTTCTTCTTGTTCTCTAAAATGGGGATTCAGTTACTCTCCTCCCTCTGTGAGTTCCATGTGGGATACGGACTGTGCCCAACCTGATTATCTTGCATATACCCCAGCGCTTAGTGCAGTGCCTGGTGCATAGTAAGCACTTAACAAATATAATTTAAAAAACAACAACAAAGCAGCTACTTATGTGAGTTCCTCAGTGGTGGTTATTTGAGATAGGTGGTCCTGACGCGGGAGAACAAAGGAGAATAAATCAGAGACTCAGCTTCCTCTAGAATCGACCACAGAGCCCACCTGTCAGGGAGATGGCTTCTCACTCATGCTTAAGTAACGGACGATGTGTTCGTCGTGGATGAAAAGTTTCCGGAGTACAGACGCAAGGCTTGGGGATGCCCCTACTGGAGATGGGTCTGTTGCTTCCAGGCTGGGCTTCAGGGGGCAACTAGGAGGCGGGATTATCGGATTCCGCTCTGGGATTTCCTCGGTTTCTTGGTTGGCTGTTGACTTACTCTGGTTCCCGGTCCCCGGAGCAGAGGACTCTGGGAGTCGCTGAGGGAAGACTGGACCAGAACGGACGATGTGACCACCAGAGCCATTAATAATAATAACTATGGTATTTGTTAAGCGCTTACTATGTGTTAGGCACTGTACTAAGCGCTGAGCTGGATAGAAGCAAATTGAGTTGGACACAGACCCTGTCCCATATGGGGCTCACAGTCTCGTGACAAGCAGAAAAGGGTCGAACTCTCACCAGGATGTGATTTCGGTCATTTTCTAACTCTAACCTCTCAGAGTGGTCAGTCAATCAGTCGGTCAATTGTATTAATTAAGTGCTTGCTGTGTGCACAGCATTGCACTAAGTGCTTGGGAGAGTACAATATAACAACAAACAGTCTCATTTCCTGCCAATAACGAGTTTTCAGTCTAGAGGGGAAGACAGACATTGATAGAAATAAATCAATTATAGATATGGCTATCAGTGCCATGGGGCTGGGAGGGGACGAATAAAGGGAGTAGGTTAGTGTGACGCAGAAGGGAGTGGGAGAAGAAGAAAGGAGGGCTTAGTCAGGAAAGACCCCCTAGAGGAGATGGGGAAAGTGATTGCCTACTGGATATGAAGAGATGCAGCGTGGCCTAGTGGCAAGAGCCCAGGCTTGGGAGTCAGAGGACGTGGGTTCTAATCCCGGATCACCCACTTATCGGCTGTGTGACCTTGGGCAAGTCATTTAATTTCTCTGTGCCTCCGTTAACCTCATCTGTAAAATGTGGATTTAGACTGTGAGCCCCATATGGGACAAGCTGATTACCTTGTAGCTAGCCCAGGGTTTAGGACAGTGCTAGGCACATAGTAAGTGCTTAATAAATGCCATCAATGTTATTATATGAAGAGGAAGAGCGTTCCAGGCCAGAGACAGGATGTTGCAATGAGATATTCATTCATTCAGTCATTCAGCCATTCAGTAGTATTTATTGAGCGCTTACTGTGTGCAGAGCACTATACTAAGCGCTTAGAGATCAGATAGAGGCAATCCCTACCCAGAAAAGGGCTCACAGTCTAGAAAGGGGAGGCAGACAACAAAATAAAACAAGTAGACAGGCATCAATAACATCAAAATAGATAAATAGAATTATAGATACACACACACCATTAATAAAATAAATAGAATAATAAATACGTACAAAGCTGGAGGTCCGATGAAAAGGGTGGCATTAGAGGGGCGAACTGTGCCAGCGGGGAGTGTGACAACACTAGCAGATATCCCGAGTCCTCAAGCTTCTCTTACTCTTACCTCTTAAAGTGGAGTTCAGCCCTAGGAAGCACCCTCTACACCTGCACATGATGTCCAGGCCTATGGGGAGTTTAGGTGCGGTTCTTCATGCGGTCAATCAATCCACCAATCTATTGTGGTTATTGGGTGCTTACTGAATGCAGAACACTGTACTAAATGCGTGGGAGAGGATAATATAACATACATGGTGGGCACATTCACTGCCCACAAGGAATCAATCAATCGATAGATGTGTGGTGTTTATTGAGCACTTACTGTGTGTGGAACACTGTACAAAGCACTCGTGTACATTAGTAAGCACTGGAAGAGTCCCATACAGCAGAATTGGTAGACACACTCCCTTCCCATGTCGTGTTTACAGTCTACATGGCAATGTAGCACGAGAGAAGTAGATGACCTTGCAGTCAATCAAACAATAGTACTTATTGAGTGCTTACTATGTGCTGAGAGCTGTTCTATCCTTGAGAGAGTACGATATAATCCTTGCCCAAAATCAGTGACTGAATGAATCAATGGTATTTATAGAGCGCTTACTATGTGCAGAACTCTGTACTAATATTTGACAGTAAAATACAATAGAATTAGCAGTCATGTTCCCTGGCCATAATCAATCAATCAATCAGTGGTATTTACTGAGCAGCGTGGTATAGTGGAAAGAGCACGGTTTGGGGAGTCAGAGGATGTGGGTTCTAATCCCTGTTTGGCTAATTATCAGCTCGGTGGCTTTGGGCAGGTCACTTCACGACTCCGCTCTCTCGTTCTTCCCACATATCCAATCCGTCACCGAAACCTTCCCGTCTCACCTCCACAACATCGCCAAGATCCGCCCTTTCCTCTCGCTCCAAACCGCTACCTTGCTGGTTCAATCTCTCATCCTATCCCAACTTGATTATTGCATCAGCCTCCTCTCTGATCTCCCATCCTCCTGTCTCTCCCCACTTCAGTCTATACTTCACTCTGCTGCCCGGATTATCTTTGTGCAGAAATGCTCTGAGCATGTGACTCCCCTCCACAAAAATCTCCAGTGGCTGCCTGTCAACTTACGAATCAAGCAAAAACTCCTCACTCTCGGTTTCAAAGCTCTCCATCACCTCGTCCCCTCCTAACTCACTTTCCTTCTCTCCTTCTACAGATCAGCCCACACCCTCCACTCTTCTGCCGATAACCTCCTCACTGTACCTCGTTCTCACCTGTCCCACCGTTGACCCCCAGCCCACGTCCTTCCCATGGCCTGGAATGCTCTCCCTCCACACATCCGCCAAGCTAGTTCTCTTCCTCCGTTCAAAACCCTACTGAGAGCTCACTTTCCCTCCTCCCCCTCCCCCCTCCCTACCTCCTTCCCTTCCCCACAGCACGTGAGTATATTTGTACAGATTCATTACTCTATTTTACTTGTACATATTTACTATTCTATTTATTTTGCTAATGATGTACATATAGCTTTAATTCTATTTGTTCTGACGATTTTGACACCTGTCTACATGTTTTGTTTTGTTGTCTGTCTCCCCCTTCTAGACTGTGAGCCCGTTGTTGGGTAGGGACAGTCTGTATATGTTGCCGACTTGTACTTCCCAAGCACTCAGTACAGTACTCTTTACACAGTAAGCGCTCAATAAAAACGATTGAATGAATGAATGAATAATAAAACCCAGGAATGCATCTGAATATAGTAGAGTTATATTTCTGGAAAATGAGGCTTTATCATTGTATACTTCTTTTCTCTTAGACAAATTTAATAAAGTGGATCTGTTAAAAAAAATCTCTGGAAAAATAATGTTTCCTTGTGTGCTTTATAGCGTGACATTACTGTCACCATAGTATTGTTTATTGTATGTAAAAGTATTTCAAAGCATAACGCTACACTATTAACTGAGAAGCAGCATAGGCTAGTGGGTAGAGCATGGGCCTGGGAGTCAGAAGGACCTGGAGTCTTATCCTGGCTCCTCCACTTGTCTGTTTGTGCAAGTCACTAAACTTCTTTGTGCCTCAGTTGCCTCATCTGTAAAATGGAAACTAAGACTGTGAGCCCCATGTGGGACAGGAACTGGGTACCTGGGATTTGCCCCGTGCTTAGTACAGTGTCTGGCACATAGTAAATGCTTAGAAAATATCACCATTAGTAGTAGTAGTAGTAGTACTGGCTGATGACACCCAGATCTACATCTCTGCCCCTGCTCTCTCCCCCTCTCTCCAGGCTCGCATCTCTTCCTGACTTCAGGACATCTCCATCTGGTTGTCTGCCTGCCACCTAGAACTCAACATGTCCAAGACTGAACTCCTTGTCTTCCCTCCAAAGCCCTGCCCTCTCCCTGACTTTCCCATCTCTGTTGATGGCACTACCATCCTTCCCGTCTCACAAGCCCGCAACCTTGGTGTCATCCTCGACTCCGCTCTCTCATTCACCCCTAACGTCTAAGCCGTCACCAAAACCTGCCGGTCTCAGCTCCGCAACATTGCCAAGCTCCGCCCTTTCCTCTCCATCCAAACCGCTACCCTTCTCGTTCAAGCTCTCATCCTATCCCGTCTGGACTACTGTATCAGCCTTCTCTCTGATCTCCCATCCTCATGTCTCTCCCCACTTCAATCCATACTTCATGCTGCTGCCCGCATTGTCTTTGTCCAGAAACGCTCTGGGTGTGTTACTCCCCTCCTCAAAAATCTCCAGTGGCTACCAATCAATCTGCGCATCAGGCAGGAACTCCTCACCCTGGGCTTCAAGGCTCTCCATCACCTCACCCCCTCCTACCTCACCTCCCTTCTCTCCTTCTACAGCCCAGCCCGCACCCTGAGCTCCTCTGTTGCTACCGTACCTCGCTCTCGCCTGGCCCGCCACCGACCCCCGGCCCACGTCATCCCCCGGGCCTGGAATGCCCTCCCTCTGCCCATCAGCCAAGCTAGCTCTCTTCCTCCCTTCAAGGCCCTACTGAGAGCTCACCTCCTCCAGGAGGCCTTCCCAGAATGAGCCCCCTCCTTCCTCTCCCCCTCGTCCCCCTCTCCATCCCCCCATCTTACCTCCTTCCCTTTCCCACAGCACCTGTATATATGTACACATGTTTGAACATATTTATTACTCTATTTATTTATTTATTTTACTTGTACATATCTATTCTATTTATTTTATTTTGTTAGTATGTCTGGGTTTGTTCTCTGTCTCCCCCGTTTAGACTGTGAGCCCACTGTTGGGTAGGGACTGTCTCTTTATGTCGCCAACTTGTACTTCTCAAGCGCTTAGTACAGTGCTCTTCACACAGTAAGCGCTCAATAAATACGATTGATTGATTGATTTGATAGTAGTAGTATTACTGTTATTCTTAACTGTGGACTTGTATGAGTACCAATCACTGTTGGAGGCTAAAAAATGAAATGCTTGTTCTGCTAACTGTGATTTCAACTTCAGAGAATAATTTGTCCAATTTAGACTGAACATCAGCCTTCTTGTCTTCATAAAGCATCTTTTAGAAGGCTAACTTTTTCTCATTAGCTCTCCACACCTTGCAACTTCTCTCTCTATCGAGGTCGTCTTCAATCATTTTGAAATGATGCAAGATTCCTTAATCCTAAAATCTTGGCTGGTGATGGAGAGACCATTGCTCCTTTGTTTGTTTGACATCTTGCAATGATGCCTTGGATCAATAATTATATTTCTTTATATTGATGTTATTGATGCCTGTCTACTTCTTTTGTTTTGTTGTCTACCTCCCCCTTTCTAGGCTGTAAGCCTGTTGTTGGATAAGGATTGTCTCTGTTGCCGAATTGTACTTTCCAAGCGCTTAGTACAGTGCTCTGCACACAGTAAGAGCTCAACAAATACAATTGAATTGAACTGAATTGAATTGAATTCTCTGTGCCTCAGTTACCTCATCTGTAAAATGGGGATTAAAGTGTGAGCCCCATGTAGGAAACCCTGGTTACCCTGTATCTACCCCAGCGCTTTGAACAGTTCTTACCACATAGTAAGCGCTTAACAAATATCATTATCATTATTATTGAGTGCTTACTATGCACAGGGTACACTACTAAGCACTTTCATTCATTCATTTTTTCATTCAATCGTTTATTGAGAGCTTACTGTGTGCAATGTACTGTATTAAGTGCTTGGGATAGTACGACATAACATGAAGCAGACACATTATCTGCCAACAGTGAGCTTACGGTCTAGAGGGGGTGATAGACATTAATATGACAGATATGGACATAACTGCTGTGGGGCTGGGAGAGTAGATGAATAAAGTAAGACCTGGCAGGTCTTACTCTATGCCAAGCACTGTGATCATCACAGGGATGATAATGATAATGATAACTGTGGTATTTGTTAAGTGCTTACTCTGTGCTAAGCACGGTACTAAGCCTTGGAGTAGATACAAGATAATCAGGTTGGATTCAGTCCCTGTCCCAATGTGGGGCTCATAGTCTCAATCCCCATTTTCACAGAACAAGTTACTAAGGCACAGAGAAGTCATGCTATTTGCACAAGGACACACAACAGATATTAGGCAGAGTCAGGATTGAAACTCAGGTCTTTCTGGTTCCCAGGCCCGGTATCTATCGATTAGGCCATGATGCTTCTAAGTGTGGCCTAGTGGATAATTTCTGAGCACTTATTGTTTGCAGAGAGTAGAGTAGAGTAGAGTAGAGTAGAGTAGAGTAGTATTGTTGGAGAGTAGAATTGATGTGGTAGACACAATTCCTGCCCTTGAGGTGTTTACACCCTGCAGTGGACTGTATGAAGTGCATGGAAACTAAAACCCCATCTCTGGCCACACTCTACAAAACTTTGGTATTCGTTAAGTAGTTACTATATATCAAACACTGTTCTTAGCGCTGGGGAAAATACAAGATAATCAGGTCAGACATGGTCCCTGTCCCACGTAGAGTTCACAATTTGAGGGAGAATAGATATTTAATCGCCATTTCATAGATGAGGGAACTGAGGCACAGATAAGTGAAGTTACTTGCCCAAGATCACCCAGCAGGCAAGTGGTGGAGCCGCGATCAGAACCCAGGCCTTCTGATCCGTGCTCTTTCCACTGGGCCGCGCTGCCTCAGTTTAATAGCTGCAGAGGGTGCAATGAGTAATAAAACACATTAAATTTGACAATTTTATCTTTCACAAATAGTTCAGAGGGTCAGCGAAATGACATCAAGAAGGGGCAGTGACTGCTGGTCAACAGTTCTGTGGGAGGGCCTGTTTCTCCATTCTGCAGGTCCAAACACTGGGGAGACCGTTCTGGTCACCCTCTGTTTTTAAAAATTTTTATGGTGTTCAAGTGCTGACTGTGTGCCAGGAACTGTACTAAGCACCGGGGTACAAACAAGCTACATCAGGTTGAACAAAGTCCCTGTCCCACATGGGGCTCACAGTCTAAATAGGTGGGACAACAGGAGAACTGAGGCCTAGAGAAGTGAAGCAACTTGCCCAAGGTCACCAAGCTAGAAATTGGTACCATACCCAGGTCCTTCTGACTGCCAGATTCGGGCCATGCTGCTCTTTGACCCCTAGCTCAAACCATTCCACTAGTCTGGAACGGCTCCCCACTCCAAATCCATCAAGTTAATCAATCATATTTGTTGAACGCTTACTGTGTGCAGAGCATTAAATTAAGCCCTTGGGACATTCCCTGCCCACAACGAGCTGACGGTATAGAGGGGGAGACAGACATTGATATAAATAAATGAATTAGGGGTATATACATAAGTGCTGTGGACTGAGGGTGGGGTGAATAAAGGAAGCAAATCAGGGGGACGCAGAAGAGTGTCGGAGAAGAGGAAAGGAAGGCTTATTCAGGGAAGGCCTCTGGGAGGAGACGGGCCTTCAGTAAGGCTTCTATCAGGCGGGGTGGTTGTGTACGATCACAACTGTCTTTATCTCTTCAGTGCCCTCCTAATATTATCATTTGTTTCCCTTGAATTTCCCACGGTGAACACCTTCTCCTCCCCACAACCGCTCCGCGCTTACTATGCGCAGAACACTAAACTAAGCGCTTGGGAAAGTAGAATACAACAGAATTAGCAAACATATTCCCTTTCCATAACGAGCTCCCAGCTCAGAGTCACCAGGTCAGGCCCGAGCTGGGATTAGCTGGTCTCCCCTGGCTTTGGGTCCTGTCGGCATTCCTCCAACTTCTTGGCATCCCCCGGATTGTCGGCGAGACTCCTAATAGGGGAGAGGGCACAAGCCCCCTCCCCACACCCCCGTTCTTTCTTTCTCAAGGAGCCGAGAGGTTCTTCAGATGGTGACGTCTCCTTTCTTTCCCAAAGCTCCCTGGTCATCTGTGGGCGAGTCTCAAGAGGAGACGAGGGCGAAGCTCTTCAGAGGAGTCTGTGTGCATCGTGTGATGGGCTCTCTGGGGTCTTTCAGGCCCGTGGTGGCTTCTATCTCAAAGGAAGGTGTCGAGGAGGCCAGCCAAATCTGTAAATACACTGGTTCCTCCTGATTTCCTGGGTCAGTAGCTTTCACATTCGTCTTGCCTTACTACAGCCCAGCCCACACACTTCTCTCCTCTAATGCCAGCTTGCACACCCTTCCCCGTTCTTGTCTATATCACAGCGGACCCCTTTCTCACATCCTGCCCTTGGCTTGGAACTCCCCCGCCATGTACACCAGAAGACCACTCTGTCCATCTTTGAAGTCTCATTAAGAGGACTTTCCAGAATGAGCCCTCTTTTTCCTGGCTCTCTCTCCCTTCTGCATCATCTTAGCACTTGGATCTGGGCCCTTTGGGTGGTCTGATCTTCGCCCCACCCTTAGACTCCCAACATTTGTATACATATATTTTAATTACAGACCATTAATTATGTATTTTTATTAATGTCTGTCTCCCCCTCTAGACGGTAGGCTTGTTGTGGGTGGGGAGCATGTCCGCCAACTCTGTTGTATTGGATTCTCCCAAACACTTGGTACAGGGCTCCCTCCCCAAGAACTCTTGACCACTGGTTTAAAAACGTCTCACCAGCTTTCCCCATCTCACCCTCGATCTCTCTCCATCCCACCCACCAGCTCTCCCCATCCCACCCACCCGTTCCCCCGCCTCACACTTCACTTCTATTCCCAAAATCACATTCCAACTATATCTAGCTCTTGCCTCCCAACTCTGACTCTCAACCCTTCTCCCGATCATGCTACTGTTTCCCTAATTCGGAGCTACCTCCCTTACAATTCTCTTACATTCAAAGCCTCCCTAAAATCCCAACTCCTCTGAAAAGTTTTCCTGATTAATTCACCTGACCCCACAATCTAGTCAATTTAACACCTCTCTTACCCGTTATAAAGTAATAATAATGATGGCATTTATTAAGCACTTACTATGTACAAAGCACTGTTCTAAGCGCTGGGAGCACCATTCCTATCCTGAGCACATATGGATCTACTTTCTAGCTATTTATGTAACTGTTTCCATATTTACTAGCACTGCATTTATTTATTTATTTCGTCCTGATCCATTTTACAACTTCCTGCTATATGCTTCTTCTTTATCCTGCTCCCTCTGATTTTTTATAGTATTTGCTAAGCTCTTACTGTGTGTCAAGCACTGTTCTAAATGCTAGGGTAGATATAAGTTCATCGGGTCAGACACAGTCTCTGTTCCACATGGAACTCACAGTCTAAGCATTTAATCCCTATTCTATAGTTGAGGAAACAGGCACAGAGAAGTGAAATGACTTGCCTAAAGTCCCACAGCAGACTAGGGGCAGAGCTCCCAAGTCTGCGGTCTTTCCATTAGGCCACACCGCTTCTCTTCCAGTGAACTATTAGCTCCTTGGAGACAGGGGTTATATGTCTTCCCTTTTTTATGGTATTCGCTAAATGCTTACTATGTGCCAGGCACTATTCTAAGTGCCGGGAAAGATGCAAGCTAATTCGGTTGGACAAAGTTCTTGTCCCACGTGGGGCTCACAATCTGAATCCCCATTTCACAGATGAGGTAACTGAGGCACGGAGAAGTTAAGTGATTTGCCCTAGGTCACACAGCAGAGACGTGGCAGGGCCGGGATTAGAACCCACATCCTCTGACTCCCAAGTTCTCTTTCCACTAGACCATGCTGCTCCTTAGTGTAGGATATAGAAGAGTATAGATAAATATCTACATCTCTCTCTATATATATCTATCTCTATCTCTATATTTATAACTATCTATCCGTATACGTACCTACTATCTCTAGACTGGTAGCTCCTTATGGACAGGGAACATATTTGCCAATTCTGTTTTATTGTGCTCTCCCAACCGCTTAATACAGTGCTCTGCACACAGTACGTACTCAATAAATACTGTCCTTCTTACGGTCCAAGGTAGATGCAGGACAATCAGATCGCACATACTCCATCGTCCACATGGGGGTTATGGTCTAGGAGTGAAGAAAAGCAAGTATTTAGTCCCCAATCTCCAGATAGGGAAATCAAGGCTTAGTTCAATGTAAGGGCTGGAATTGTAACCTCAGTCTCCTAATTAATCAATCAGTCAATGGTACATATTAAATATGTTAAATATGTACAAGAAAAATAAATAGAACAATAAATCTGTACAAATATAGACAAGTCATGTGGGGAGGGGAAGGAAGTAGGGTGGGGAGATCGGGAGGAGGAGAGGAAAAAGGGGGCTCAGTCTGGGATGGCCTCCTGAAGGAGGTGAGCTCTCAGTAGGGCTTTGAAGGAAGGAAGGGAGCTAGCTTGGCGGATGTGTGGAGGGAAAGCATTCCAGGTCAGGGGAAGGACGTGGGCCGGGGGTCGAAGGCGGGGCAGGGAAGAACGCGGTACACTGAGGAGGTTAGCGGCAGAGGAGCAGAGAGTCAGGCTGGGCGGTAGAAGGAAAGAACAGAGGTGATGTAGGAGTGGGCGAGGTGATGGAGAGCCTTGTAGCCGAGAGTGAGGAGTTTTTTGCTTAATTCGTAGATTGACAGGCTGCCACTGGAGAGTTTTGAGGAGGGGAGTAACATGCCCAGAGAATTTCTGCACCAAGATGATCCGGGCAACAGAGTGAATTATAGACTGAAGTAGGGAGAGACAGGAGGATGGGAGATCAGAGAGGAGGCTGTTACAGAAATCCAGTCGCGGTAGGATGAGTGATTGAACGAGCAAGATAGTGGTTTGGATGGAGAGGAAAGGACGGATTTTGGCAATGAAGTGGAGGTGAGACCGGCAGGTTTTGGTGACGGTTTCGATATGTGGGGTGAACGAGAGAGCGGAGTTGAGGATGACACCAAGGTTGCGGGCTGGTGAGACGGGAACAATGGTTGTTCCATTTACAGTGACGGGAAATTCAGGAAGAGGACAGGGTTTGGGAGGGAAGATAAAGAGTTCAGTCTTGGACACATTGGGTTTTAGATGGCAGGCAGATATCCAGATGGAGATGTCCTGAAGGCAGGAGGAGATGCGAGACTGAAGGGAGGGAGAGAGAGCAGAGGCAGAGATGTCGATTTGGGTATCAACAGCGTTGATGATAGTTGAAGCCGTGGGAGCGAACGAGTTCACCAAGGGAGTGAGTGTAGATAGAGAACAGAAGGGGGCCAAGAACTGACCTTGAGGAACCCCTACAGTAAGAGGATGGGAGGGGGAGGTGGGGCCCGCAAAGTAGACAGAGAATGAATGGCCGGAGAGATAAGAGGAGAACCGGAGAAGATGGAGTCTGTGAAGCCAAGGTTGGATAGCGTGTTGAGGAGAAGCGGGTGACCCACAGTGTCGAAAACAGCTGAGAGGTCGAGGAGGATTAGCATAGAGTAGGAGCCGTTGGATCTGGTAAGAAGGAGGTCATTGGTGACCTTTGAGAGAGCAGTTTCGGTGGAGTGTAAGGGACGCAAGCCATATTGGAGGGGTCAAAGGAGAGAGTTGGGGTTGAGGAATTTGAGGCAGCGGGTGTAACGACTCGTTCTAGGAGTTTGGAAAGGAAGTATAGGAGGGAGATATGGTGATAACTAGAAGGAGAGGCGGGGTCAAGAGAGGTTTTCTTTAGGATTGGGGAGACGTGCGCATATTTTAAGGCAGAGGGGAAGGACCCAGTGGAGAGTGAGCGTTGAAGATGGAAGCTAAGGAGAGGAGGAGGGAAGGGGCGAGAGATTTCATAATATGAGAAGGAATGGGATCTGAATCACAGGTGGATGGAGTAGCAGTTGAGGGGAAAGAGGAGGTCTCATCTGAAGATACTGCTGGGAAGGATCTAGAAAGTAGTGGAGAGTGTTGAGAGCAGAGGAGATGGAGAAGGGGGAGGGGGAACATTGGGGCGCTCAGACCTGATGGAGTTAATTTTACTAATGAAGTAGGAGGCCAGATTGTTGGGGGTGAGGGATGGAGGAGAGGGAGGAACAGGGGCCCTGAGAAAGGAGTTACATGTAAGGAACAGCTGACGGGGATGATGGGCATGGGTGCCAATTAGGGAGGAGAAATAATTTTGCCTGTCAGAGGAGAGGGCAGAGTAAAGGGAGGAAAAGGTAAACTTGAAGTGAACGAGATTGGCTCGATGTTTAGGCTTTCGCCAGGAGCGTTCAGCAGTTCGAGCGTAAGAGCGAAGGAGGCAGTTAGTGGCAGTGATCCAAGGATGTGGGTTAGTGGTACGAGAGAGGCGAAGGGAAAGGGGAGCGAGCGAGTTTAGTTGAGTGGAGAGGGTGGGGTTGAGAGCAGTAATCTAGTCATCAATATTGGTAGAGAGGATAGTGAGGCGAGGTGGGGTGTAATGCGATGAGAAAGATGGATAGGGCCGAGAGAGCGCTGGTCTCTGTGGGGTAACAATACAGATTTGCAGGGGGGAGGAGTGTGAGTGAGGAGGCAGATGCGAAGCTTATGATCATAGAGAGGGATTTCAGAGTAGGTGAGGGTGGAGACAGTGAAACGGTAGGAGATGATGAGGTCGAGGATGTGACCAGGTTGGTGAGTGAACAAGGTGGGGTGGAGCCGGAGGTTGGCAGCGTCAAGGGGAGATAGAAGGCAGGCGGCAGAGGAGTCACCAGGGACATCCATGTGGATGTTGAATTCTCCTAGGATCATCCATGTGGATGTTGAAGTCTCCTAGGATCAGAGTGGGCATGGAAAAGGAAAGAAGGAAGGTGAGAAAGGGGAAGAAATCGTTAGAAAAAATGGTCTCCATCACCTCGCTCCCTCCTACCTCACCTCCCTTCTCCCCTTCTACAGCCCAACCCACACCCTCTGCTCCTCTGCCGCTAATCTCCTCACCGTGCCTGGCTCTCGCCTGTCCCGCCGACGACCCCCGGGCCACGTCATCCCCCTGGCCTGGAATGCCCTCCCTCCCAACATCCGCCAAGCTAGCTCCCTTCCTCCCTTTAAGGCCCTACTGAGATCTCACCTCCTCCAGGAGGCCTTCCCAGACTGAGCCCCCTCCTTCTTCTCCCCATCCTCACCCTCTCCATCCCCCGCCTTACCTCCTTTCCTTTCCCACAGCACCTGCATATATGTACATATGCTTGTGCGTATTCATTACTCTATTTATTTATTTTACTTGTACATATCTATTCTATTTATTTTATTTTGTTAATATGTTTTGTTTTGTTCTCTGTCTCCCCCTTCTAGACTGTGAGCCCACTGTTGGATAGGGACCGTCTTTATATGTTGCCAACTTGTACTTCCCAAGAGCTTAGTACAGTGCTCTGTACACCGTAAGCGCTCAATAAATATTATTGATTGATTGATTGGAGGTGGGGCCGGGGGGACGGTAGATGATGGCTACAAGAATCTTGGGAGGGTGATAGAGGTGAATAATATGGGCTTCAAAGGAGGGGAAGGAAATGGAAGGGGAAGGAGGGATAGTGCGAAAGCGACACTGGGGAGTGAGAAGGAAACCGACACCTCCTCCTTTTCCAGTGAGTCTGGGGGAGTGGAAGAAAAGAAGCCTTCACTGGGGAGAGCCGCAGAAGAGACTGTGTCATCCAGACTGAGCCATGTTTCGATTAGGGTGAGAAAGAGGGGAGAGCTGGAAAGGACCAGGTCAAGGATGAAAGGGAGCTTACCTTTAATGGAGCGGGGGTTCCAAAGGCCACACTTAGCAGGAGCTGTGGAGGGATAGGAGGGAGGGGGAAGGTTGTGAGGGGTGGGGAGGATTTGGATTGGAATAGGTTGGCGGGGTCCTGGACGGGGAGAGTAGGAAGAGGGGTGGCGATGAGAAAGAAGTACTGGGATGGGGTGGAGGTGGGGAGGAGGGGAGGGAGAGGGTTGGAAGGCTGGGATTAAGGGTTGGCGCTGGTACAGACGGATTCTGGGGAGGGGAAAAGAGGAGGGGGGATGGGGAAAGGAAAGGAAAGGGCTGGGTGGGAGAAGGGAAGGCGAAAGTGAGGAATGGGAAGGACATATAGGAGCAGGGAAATTGATAATTCATGGCGAGGTCAGCAAGGTATATGACAGCACAGCGAGTAGTTAATTAACACGAAGTAGCAATAATGCCGCAGCAATAATAAAATAAGTAGATGATGACATCTCAGAGATTAGTTAACAATTAGTATGCGATGGCAATAATAAAATATACAGATGATGACACCACAGAGAGCAGTTAACAATTAACGTGTTATGGCATAGAATAAGCAGATGATGACATCACAGAGAGCAGTTAACAATTAACTGCTTCCGTCCCCTACACTCCACCGGAACCACCCTCTCAAAGGTCACCAATGACCTCCTTCTTGCCAAATCCAAAGGCTCCTACTCTATCCTAATCCTCCTCGATCTCTCAGCTGTCTTCGACACTGCGGACCACACATTTCTCCTCAACACGCTATCCAACCTTGGCTTCACAGATTCCGTCCTCTCCTGGTTCTCCTCATCTCTCCGGTCCTTCATTCTCAGTCTCCTTTGCAGGCTCCTCCTCCCTCCCCCAATCCCCTTACTTTAGGGATTCCTCAAGGGTCAGTTCTTGGTCCCCTTCTGTTCTCTAGCTACACTCAATCCCTTGGTGAACCCATTCACTCCCACGGCTTCAACTATCATCTCTACGCTGATGACACCTAAATCTACACCTCTGCCCCTGCTCTCTCTCCCTCCAGGCTCGTGTTTCCTCCTGCCTTCAGTACATCTCCATCAGGATGTCTGCCCGCCATCTAAAACTCAATATGTCCAAGACTGAACTCCTTATCTTCCCTCCCAAACCCTGCATCTTCCTGACTTTCCCATCACTGTAGAAGGCACTACCATCCTTCCCGTCTCACAAGCTCGCAAATTTGGTGTCATCCCCGACTCTGCTCTCTCATTCACCCCACACATCCAATTTGTCACCAAAACTTGCCGGTCTCACCTCCACAACATTGCCAAGATCCGCTCTTTCTTCTCCATCCAAACCGCTTCCGTGCTGGTTCAATCTCTCATACTATCCCGACTGGATTACGGCATCCTCCTCCTCTCTGATCTCCCATCCTCCTGTCTCCCCCCACTTCAGTCTATACTTGAAGCTGCTGCCCGGATCATCTTTGTACAGAAATGCCCTGGGCATGTTACTCCCCTCCTCAAAAATCTCCAGTGGCTACCAATCAACCTACGCATCAGGCAAAAACTCCTCACTCTCGGCTTCAAGGCTCTCCATCATCTCGCCCCCTCCTACCTCACCTCCCTTCTCTCCTTCTACAGCCCAGCCCGCACGCTCCGCTCCTCTGCCACTCACCTCCTCACTGTACCTCATACTCGCCTGTCCCGCCGTCGAACCCCAGCCCACGTCCTTCCCCTGGTCTGGTATGTCGCTGTTGGGTAGGGACCGTCTCTATATGTTGCCACCTAGTACTGCCTAAGCGCTTAGTACAGTGTTCTGCACACAGTAAGCGCTCAATAAATACGATTGAATGAATGAATGAATAAATGTGCTCCCTCCACACAACCGCCAAGCTAGCTCTTTTCCTCCCTTGAAAGGCCTACTGAGAGCTCACCTCCTCCAGGAGGCCTTCCCAGACTGAGCCCCCTTTTTCCTCTCCTCCTCCCCATGCCCCTGCCCTACCTCCTTCCCCTCTTCACAGCAGCTGTATATATATTTGTAAAGATTTATTACTTTATTTTACTTGTACATATTTACTATTCAGTTTATTTTGTTAATGCTGTGCATATAGCTTTAATTCTATTCGTTCTGATGATTTTGACAACTGTCTACATGTATTGTTTTGTTGTCTGTCTCCCCCGTCTAGACTGTGAGCCCGTTGTTGGGTAGGGACCGTCTCTATATGTTGTTGACTTGTACTTCCCAAGGGCTTAGTACAGTGCTCTGCAAACAATAAGCGCTCAGTAAATACGATTGATTGAATGAATGAACTGACATGCAATGGCAATAAAAT
This sequence comes from Tachyglossus aculeatus, assembly GCF_015852505.1. Classification (NCBI taxonomy): domain Eukaryota; kingdom Metazoa; phylum Chordata; class Mammalia; order Monotremata; family Tachyglossidae; genus Tachyglossus; species Tachyglossus aculeatus. The sequence continues at coordinate 1,064,217 of NW_024044849.1, forward strand.
AAGCAGATAATGACATCATTGAGAGCCGTTAACAATTAACATTCGAAGGAAATAACAAAATGAGCAGATGATGACATCACAGAGAGTTGTTAACACTTAACATGGAGAAGCAACCATAAAATAGACAGATGATTCCCAGAGCTGGAGGATGAATTGTCCATGGGTCAGTCAAATCAAATAAAAAAGGCTAATGGCAAGGACAGTCCAGAGGCTCTTGGCAAAAATGTCTCTGAGTTGGTGGAGGATGGAGTCCTAAAGATGGCAATTCTGGAGTAGGGCGGAACTGTTAAGGAGGGTCATGGAAGAGGAGACGCCCGAGGAGAAGAGTAAACCACCAAATAGCATAGGTGGTCTGACTACGTGCGAATGGGGTTGTTGTTAAAGTAACTCGGTGATAACAAGGGACTTTTTCCCCGGGGAGGAGAGCCGGGGGGAATCATTCAGGCCATGATGCCTCCCCAAAACTAGATTGTCAGTCATACGTCAGTCCTAGTCACCTCCATCCCAGACTTTGACAATTCATCCATGTTCAGCATTTTCTGTGAACCCTGTAGGACATCTATGTACTGTCGAAGGGCAATACCTTGGTTAAGTGGAGGTGTGAGAGTATTTGCACAAGGAAGGAGACATTGTATCCCAGAGTTGAGGCTGGTTGAGTGAGTCATTTAAGATAACAGTGCTTTGCACATAGTGAGTTCTTAATAAATGCCATCATCATTATTATCATCTTGCACAAGCGGCCTTTATGCCCCGGTTCCTCTGGCTGTAGATGAAACGGTTCGGGGAGGAAGGCACCACCGTGTAGAACACGGACACCAGCAGGTCCACGATCAAGGAGGAGTCTGAAGATGGCTAGATGTAGATAAATACCCCTGCAGAGAGGAAAACAGTGACGACCTCGAGGTGAGGCGGACTGGTGGAGAAGGCTTCGGCCCGGTCCTCGGCGGCTGGCATCCTCAGCACGGCTCGGAAGATGTGCTCATACAAACGACGATGGAAATGAAGCAGACGACACCTAAGGCTGTCCCAAAAATCACAGTCGCGTCGATGATGATGTACGTCTTTGAAAAGGTGATTTTAAGCAGAGGGGGGACGTCACAGAAAAGCTGGGGTACGGTGATGAACTCACAGAAGGACAGGGAGAACGTCCCAGCTGAGCACATTGCTGCAAACAGGCTCCCGCCGACTCAAGGGGCGGCGGCCATCTTCCCACAGGCCCCTCGAGCCATGACGATCTCGTAGTTCAAGGGGAGGCAGATGGCGGTGTAGCGGTCATAAGACATGGCCGTGAAGATGGACAGCTCTCAGCCGGCAAACCAGACCACGGAGAAGACCTGGACAGCATGGCCCACTAGGGAGATAAATCTCCTGTTGGTCAGGGAGCTGTGGATGGAGTTGGGCACGGTGACGGAGATGTAGCAGAGGTCAATGAGGTACAGGTTCTGAGGAAGAAGTACATGGGGGTGTTGAGGCACCGTCGAAGACGGTGATGGCAACGATGAGGAGATTCCCCAACAGGGCCGCCAGCTAGACTAGGAGGAACAGTACGGCTTGGACCAGCTGCAGCTCCCGGACCTCCGAGAATCCCAGCAAGAGGAATTTTGTCTTCACAGTGACGTTGGTCATTTTCTGGAAATTGACGTTGACTGCCTAAGGACATTTGGAAAAGATAGGGATGAGAATAATATTCCAAAGAAAGGTGCACAGGAGAGGAGAAAATCTTTGGGTTGGAAGAAATCTCAGGGGCTTTTTATGGTATTGTTTCACACTCACTATGTGCCTGACACTGTATTAAGCACTGGAGTTGATAGAAGCTAATCAGGTTGTTCATCGCCTCCAATCAACCTGCCTTGGTTCAGGATGGCACTGAAACCATTCCTGATCGTAGAAGTCTATTCCATTTGCAAACATCTGCCAGGATTGTGGTTACACAATTCTACATAATTGGAGAATCAACTCAGCCTTGCGGAAAGAGGATGGTCCGGGGAGCCTAGGGGATCTTGTTCTTAATCCCGGCTCCTCCATTTACCTGCTGGGCGACCTCGGGCAAGTCACTTAAATTTTCTGTTCCTCGGTTTCCCCATCTGTAAAATGGGGATTAAGACAATGAGCCCCATGTGGGAAAGGGGCAGTGTCCAATCTGACTATATCTTATCTACTCCAGCACTGAGTATGGTGCTTGGCAAATGGTAAGCACTTAACAAATACCACAATTATTGTCATTAAGAAAGAACAGGAAAATCCCTGTCATATCCTAGGCTTATATTGAAATTTTCCTTTCCTGCCCCTCATCTTTCCTCTGCTCCTTTCTGGAGTCACCGGGCCTGTCCTGGGCTGGGGACCATCGACCTCTGCTGAGAGAGCGGCTCACACCATCTCCTCGGTCCTGGACTCGGGTGGCCTTAACAGGAAGGTCTGGTCGAGGAGTGAGAGCTGTCAGGACCCTCCCTCCCCCTCTCGGCTCTCCTGATGGCTGTAGTATCCTCCTCAGATGATGGACGGGTTATTTCCTCGCGGATTCCCCTTGGGAGGATGGGCCTGGGCTCCACTGAGATGACTATCCGTCCGGGAATCTAGGATGGACGGGATCGTGGGCTCTCTGTGATCCCGGCCACCACAACCTAAATAACTGCCCAATCCCACTTGGTTCCAACTCTGGGACTCCTTCCTAGAACAACCTCAATGGACTCATCGTTCTCTTTTCGCTATTAATAATGGCTTTCTCCTCTCCTCTCCTCTCCTCAGAGCGCCGCCATAGACGCCCGGGACTCCGTTCCCGAGAGGCCCGGCCGCCCACCCACCCGCCATCTCAGCGCCCCCACGGACGCCCCCCCTGCTTCCACCCCCCCCAATTAGGAGGCCTTCCGTAAAGTGCCCCTCATCCCCCCCATTCCCGGTCCGGTCCTGACTGACTCTCCCCCCGCCCCCAGGTAAAAAGCCCTTGTTAGCACCATGTTACATTAACGACAACCTCATTCACACCTACTCAGCCCTCCCATGCTAGTTGACTGTTCGCTCACCTCCCCAGGTACCTCTGCTCCCTGACCCCCTCAACTGGCCCACCCTACTCCAGCTCTTAATAGTTTGTATCTGCTCTCTGTGGCATCATTATCTGCCAATTCTATTATTGCCATAGCATATTGATTGCTTAACTACACCCTGTGATGCCATCGCCTACTTTTATCATTGCTACTGTTTTATTGCTTCTGCATCTCAATTGTTAACCCCCCGCTGTACTGTCACTCGCCCTGCTGACCTCACCATGAACTTTCAGTTCCCTTGCTCCCAACTGCCATTCCCATTCCTCACCTTCCCCTTCCCCTCTCCCACCCAGCTTTTTCCCTCCGTCTCCCCCACCAAGACCACTCCCCCTCACCCCCTACCAAGGATTCCTCCGTACCAGCGCAGGTCCTCTGCTTCTCCCTCCCGGCCCCCTCCCTCCCCTTCTCCCCGCCCCCACCCCAGCCCAGTTCTCCTTTCCCATCGCCACCCCCCTTCCCACTCTCCCCGCCCAGGCCCCCGCCAACTCATCCCAATCCAAACCCTCCCCACCCCTAGCACCCTTCCCCCTCCCTCCCCACCCTCGACAGCTGCTGCCAGGTGTGGCCTCTGGAACCCCCGCTCCGTTTTAAGTAAGATCCCTTTCATCCTGGACCTTTTCCTTTCCAGGTCTCTACTCCTCCTCGCCCTAACTGAAACATGGCTGTCGCCGGACGACACAGTCTCTTCTGCTGCTCTCTGCAGTGCAGGCCTCTTCTTCTCCCACTCCCCCAGACTCACCGGAAAAGGAGGAGGTGTCGGTTTCCTTCTCGCCCCCCAATGTCGCTTTCGCACTATCCCTCCTCCCCCTTCCCTTTCCTTCCCTTCCTTTGAAGCCCACATTATTCGCCTCTACCACCCCCTCCAGATTCTTGTAGCCGTCATCTACCGCCCTCCCGGCCCCACTTCCAACTTCTTAAACGACTTTGACCCCTTCCTCACCTTCCTTCTCTCCTTCTCCATGCCCACTCTGATCCTCGGAGACTTCAATATCCACATGGATATCCCTAACGACTCCTCTGCCGCCCGCCTTCTATCTCTCCTTGACGCTGCCAACCTCTTTCTCCACCCCACCTCACCCACTCACCAACTTGGTCATACCCTCGACCTCATCATCTCCTACCGCTGCACTATGTCCACCCTCACCAACTCTGTAATCCCTCTCTCTGATCATAATCTTCTCACCTGCCTCCTCACTCACACTCCTTTTCCCTGTAAATCCGTATTACTCCCTCACAGAGATCACCGCTCTCTGGACCCCACCCATCTTTCGGAGCGCCTCACACCCCACCTCGCCGCCCTCTTCTCTCTACCCAGTCTTGATGATCAGATTGCTGCTCTCAACTCTACCCTTTCTACTCAGCTAGACTCACTCGCTTCCCTTTCCCTTTACTGCTCTCGCACCACTAACCCACAGCCCTGGATCACTGCCACTGTCCGCCTCCTTCGCTCTTATGCTCGAGCTGCCGAACGCTGCTGGCGAAAGTCTAAACACCATGCCAACCTCGTTCACTTCAAGTTTATCCTTTCCTGCCTTAACTCAGCCCTCTCTTCTGCCAGACAAAACTATTTCTCCTCCCTTATTGACACCCATGCCCATCACCCCCGCCAGCTCTTCCGTACATTCAACTCCCTTCTCAGGCCTCCGGTTCCTTCCCCTCCTCCTTCCCTCACCCCCAACGATCTGGCCTCCTACTTCATTAACAAAATTAAATCCATCAGGTCCGACCTCCCCAAAGTCTCTTCCCCCCTTTCTCCATCCCCCCGGCTCTCAACACTCTCTGCTACTCTCCCATCCTTCCCAACGGTATCCTCAGAGGAACTCTCCTCCCTCCTCTCAAGTGCTACTCCGGCCACCTGTGCTTCTGACCCCATTCCCTCTCATCTTATGAAATCTCTCGCTCCATCCCTTCTCCCCTCCTTAACTTCAATCTTCAACCGCTCACTCTCAACTGGTTCCTTCCCCTCTGCCTTCAAACATGCCCATGTCTCTCCCATCCTAAAAAAACCCTCTCTTGACCCCACCTCACCTTCTAGTTATCGTCCCATATCCCTCCTACCATTCCTTTCCAAACTCCTTGAACGAGTTGTCTATTCGCGCTGCCTAGAATTCCTCAACAACAACTCTCTCCTCGACCCCCTCCAGTCTGGCTTCCGTCCCCTTCATTCCACGGAAACTGCCCTCTCAAAGGTCACCAATGACCTCCTGCTTGCCAAATCCAACGGCTCATATTCTGTCCTAATCCTCATCGACCTCTCAGCTGCCTTTGACACTGTGGACCACCCCCTTCTCCTCAACACGCTATCTGACCTTGGCTTCACAGACTCCGTCCTCTCCTGGTTCTCCTCTTATCTCTCCGGTCGTTCTTTCTCAGTCTCTTTTGCAGGCTCCTCCTCCCCCTCCCATCCTCTTACTGTGGGGGTTCCCCAAGGTTCAGTGCTTGGTCCCCTTCTGTTCTCAATCTACACTCACTCCCTTGGTGACCTCATTCGCTCCCACGGCTTCAACTATCATCTCTACGCTGATGACACCCAGATCTACATCTCTGCCCCTGCTCTCTCCCCCTCCCTCCAGGCTCGCATCTCCTCCTGCCTTCAGGACATCTCCATCTGGATGTCCGCCCGCCACCTAAAGCTCAACATGTCGAAGACTGAGCTCCTTGTCTTCCCTCCCAAACCTTGTCCTCTCCCTGACTTTCCCATCTCTGTTGACGGCACTACCATCCTTCCCGTCTCACAAGCCCGCAACCTTGGTGTCATCCTCGACTCTGCTCTCTCATTCACCCCTCACATCCAAGCCGTCACCAAAACCTGCCGGTCTCAGCTCCGCAACATTGCCAAGATCCGCCCTTTCCTCTCCATCCAAACTGCTACCCTGCTCATTCAAGCTCTCATCCTATCCCGTCTGGACTACTGCACCAGCCTTCTCTCTGATCTCCCATTCTCGTGTCTCTCTCCACTTCATTCCATACTTCATAATGCTGCCCGGATTATCTTTGTCCAGAAACGCTCTGGGCATATTACTCCCCTCCTCAAAAATCTCCAGTGGCTACCAATCAATCTGCGCATCAGGCAGAAACTCCTCACCCTCGGGTTCAAGGCTCTCCATCACCTCGCCCCCTCCTACCTCACCTCCCTTCTCTCCTTCTACTGCCCAGCCTGCAACCTCCGCTCCTCCACCGCTAATCTCCTCACTTTGCCTCGTTCTCGCCTGTCCCGCCGTCGACCCCCGGCCCACGTCATCCCCCGGGCCTGGAATGCCCTCCCTCTGCCTCTCCGCCAAGCTAGCTCTCTTCCTCCCTTCAAGGCCCTGCTGAGAGCTCACCTCCTCCAGGAGGCCTTCCCAGACTGAGCCCCTTCCTTCCTCTCCCCCTTGTCCCCCTCTCCATTCCCCCATCTTACCTCCTTCCCTTCCCCACAGCACCTGTATATATGTATATATGGTTGTACATATTTATTACTCTATTTATTTATTTATTTTACTTGTACATTTCTATCCTATTTATTTTATTTTGTTGGTATGTTTGGTTCTGTTCTCTGTCTCCCCCTTTTAGACTGTGAGCCCACTGTTGGGTAGGGACTGTCTCTGTATGTTGCCAATTTGTACTTCCCAAGCGCTTAGTACAGTGCTCTGCACATAGTAAGCGCCTAATAAATACGATAGATTGATTGATTGATTGACGGCGGGACAGGCGAGAATGAGGCACAGTGAGGAGATTAGCGGCAGAGGAGCAGAGGGTGCGGGCTGGGCTGTAGAAGGAGAGAAGGGAGGTGAGGTAGGAGGGGGCGAGGTGATGGAGAGCCTTGAAGCTGAGGGTGAGGAGTTTCTGCCTGATGCGTAGGTTGATTGGTAGCTTAACAAATACCATACCTAGTAAGGCCTGTGACGGTTCTGAAACCTGCAGGCTGCTATTCTGATATTGTCATGTCTTGCCAAAGGCATATTTTAATAATAATAATGATAATAATAATAATAATGGTATCCCTCACTGTGCCTCATTCTCTCCTGTCCCGCCGTCGACCCCCGGCCCACGTCCTCCCCCTGGCCTGGAATACCCTCCCTCCACCCATCCGCCAAGCTAGCTCTCTTCCTCCCGTCAAAGCCCGACTGAGAGCTCACCTCTTCCAGGAGGCCTTCCCAGACTGATCCCCCTCCTTCCTCTACCTCTACTCCCCCTCCCCATCCCCCCAACTTACCTCCTTCCCCTCCCCACAGCACCTGTATATATGTATACATGTTTGTACATATTACTGTATTTACTTTACTTGTACATATTTATTCTATTTATTTTATTTGCTTTATATGTATTGTTGTCTGTCTCCCCTTTCTAGACTGTGAACCCTCTGTTGGATAGGGGTCGTCTCTATATGTTGCCAACTTGTACTTCCCAAACACTTAGTACAATGCTCTGCACACAGTAAGCGCTCAATAAATACGATTAAATGAATGAATGAGTGAATATTTGCTAAGCCTCACTATGTGCCAAGCACTGTTCTTAGCACTGGGGTAGATACAAGGTAATCAGGTTGTCCCACGTGGGGCTCACAGTCTTCAACCCCATTTTACAGGTGAGGTACCTGAGGCCCAGAGAAGTTAAACGACTTGCCCAAGGTCACACAGCAGATTAGAACCCCACGTCCTCTGACTCCCAAACCCGTGGCTTTAGCATGGCCTAGGGGATAGAGCCCAGGTTTATGACTCAGAAGGACCTTTGTTCTAATCCCAGGTATTACTTGTTGTTTGTCCTGTACAGACAACCACCGGCGGGCCCGCCACCTCCACAGCCCCGGATGCTCTCCTGGGGCGATGCCCGAGGTCAGGGTGACCAAGGGGGTGGTGGTCCTGGTCGCTCTCTATGGCCTCTGTTATGTGAGACCGTCCATCATGCTGAAGGTTATACTCAACATGAAAGAAAAATCTCCTCTGCTGTTGAACTGCCAAACGGTGTTAGGGTTCACATTTTCAGTCGTCTGCCCTTTTCTAATTATTCAGAGAGACCGGAGGATAAATGCAATCTGGAAAAAGGCATCACCTGGTTCCAACATAGATTTTCCATAGATTCCCAGGGAAGCTGCCTGGCCTACATTCCAATTAAGTGCCGCTCGGGTAAAAAGACCAGGTGTCTTGATCCCAGCAGCAACAAGCCAAGAGAAGCAGTGTGGCCTAAGGGTCTGGGTTCTAATCCAGGTCCTAATCTAATCCACCACTTGTCTGCTGTGTGATCTTGGGAAAGGTACTTCATTTCTCTGGGTCTCAGTTACCTCATCTGTAATAGTGATTAAGACTGTGAGCCCCATGTGGGACAGGGACTTGTCTGACCAAATTTGCTTGTATCCACTCCTGCACTTAGTACAGTTCTGACACATAATAAACCCATATCAAATACCACAATAATTATTATTGTTATTTTTATTATTATTATTAAGGATTGTTGGGGGGGTTACACAGGCGCAGACCCAGACAATTAAGCACCCTGAGACACCGAAGCACAGGGAAGCAGCATAGCCCAGTTGCCAGAGCATGGACCTAGGAGTCAGAGGACCTGGGTTCTAATTCTTCCTCCACCAACTGTCTGACATGCAACCTTGGGCAAGTCATATCACTTCTTGCCTCAACTTCCTCATCTGTCAAGTGGGGATTAAGATGAGAAGTCCTACACAGGACAGGGACTGGGTTCAACCTGACTAGCTATTATTTACTTCAGTGCTTAGAATGGTCTCTGGAAAATAGTAAACACTTACCACGTACTATTATGAAAAAAAAAATCAGGGAAAGTCCCGTGGATTTAACAGTTTCAGGAAAGAGTTTTGAAGATGGAAAGCCCTGTGATCTGGTGGATATGAAGGGAGAGGGAATTCCATGCGGAGGAAAGGTGATGAAGTAGGTGTCTGAGTGGGGGGAGCTGGGAACGAAGCACAGTGAGATGGTGAGCTTCGGAGGAATGGAGAATTAAGATAGGAATTCAGTAGAGGAAAATAATGAATAGCAATCGATCGATCATATTTACTGTGCAGTTATTATGTGAAGACCTTGGTACTAAGTGCTTGGGAAAGTACGATTTAACAATATAACAGTGTTGTTAACCAAGTTCCCTGCCCATGATGAGCTTACAGTCTAGAGGGAAATGCCTATGTTGGATGGCTGCAGTCTTCAGATGGTTCCAAGCCCTGGCATGGGATGAAGCTCCAAACCTCAGAGCTTAACCAGAACGCTATTATTAATCACAGAAAGGGAATGATGATTAGTTTGTTGATGTTGTCATAAGGGGTCCTACAGTGGGACAGTCATTTATGTTGTGGAGGCCGGGACCACAGGTTGCCCACGATTCCGGTCCTCCATGATTCCCGGACAGCGGAGCCCGGGACCGTCCCCAGGAAATAACAGGGCTGTCATCTGAGGGGACGACACAGCCGAAGGTGTAGCGAGGATCCTGACAGCTCTCACCTCTCAGCCAGATTTTCCTGTCACTGCCACCAGCGTCCAGGACCGACGAGGTAGAGTGAACCTTTCTCTCAGCAGAGTTCCGTGCTCTCCAGCCCAGGACAGGCACAGTGACTCCGGAGAGGAGCAGGGGAAAGGTGAGGGAAATTTCAATAGGGAATTGGATGACCAAGGTCAGAATCACAATTTCTCTAAATTAAAAGCAGTGTTGTTTAGTGGAAAGAGCATGGGCCCGGGAGTCAGGAGGACCTGGGTTCTAATCCCAGTTCTACCACTTATCTGGTGTGTGATATTGGGCAAGTCACTTCACTTTGGGGTGCCCCGATCCGGTCCTCCAGTGTTTCCCCTTAGAGTGGCGGGTGCTTTATCTTGGGGGATGGGGTCCATCTGGAGATACATCTCAGTATCTGCGGGAGAGCGGAGTGGGGCTGAGGGCTCCTAGATGTCCCCCCTTGGCTGACCGAACCCAGAAGTCCGAGGGGAGACAGGGGACCAGTCCAGCCTGGCAGAGGTCGCTGACCCACAGTCCCACGCTGCCCCGGTGAGTGTGCTGTAGGGTGGGGATTGAGGGGAGGGGAGAGGTCAGCAGCCCATAGTGAGTCTATGGAGAATCTCGCACTCGGCTTCCAGGTTGAACCTCGGACCAGGGCAGCATAGCAGTCGAGTTTGCAGGAGCAGAAACCAGGCTTCAGCAGGGACGACACAGTGGCAGGTACCACAGCACAAGCCACTAGTACTGGAACCACTTCCTCTGTGGTTCCTCAATCGCATGGTCTTTGTACCTGGACCAGTACTTATCTACTGTTTGTTCTAGAACACCCCCTCCATCGTCTCGCTGACATCACTTCATCGGCATTCCGTCGGCCCTCCCTTATCCCTCCATCACCGCTCCATCGTCCCTCCATCATCCCTCCATCGTTCCTTCATCAACGCCCCATCATCCTTTCATCCCCCTATATTGTCAGCTCGTTGTGGGCAGAGAATGTGTCTACCAACTCTATTGGATTGTCCTCTCCTTAACCCTTTAGTCCAGTGCTCCGCACACAGTAAACACTCAGTAAATACCATGGATTAACCATTTCTCCCAGCCCTCTACCAAGCCAGAGGCGAAGTATGTAATTGGGGTCCCAAGTCAGACCCTTCCCTGTTTAGCCAGACTTCACTCTGCAGTTCATTTTCCTTGTACAGAGAGAGCTGCAATCGGCTTCCCTGGACCTGCGGCTTTGTGAGTGTTTGTGCGCACGCGCGTGCGCATGTATATGTGTGTGTGTATGTGTGTGTGTGTGCTCTCAGGGCAGGGTAGGAGAATTAGGAAACAAATCCCACACTTTAGGAAAGGGGGGCATCTGGATAGGAAACAGTGGGGAATGTTCGCCATATCTCCCTAGGGAATAGGTTTGGGGGTCAGGGAAGAGCCGAATGAGTGGCTAGATACGTTTATGGGTTTATGTATCTACCACCCTCTTTATATAGTACTCTCCCAAGGGATTAGCACAGTCCTCTGCACACAGTAAGCGCTCGATAAATACGATTGCTCTGTACTACTGTCCGTCTGTGGGAGAACCCCGGTTTGTGAGCGAGCGGGAATACACGTGAGGGTATTATGTGTTTGGATACATGCATGTTTAGCTGTGATTTTGGGTGTGAGAGTGAATTTGTGTTGTCCAGGGAGCCTTTTAGAGTTGGTATATCCTTGCCTTTTTTGTCCCCTGGGGGCTCGATAAAAACCGTTATTACTATTATCAGCCAATCACTCAGCATAGTACAGTGCTCTGCACACAGTAAGCACTCAGTAAATACGATTGAATGAATGAATATTCATTGAGCAAAGAGCAGTGTACAGCACTGCATTAAGTGCCTGGAAGAGTACAATATAACAATATAACAGACACACCCCCTACTCACAACGAGTTTACAGTCTCTGTACATATCCATAATTTATTTTATTTTAACATCCTTAGCCCCTTTAGACTGTAAGATTGTTGTGGGGAGAGAACATGTCTACCACCTCTGTTACATTGTATTCTCCCAAGTATTTAGTACAATGCTCTGCACACAGTAAATGCTCAAAAATACGAATTCTAAATTGCTTGATTGATAGATATTACAACTTCTACTAGGGCTTTTGGGGCTACTACTCCTACTATAACTGTGACTTTTTTCCCATCCTGTATCTTTGTCATCTTGTTATCCCCACATGGAAAAATATGATGTTAATCCTCCTTTGGAATTCCCACCTTGTTATATGGAAATCTTTTACCAAGTTTCTAGGTCATTTTGTAATTAATAATTCTCTTACAATATAAAATAAATTGCTCCTCTCTTAGAATCACCAGCAAAATTCCTGATGATTTCTTCACCTCATCAAGTTCTTTGTCCTTTGCAGAGAGTCATCATCACCTACCAATGACCAACATCTCCACGGTGAGGGAAATCCTCCTGCTGGGTTTCTCGGAGGTCCGGAAGCTACAGCTGGTCCGCACCGCGCTGTTTCTCCTGGTCAACCTGGCGGCCCTGACGGGGAATCTCCTTATCGTCGCCGTCACCTCCGTATACTGGTGCCTCCACACCCCCATGTACTTCTTCCTCAGGAACCTGTCCTTCATCGACCTCTGCCTCCTCTGGGTCACCGTCCCCAAGTTCATCCATAACTCTCTGACCAACAAGAGATCCATCTTCTTAGTGGGCTGAACCGTCCAAGTCTTCCCTGTGATTTGGTTTGCTTTCTCGGAGTTATCCGTACTCATGGTGATGTCCTAAGACTGCTACGTCGCCATCTGCCTCCTCCTGAACTACGAGGTCGTCATGGCTCGCGGGGCCTGTTAAGAGTTTCACTGCCTCCAGGCTCAGCGGGGGTCTGTTTGCAGCAATGTGTTCAGCTGGGATTGTCTCCCTCTTCTTCTGCAGATCCAAAATCATCCCCCATTTCTTCTGTGACGTCCCTCCTCTGCTGAAGATCACCTGGACCGAGGACCACGTCGCCATCGACGCCATCACCACCGCATTAGCGTAAGGTGTCCTCTGCTTCATTCTCATCATCATTTCAAAGGTGCGCATCTTCCGGGCCGTGCTGAGGCTGTCGAGGCCCGGCCAAGGCCTTCTCCAGCTGCCTGCCCCAACTCGTCGTCGTCACCTTTTTCTTCTCTGAGGGTGTATTTCTCTATATCAAGCCGCCTTAGACTCCTCCTTGCTCACGGACCAGCTGGTGTCTGTGTTCTACACGGTGATGCCTCTTTCCCTGAACCCCCTCATTTACAGCCTGAGGAACCGGGACATGAAGGCCGCGATGGGCAGGATCCTAAAAGGGTCATTCACCCAGCCACCGCTCTAGGATAAAATGTCCCCTTCTTTGTGCAAATAATCTCACACCACCACTTAACCAAGGAATTGCCCTGGGACCTAGCTAGATACTTAGTGGTCCTACAGCGTTCACAGAAAACACTGGACGTTGATGAATTGTCAAAGTCTGGGAGGGAGGCGGCTACGATTGTAGTAGGACACACTGAAGTAGGACTAACAATCCAGTTTTGGGGAGGCATCATGGCCTAAAAAAAGGGGAGTCCCTGTAGACTGTAAGCTCATTGTGGGCAGGGAATGTGTTTAACAACTCTGTTAGACTGAACTCTCCCAGCATTTAGTAAATCCAGTTTGGGGATGGCTCTACTCCCTGCTCTGCCATTTGTCTTCTGTGAGACCTTGGGCGAGCCATTTAGTTTCTCTGTGCCTCCGTCACCTCATCTGTAAAGTGGGGATTTAGACTGTGAATCCCATGTGGGAAAACCCGATTGCCTTGTATCTATCCCAGTTCTTAGAAGAGTGCTTGGAACACAGCAAGAGTTTAAGAAAGACTATATATATGTATATATATCTATATCTATATCTATATATATATATATATATATATATAGTCTTACATAAATTTATCATGGCCTAAAGCTCTGCTCTACAGTCACTCTAGACTGTAAGCTCATTGTGGTCAGGGAACGTGTTACCAACTTTGTTATATTGAACTTTACCAAGTGCTTAGTACAGTGCTGGGTCCCGAGTAAGTGCTCAAAAAATATGATTGATTAAGACTTGGGTTCTGATGCCAGCTCTGCTACTGGCTTGCTTTGTGACCTAGGGGCCGTGATTTAACTTGCCTAAGATTTCTCTTCCTCTTACACGCTGATCCCCTGTGGGACAGGAATTGTGTCTGAACTGATCGTTTTGCTTCTACTTCAGCAGGTGGAACAATTTAGGCACATAATCTATTAATAAATACAATAATGGTATCATTATTAGTAATGACTATGAAAACATAATGATATGCTCTTTAGAAAGACTCTGGGGGTGGGAATAAAATTTGGAAAATGGGAGGTGGTATGGGAGAAGGGAAGAAAGGATTACTTCAACTCCATCTGTTTTGTCAAATCCATGCTCTCTCATCAATCCATCTTTCCTTCCTTCCATCCATCCAACCTTCCAACCATGCATATATTCATCCAACCATCCATCCGTCCAGAGCATGGGCTTGGGAGTCAGAGGTCACGGGTTCTAATCCCCATTCCGCTACTTGTCTGGCATGTGACATTGGGCCAGTCACTTCACTTCTCTCTGCCCCAGTTACCTCATCTGCAAAATGGAGATTGAGACTGTGAGCCCCTTGTGGGACAGGGGTTGTGTCCAAACTGATTATTGTGTATGTACCCCAAGACTTCGAACAGTGCTTGACACATAGTAAGCGTTTAACAAAGACCAAAAGTATCACTATTATGATTATCAATGGTAGTTATTGACCACATCCTGGGTGCAAAGCACTGTAGTAATCTCTCAGGAGAGTTGGAAAGAGGTAAAATCGCATTGTTCCTGCTCTCCAGGAAATTATGATCTAATGGGGGCGATAGACACAGAATAAATTACGTAGAAGAAGGAGAGAAGGGAAAGATGAGAAAGTGGATGAATGCCTGATTCAAGCGTACAGTTTATATGGTAATTATGAACAGAGCCTCGATGGATTTGCAATCAGGACAACTCAGAAGAAGCAGCATTGCCTAGTGGGAAGAACGCAGGGATTCAAATGGACATGAGTTCTCATCCCGATTCCACTACATGTCTCCTGTGCAACCCTGGGCCGCGTCGCTTTAATTCTGTGTGCCTCACTTCCCTCATCTGTAAAACTGGAGAATGAGAAGTGAACCCCACAGAGAACTTGGACTCTGTCTAATCTGAGTAGCTTGTAACTACTCCAGCACTTAGTACAGTGCCTGATATAGAGTAACCGCTTCACAAAGACCATAGAAAAAAGACCATAGGAAAAATCTGATTGACTTACAGATTGAGTGTATCAGGTTGTGAATTAGACAAAGGTGAAAGCATTCACAGTGGCTAAAGACTGTCGTTGAAAACAGAAACCGTTGGGACACTGGGATGCAGATACCGCTGTTTCCGTGGGAACCATCACTGATGCTGCAGGGACCGGGGCCTGGTCTCCCAGGAGCCTCAGGAACCACGTCAGCAGAGGGTGCGTGGCTTGTCTAGGCCACGAGGTCCCTTCGTAGCGCCCCGAGCCATCCTCCAGGGATCCCCTTCGGAGCAGTTCCTGCTTTATCTACAGGGAGGGGGGCCTGTCTGGAGAGCTTCTCAGGGTCTGGGGGGAGCGGAGAGGAACTGAGGGCTCCTCTTTGTTCCTTCCTGGTTGAGCGAACCCATGAGTCTGAGGGGAAAGAGGGGGCCAGCCCAGGCCTGCAGAGCTCAGCGAACCCAAGCCCAACCCTGCCCCGGTAAGAGTGACTGGGAAGTAGTGGGATGGAAGGGCAGGATGGGACGAGTATGAGGAGGAAAGACAGTCTGGGGCCTAAGTTGGGGTTTCAGATCAGGGCCGCGGCACCGAGCGGTCAGGGGTGCTAGCAGGTGGGAAGGTGTTTTCCAGTTCAGTAACCATCAACCATCGCAAACCTCTCCTCCTTGCTCCTGAAACCTTGCTACCATGCCAACTACTCGCCAGGCTACAGTGCTCCAGCACAGCGTCAGCACTGTGCACAGTCATTTTAGCCTTCGGTGGATCGCAGAATCCCTTGCAGAGGGTAAATGACAGGCAGGGCTGAGAGATTGTGACCGGATTTGGACAACGACTGGCAGCATCAGCAATTCCTCCCTGTAAGAGTTCTTCCCAAATGTTGGGAAATGACAAATTGTGGGAAAGGTTGGAATCCCTTGAACTCCTTGACACATAGAACTCCTTGACAACTCCTTGAACGAGTTGTCTACACGCGCTGCCTAGAATTCCTCAACAACAACTCTCTCCTCGACCCCCTCCAGTCTGGCTTCCGTCCCCTTCATTCCACGGAAACTGCGCTCTCAAAGGTCACCAATGACCTCCTGCTTGCCAAATCCAACGGCTCATACTCTGTCCTAATCCTCCTCGACCTCTCAGATGCCTTTGACACTGTGGACCACCCCCTTCTCCTCAACACGCTATCTGACCTTGGCTTCACAGACTCCGTCCTCTCCTGGTTCTCCTCTTATCTCTCCGGTCGTTCTTTCTCAGTCTCTTTTGCAGGCTCCTCCTCCCCCTCCCATCCTCTTACTGTGGGGGTTCCCCAAGGTTCAGTGCTTGGTCCCCTTCTGTTCTCAATCTACACTCACTCCCTTGGTGACCTCATTCGCTCCCACGGCTTCAACTATCATCTCTACGCTGATGACACCCAGATCTACATCTCTGCCCCTGCTCTCTCCCCCTCCCTCCAGGCTCGCATCTCCTCCTGCCTTCAGGACATCTCCATCTGGATGTCCGCCCGCCACCTAAAGCTCAACATGTCGAAGACTGAGCTCCTTGTCTTCCCTCCCAAACCTTGTCCTCTCCCTGACTTTCCCATCTCTGTTGACGGCACTACCATCCTTCCCGTCTCACAAGCCCGCAACCTTGGTGTCATCCTCGACTCTGCTCTCTCATTCACCCCTCACATCCAAGCCGTCACCAAAACCTGCCGGTCTCAGCTCCGCAACATTGCCAAGATCCGCCCTTTCCTCTCCATCCAAACTGCTACCCTGCTCATTCAAGCTCTCATCCTATCCCGTCTGGACTACTGCACTAGCCTTCTCTCTGATCTCCCATCCTCGTGTCTCTCTCCACTTCAATCCATACTTCATGCTGCTGCCCGGATTATCTTTGTCCAGAAACGCTCTGGACATATTACTCCCCTCCTCAAAAACCTCCAATGGCTACCGATCAATCTGCGCATCAGGCAGAAACTCCTCACCCTGGGCTTCAAGGCTGTCCATCACCTCGCCCCCTCCTACCTCACCTCCCTTCTCTCCTTCTACTGCCCAGCCCGCACCCTCCGCTCCTCCACCACTAATCTCCTCACTGTACCTCGCTCTCGCCTGTCCCGCCATCGACCCCCGGCCCACGTCATCCCCCGGGCCTGGAATGCCCTCCCTCTGCCCATCCGCCAAGCTAGCTCTCTTCGTCCCTTCAAGGCCCTGCTGAGAGCTCACCTCCTCCAGGAGGCCTTCCCAAACTGAGCCCCTTCCTTCCTCTCCCCCTCGTCCCCCTCTCCATCCCCCCCATCTTACCTCCTTCCCTTCCCCACAGCACCTGTATATATGTATATATGGTTGTACATATTTATTACTCTATTTATTTATTTATTTATTTATTTTACTTGTACATTTCTATCCTACTTATTTTATTGTGTTGGTATGTTTGGTTCTGTTCTCTGTCTCCCCCTTTTAGACTGTGAGCCCACTGCTGGGTAGGGACTGTCTCTATGTGATGCCAATTTGTACTTCCCAAGCGCTTAGTACAGTGCTCTGCACATAGTAAGCGCTCAATAAATACGATTGATTGATTGATTGATTGATTGATCCCTGTCTTCATGGGCTTTCCAGCCTACTGGGCAAAGTTGACATAGTCTAATTTACTATCAATCAATTGATCTTGAATCATACTGATTGAGCACTTAGTGTGTGCACTAAGCACTTGGAGAGTAATAATAGTAGTACTTGTTTAGCTCTTACTATGTCCCAAGCACGGTCCTAAGCGCTGGGGTAGATACAAGTTATGCAGATTGAATACAGTCTTCGTTACACATGGGGCTCACAGCCTTTACCCCCATTTTACAGATGAGGTAACTGAGGCTCGGAGAAGTGAAATGACTTGCCCATGATCACACAGCAGAAATGAGGCCGAGCCGCAATTAGAATCCAGGTCTTTCTTACCCCTTCTGACTCCCATGCCTGTGTTCTATTCACTTTATAACACCATAACAGACACATTCCCTGCCCATTCTAGAAGGAAAGAAAGAATGGAAAGATGAATATGCAATTATTGCTTGCCATTTTACAGACGAGGAACCTAGGGCCCAGAGAAGCGACTCGACTTGCCCAAGGTGCCTCATCGAGCAAAGGGACAGAGCCAGGATTAGAACCAAAATCCTCTGATTCCCACTAAGCTATGTTTGGGAGAGTACAATAGAACAGAGCTGTTAGATGTGTACGCTGCCCTCCAGGAGCTCACAGTCAAGAAGAGAACTCCTGGGCCCACGCTTTCTCCACTAAATGAGGATGGACATGAGGTGATTCACGCTTGAGTTAGGTGAAGTGGATTTAGAGCGCTGGGAAATGAATCGGGGAAGCTGGTTGAAGTGGGGATGTGAGGAGAGATTTTATCAGTGCTCAGAATATGGAAAAACCTGTGCTCTCTAAGATTTTTCATGAATAATAGAGGGAGTTCTAGGCTAGGATGGAAAGGAGAGAATCGATCGCAACAACTAGAATTTGCTTTGAGAGCTGTGAAGACGTGTTACACATTGGAAAGGGGATGAAGTGCAGTCATACGGCAGAGAGCCTTCAAATCGATTGTGAGATTTTGTTGCTTGTGAAACGACACAACTTGTCGTGAGAGGAGGTTGAGGAGAGGAGAGATGTAGGCAGAGTGATGCTTTAGGAAGGTACTAGATGAATGATGACGTATGCTTGTGTTTGTGTGTGTAAGTGACAGGCCCCAGGTCACGCAGCAGACAAGGAATGGAGACAGGATTAGAATCCAGGTCCTTCTGTATATCAGGCCCATTCTCTCTCCACCTAATGGATGAATTCATGTGCAAAGGCAGATCTTGTTTGACCCTAAAACCACCCAACCAGTCATGAACATATCTTTATTTTCTCTGACCTCTGCTATCTGCTATTCATTTTTGTTTCTGTCTACTCAGCCAAAAATAATTCTCTTGATATTTATTAAGTGCTTACTATGTTATAAGCAAAGTATTAAGTGTTGGGCTAGATTCAGGGCAACCTGGTATACACAGACCGTATCCCATAAGGTATTCAATGACTACGTAAGTGCGAAAACAGGAATCGAATCCCCATTTTACTATTGAGAAAACTGAGGCATAGAGAAATGAAGTCACTTTCCCATGGCTATGCAGCAGAAAACTGGTAGAGTTGGTATTAGAACCCAGGTCCTCTGAATCCCAGGCCTGTGTTCTTCCCAATAGTGCACCCTGCTTTTACACAGTTCGAAGCTCGGTGCTTCCAATAGAATGGAAACTCCTTGGGGGCAGTGATCATATGCCCTAATGCTGTGTCCTCTGTAGGTACTCAATAAATAGAATTGATTGACTCAGTCTTATTACTTCACCTGCAACATCAAAGTCTCTAAATTGAAGTCTTCCCTCTTCCTGTGCATGGAGTCCACATCAATGCCCAGAAATATTCAATGTCTCCACGGTGAACTCAAAGATAATTTTGAATTCAATAACTGTCTCCTCTCCACAGAGAATCACCAGCAAGTCTATTTCTTCACTCATCCCATCAACTGACTATAACTTTGGCTCTACCCCTTCCATTGCAGAAAGTCAATGCTGCCTCCCAAAAATGCCCAACGTCTCCACGGTAAGGGAATTCCTCCTGCTGGGCTTCTCAGACAACCGGGAGCTACATATCGTCCACGCTGCGCTGTTCCTCCTGGTCTATCTGGCGGCCATGATGGGGAATCTCCTCATCATCACCATCACCGTCCTCGACCGTCGCCTCCACACCCCCATGTATTTCTTCCTCAGGAACCTGTCTGTCGTTGACCTCTGCCTCATCACCGTCATCGTCCCAAATTCCATCCACAACTCCTTGACCAATCGCAACTCCATCTCCTTCTTGGGCTGTGCCGCTCAGGTCTTCCTGGTGATTCTGTTTGTCGGTTCAGAGTTTCCCATCCTTACAGCGATGTCCTACGACCGCTACGCCGCCATCTGTCACCCCCTGAACTATGAAATCATCATGAGCAACACGGCCTGTGGAAAGATGGCAGCAGCCTCCTGGCTCACTGGGATGCTTCTGGGGGTCCTGTATTCAGCTTCGACTTTCTCCCTAAGCTTCTGTGGGTCCAACATCGTCCAGCAGTTCTTCTGTGACGTCCCCACTCTGCTGAAGATCTCCTGCTCTGAGGACCATGTCGCCATTGATGTGAGCATCACCGGTGGGTTAACATTATGTTTAGGCTTCTTTGTCTTCATCATAACCTCCTACGTGCACATCTTCCAGGCTGTGCTGAGGATGCCGGCCACCGAGGGCCGGGCCAAAGCCTTCTCCACCTGCCTGCCTCACCTTGCCATTGTCATCATCTTCCTCGCTACTTCCTCCATTGCCTACTTCAAGCCCGTGCCTGACTCCCCCTCGACCTCGGACTTGCTGGTATCCGTGTTCTACACCATGGTGACTACCACCCTGAACCCCGTCATCTACAGCCTGAGGAACCGGGACATGAAGTCAGCCCTGGGGAGAGTCCTAAAGGGGAGATTCCTCTTTCCTCCTCTAAGGGATAAAATATCTGTTTCCCTTTGCTGACTATCCCATTCCCCATCAGTGTTCTGACCATGTGGGTAACCATATAAAGAGCTGTCCAAAGAGAATGTCCAGTGTCTGAGAATTTGTCAATGTCTGGGACAGAGGTTGCTAAGACATGTGTGACTGTAAGCCCGGTGTGGGCAGG
Source organism: Tachyglossus aculeatus (assembly GCF_015852505.1). NCBI lineage: Eukaryota > Metazoa > Chordata > Mammalia > Monotremata > Tachyglossidae > Tachyglossus > Tachyglossus aculeatus. Next base: position 1,084,667 of record NW_024044849.1, read on the forward strand.
GATTGTCTCTCTTTATTCTGAATTGTACTTTCCAAGCACTTAATATAGTGCTTCGCACACGGTAGGAACTCAATAAATATGATTGAATGAATGAATAAATGACTGACAAGTGATTGTTTGGGCGGCATCATGGCTCAGTGGAATGAGCATGTGGCTGGGAATCATGAGATTCGAAAGGTCTGCCCGGTTCTGCCACTGACCTGCTATATGACCTTTGCCCAGCCATGTATCCTCTTTGAGTCTCTCTTTAAAATCGGGATTCAATATATCAATAAATCAGAGGGTGACAAGGGATCAGGAATGCAATCGTGGAAACTATCCCTCACACTTGACTGCCTGTTTACTTGTTTTGATGCCTGTCTTCCCCCTTCTAGACTGAGCACGTTGTGCGCTGGGATTAGTAAAGCGCTTACTAAGGGCCAGGCACTGTGCTAAGTGCTGAGGTGGATACAGGCTAATCAGGTTTTACACATTCCCTATCCCACGTGGGGCTCACAGTCTCAATCCCCATTTTACAGATGAGATAACTAAGGTACAGAGAAGTGAAGTGTTTTGCCCAAGGTCACACAGCAGACAATCCACCCATCCATCCATCCATCCGTCTATCCATCCATCTACTCACCCACCCTTCCATCCATTCATCCATCTACTCACCCACACTTCCATCCATCCATCCATCTATTCAACAACCCATCCATTCATCCATCTATCAATCCATCCATCCATCAATCAATAAATGATATTTGTTGAATGCATCCTGGGTGTAAAGTACTGTAGTGAACCTTTCAGAGAGATCAAAATACATTAAACACCATCCCTGCTTTCCAGGAGCTTAAAATCTAACAGGAAAGATAAACACAGAACTAATTAATGGGAGGACGAAGAAGAGAAAGGAAAGAATGGTAAATAGATAACTATATGTTTAAAGAGTGCATTTTATTAAAGCCACTATGTACAAAACTATAATGGTGAGTGTGAGTGCAAAAATGGAGAAGTAGTTTAAGATTCTGACTGGTAACTGGGAGAAATGACTTAGGGAGAAGAATCGTGCGAGGCATCCTGGAAGTGGTGGGATGATGGAGGGGCTTTGTACATGGGGAAAGCTGTGCTCTGATGGACTGGAAGGAGGCAGAAGGAAATGTGGGCTGACGGATTATTTCTCCATTTTCCATCACTGAGATATTTTGAAAGGGGTCAGAGCCATTCAGAAGAGAGAACGCAGTGACTTCCTCGCCCCAGTTTGGTACACTGTCTCAACTCTGAGATAGAAGGGGACGAACCCTAGGCTGCAACCTATTCTTTCTGAAACGAGGAATTTTCCTATCATGTCCACCCTGCCAGTATTAGTGATTCCTTCCCATCACCCAATTCTCAGAACCCCTCAGCACCTCCCAAACTGATAATAATAATATCAATAATAAGTGCATTTGTTAAGTGCTTACTATGTGTCAAGCACTGTTCAAAGCGCTGGATAGATATAACAGAATCAGGTTGCCCCACCTGGGGTTCACAGTCTTATTGGCAGTGCCAAAAGAGAAATTTGCTTCAAGCACAGAATCTCCACTTTGCTTACCCTAGCTTAGGAGGTCTTCAGCGCCACCAAGGAGAACACTTGAGATGAAAAAGAGGAACTTTGCTCTAAGAGGAAAATCTCCTGATGTAGTTTCTCTTTAAAGTTTTCAAGGCCTGAAAAGACAATATTTGGGGTTAAGAAAGGAGAACTTTGCTTCATGCAAAAACACTCCTCTTTATTTGTCCACCCAAGGTCTTCAAGGCCTTAAAATAGAGTACTTGAGGTGCCAAAGAAGAAATCTGTTTCCCTGCAAATATATCTCCTGGTCCTTTCTCCACCTAGGACCTTCAAGGTCTTTCAATTGAAAATGAAAAAAGAGAATATTTGAGGCGAAAAGAGAGAAGCTTTCTGCACTGAACAATCTTGGCTTTTCTTTCTCTGAGAGGATTTCGAGGCCTCTGAAAGAGGGAATTTGAGCTGAAAAAGGAGAAGGTTTGTCTCAGTCACACAACTTCAACTGACACTTTTCTAAGGTCTTCAAGACTCCAAAAGAGAATCTTTCCAGGGAAAAAGGAGAACTTTGTTTTATGCAAATCATTTCCTGCTTTCATTTTATTCACTAAGCTCTTGAGGACCTGAAAAAATACTATATGGCATTAAAAAATAGGGAATTTTACTTCATGCAAAAACTGTCCTGCTTATTTGTCCACCTTAGGTCTTCAGGGCCTTCGAAAGGCAGCTGAGAGGTGAACAATGATCCAGTTGCTGCATGCAAACAATTTTAAGCTGTAATTCCCGTAAGGTCTTCAAAGGCCTTACAGGAGAATGATTTATGTTAAAAGGGAGAAATGCGCTTCATGTGGCAGATAAAAAAGGAGAAATTTGCTTCATGCAAACCATTTACAGCTTTTGTTTCTCCATCTGAGGTCTTCAGGTCCTCCAAAGGGAATAAGGGAGCTGAAAACAGAGAAATGTGTTTCATGTAAAACCATCCCCTGCTTTCATTTGTCAACCTAAGTCTTCAAGACCTGAAAAGTAGTTATTTGAAATGAAAAAGGGTAAATGTACTTCAGGCAAAGCCTTGCAGCTTAGATTTCTCTACTGAAGGTCTTCAAGGCCAGCAGAGAACATATTTGAGGAGCATTAGGAGGCATCTGCTTCTTGCAAACCATCTCCAGCTTTTACTTCTCTACCGAAGGTCTTCAAGGCCCAAAAAGAGAATATTGGAGGTGTAGAAGGGGAACTTTGCTTCGTGCAAACCCTCTCCAGCTTTTATTTATCCACTTAAGGTCTTCGAGGACTTAAAAAAAGAGAATATTTGAGGTAAGAAAGGAGAGATTGGCTTTCTGCAAATACCTCCAGGTTTGATAAGGTCTTCCAGGCCAGAAGAGAAGGTATTTGAGGTGCATAAGGAGAAATTTGCTTCATGCAAACCGACTCCCGCTTTTTCTTCTCTGTCTAAAGACTTCAAGCCCTCAAAAGCAAGTATTTGAGATGAAAAAGGAGAACATTTCCTTCTTGGAAACAGCTTCCAGCTTTGATTTCTCTATTGAGGTTCTTATAGGCCAGAAAATATAATATTTAAGGTGGAAAAGGAGAACTTTTCTACATGCAAAGAGTCTGCAGCTTTGAGTTTTCTACCGAGGGCCTTCAGGGACCCAGAAGAGGATATTTGAGGTGAAAAAGGAAAATGTTTCATGCAATCTACCAGTTTGTATTTCTCCAACGTCTCCAAAGAGAATTTATCTAGTGCAAAAGGAGAAATTTGCTTTAAGCAAAAAATTTCCTGCGCTGAGATTTCTAAATCTGATCTTCAAGTCCTGAAATATATATATATATATATATATATATATATATATATGAGATTAAAGAAGGAGAATTTTGATTCATGAAAATACTGTCTCCCTTATTCATCCTCTTTATGTCTTCAAGGTCTTTGAAAGAGAATATATGAGGTGAAAAATGATCAGTTTTCATCCTGTGAGCAATCTCCAGCTCTTATGGCTGTAAGATGTTAGGTTTTCAAGGACTCAAAGGAGAATATTTGTGGCGGGAAAGGATAAACGTAGCTCATAATAATAATAATGGCATTTATTAAGCGCTTACTATGTGCAGAGCAGTGTTCTAAGTGCTGGGGAGGTTACAAGGTGATCAGGTTGTCCCACAGGGGGCTCACAGTCCCCATTTTACAGATGAGGCAACTGAGGCCCAGAGAAGTTAAGTGACTTGCCCAACATCACACAGCTAAGTGGCGGAACCGGGATTTGAACCCATGACCTCTGACTCCAAAGCCCGTGCTCTTTCCATTGAGCCACGCTGCTTCTCTCATGAAAGCTTCTCTTTGTTTGTCTCATGCTAACAATGTCTAGCTTTTATTTCTCTAAGGTCTTCAAGGCCTGAAGAGATAATATATGGCATTAAAAAAGAGAATGTTGCTTCATGCAAAAAATGTTCTGCTTATTTGTCAACCTAAGGACTTCAAGGCCTTTCCAAGAGAATATATGAGGTGAACAATGATTAGTTTACTTCAGTCAAACAATATGCTGTTGTTATTTCTGTGAATATTTGGTCATCAAGGCCTCCAAAGAGAACATTTGAGGTGGAAAAGGAGAAGTTTGGTTCATGCAAGCCAACTCTAGTTTTGATTTCTCTAAAAGACTTAAAGGCTTCCTAAGAAAATACTTGAGGTGGTAAAGGAGAAATTTGCTTCATGCAAACAAACACTAGTTTTATTTCTCTAAGGTCTTCAAGGCCTGAAGAGATAGTATTTGGCATTCAAATAGGAGAACTTTGTTTCATGTCAAAAAATGTCCTGCTTATTTGTCACGCTAAGGGCTTCGGGGCCATCAAAGAAAATATATCAGATGAAAAAGGATGAATTTGCTTCATGCAAACAGTCTCCAGTTGTTATTTCTTTGTACAACGTCTTCATGGCTAAGCTTCAAGGGCAGATACACTTCCTGTGCACTACTCCATCTCAGGCCTTCAAGGCCTTGTAATTGGGAGTATTTGAGGTGCAAAAGGAGAAATTTGCTTCATGCAAACCATCCCCAGCTTTTACTTCTCTGACTAAGGTCTTCAAGACGTCAAAAGAGAATATTTGAGGAGGGAAAGGAGAAACTTTGCTTCATGCAAACAAAATTAAGCTTTTCTTTTTCTACCTAAGGTCTTCAAGGCCAGAAAAGAGAATATTGGAGGTGAAAATAGAGAAATTTGGTCCATGCAATCCAACGCTAGTTTTGATTAATAAAGACTCCAAGAACTCCAAAGAGAATATTTGCGGTGGGAAAAAGAAATTTTCTTCATGCAAATAACGTCTAGCTTTTATTTCTCTAAGGTCTTCAAGGCCTGAAGAGATAGTATATGACATTAAAAAAGGAGAATTTTGCTTCATGCAAAAAATGCCCTGCTTAGTTGTCAACCTAAGGGCTTCAGGGCCATCAGAGAGAATTTATGTGGTGAAAAATGATGCATTTGCTTCATGCAAGCCATCTCTGGCTGTTTTTTCTCTATACAAGGCAGACATTAAAAGGCAGATAAACTTCCTGTGCATTACTCCACTTCAAGGCTTTGTACCTGAGAATGAATAGAGAATATTTGAGGTACTAAAGTGGAAATTTGCTTCATGCAAACCTTCTCCAGCTTTTACTGGAAAACGGAGAAAATTTCATGCGGACAATCTCCAGTTTGTCTCCACGTATTCAGGGCCTCAAAGGAGAAGATTTCAAGTGAAAAGGGGGAAATTTGCTTTAGGTAAAACAATTTACTGCCCTCATTTTTCTAAATCGGATCATCAAGGAATTAAAAAAAAATACGAGGTTTAAGAAGGACAATTTTGCTTCATGAAAAAAACCGCCTGCTCATTTGTCCACCTTAGTTCTTCAAGGCCTTTCCAAGAGAGTATATGAGGTGAAGAATGCTCAGTTTACTTCATGTAAACAATCTCCAGGTGTTATATCTGTAAGGTCTTAGGTCTTCAACACCTTCAAAGAGAATATTTGAAGTGATAAGGGATAAATTTGAATCACGCAGTACAACTCTAACTTTAATTTCTCTAAGGTCTTCAAGGCCTGAAGAGATAGTGTCCTGCTTACCTGACAACCTAAGGTCTTCAAGGCCATCAAAGAGAATATCTGTTTTGAAAAAGGAGGAACTTGTTTCACGCAAAAAATCTCCATCTTCGATTTCTCTATATGAGGTCTTCAAGGCAGATCTTCAAGTGCAGATATACTTCTTGTGCATTCCTCCACCCCAGCCCTTCAAGACCTTTTATTTGAGAATGAATAGAGATTATGTGGAGGTGTAAAAAGGAGAATCTCCAGTATTTTCCTTCTCTTAGGTCTTCAAGTCCTCAAAAGCAAATACTGGAGGGAAAACAGAGAAAATGGGTTTCATTGAAAACTACCTGCAACTTTCATTTCTCTACCCTCAGTTCTTTAAGGACAGAAAATAGAAGAATCAAAGTGCAAAGGGAGAAACTTGCTTCTTGCAAAAATCGTATCCAGCTTTTACTTCTATAAGGTCCTCAAGGACGCAAAAGAGAATATTTGAAGTGGGAAAGGAAAAAATGTGCTTCAGACAAACGACCTCCAGCCCTTATTTCACTGCCTAAGGTCTTCAAGGTCAGAAAATATTTGAGGTGAAAATGGCAAAATTTGCTTCATGAAATCAACCTCTAGCTCTTACTTCTCTAAAGGTCCTCAAGGCCTGAAAAAAGAATGTTTGAGCTGAAATTGGGGAACTTTGCTTTATGTAAACCATTTCCTAATTTCTCATACTGAGTGTCTTCAAGAACTGGAAAGATAATATGGGTGTTGGGAAAGGACAAATTTTCTTCATGCAAACAATCTCCTGCTTTTGTTGCTCTGCCTAAGGCCTGGAGAAGGTAATATGTGGAGTTCAAAAAGGAGAAATTTCCTTGAAACAAAAACTCACCTCATAACTTTCCACGTAAAGACTTGAAGACCTGAAGGGAAAATGTACAAACTGGAAAAGGAGAAATTAGCTTCCTGCAGAAACATTTCCTGACTAGTAGTTCACTTCAGGCCTTCAAGGTCAAGGAAATGAGAATGAATAGAGTATATTGGTTGTGAAAGGGAGAAGTTTGTGTCATGCAAAAAAAAATTTGCTTTGATTTCTCTCCATAAGGTCTTTAGGACCTGAAAAGGAAATATTTGAGGTGCAAAAGGAGAGGGTTGCTCCATGCAGATACATCTCCGGTTCATTACACCACTTGAGGCCTTCAAGGCATTTTAATGGAGATTATTGACTTGTTGGGTCACTTGGTCCCCGGCCACCTCTGTTGCTGACCCATTGGGTCACCGAGTCACTGACTAGACACCCGAGAGGTTTCAGTGAGGGGCAAACAGAGCTTCCAGCTCGAGGTAAGAGCCCAGGACACAGGGGAGGAGAAGGGGAAGGAGGCTTGGACACAAAAGGGAGTAGAAGGAAAGGAATCCGTTCAAATATATTACCTAAACGAAAAAAAATGCCTCCAAAGAAATAAAAAATGCTAGCCCAATCGTTGTACTCCCACTCCTTGGGGAACTTGATGGGATTTGCATGGATAAGTGGAAAAAGCACGGGCTTGGGAGTCAGAGGACGTGGGTTCTAATCCTGCCTCTGCCACGTTGATGCTGTGCGACCTTGGGCAAGCCACCTAACCTCTCTGTGCCTCAATTACCTCATCTGGAAAATGGGGATTAAGACTGTGAGCCCCACGTGGTACAACCTGATTACGTCGTATCTACCCTTTTCCTGGATGCACGCTGCCTATTATCAATGGCTTTGACTAGTTTGGTAGAAGAGTTTTTACCAGTTGTTCTTCTCTGGCATTTAAATCTAGCTCCCATGCCTGAGGATGGATGTCTGCACTTGGATTCACCCCCTTTATTCACCACCAGCAAAGGGTAGAGCACGGGCCTGGGAGTCAGAAAGGCCTGTGTTCTAATCCTGGCTCTTCCACCTGTCTGCTGGTTGGCCTTGGGCAACTCACTTCACTTCTCAGTTGCTTCATCTGTAGAATAGGGATGAATACTGTGGGCCCCATATGGGACACGGAATGTGTCCAACCTGATTACCTTATATCTAACCCAATGGTTAATACAATGCCTGGTACATAGTAAGTGCTTCACAAATACAATTAAATAAAATGGAAGAGGTAGCTGCAAAAGGGTGTTTTAGGCTTAATTTTGATCTTCAAATCTGCCCCAGAAACCAGGAGCAGGGTTACAGGCTGAATTTTTCCAACCACTCAATGCTCTCAGTTGTCAATCAATAAACACCATTATGATTTCTCTTCCAACTTTTACTGTTGTTACGATTATTATTCATTGCATAATATTCTTCAATATTTAAGTATTAATTCAATCAATCAAATCAAATTGAAGCACAACAGAAGGCCAAGGTACATTCTTTGCAACCAAGGAGCGTAAACCTTTCAAAAATGTTACAGGTGCCTGTGACACACAGTCATTCAGGGACAGAACTAGAAAGAGATCTTGGGGTCCTTTTCTTTTCTTTTCCAAGTCAATCTGAATATTGCATTTAACCATGTCTAACCAAATGGGCTAGGGTGTCTATTCTTCCTACCACGAAATATCTCCAATCCCCTGAGTTGAAACATAAAGCTAGTATTAATCATTGGAAAAGAATGATGAGTCCGTTGAGGTTGTTCTACGAAGGGGTCCCAGAGTGGGATCCACCTGGGACTGGGCAGTCATTCAGGTTGTGGGGGCCAGGACCACAGAGAGCCCATGATCTCGGCTTTCCGAGATTCCCAGATGGTCAGCCTTCTCAGCGGAGCCCCGGGCCCATCCGCCCACGGGAAATCCCCCAGGAAATAACCCTGCCATCTTCTGAGGGGGCGGCGCAGGCATCTGGAGACCTGAGAGGGGGAGGGAGGATCCTGACAGCTCCCACCCCCTACCCAGACATTCCTGTCAGCTCCACCAGCGTCCAGGACCGATGAGATGAAAGGAGCCTCTTTCTCAGCAGCGGTCGGTGCTCCCCAGCCCAGGACAGGCCATGTGACTCTGGAAAGGAACAGGGGAAAGGTGAGGGCCAGGGAAGGGAAATTTCATTGTAAACGCAGATTAGGAGGATCAGAGTTAGAATTTCTCCTATTCTTTCACGTTACCTCCATGAGGAGAGATGAACCATTCCAGCTAGTACCCTCTCCAGGGCCAGATGAGGTGACGTGGATCTCTGTGAGTGAAGGGAACTCAGATACCAATCGCTTGTCAGTGGAAAGAGCCAAGTTCTGGAATTCAGAAGACCCCCATATCCGCCAATGGCCTGCTGTGTGATCTCGGGAAAGCCACTTAATCTCTCTGTGCTCCAGTTTCCTCATCTGCTATGTGCTTAGTACAGTGCCTAGTATCCGGTAAGTGCTCACCAGGTATCGTTGATTGATCAATCCATCTGTAGCTTTCATTCAAGCATCGTAGGTTTCAGCAAGCATCATGGCCCAGTGGATACAGCACGGGCCTCGAAGTCAGTAGGACCTGGATCCTAATCTCGGCTCTGCTATGTGTCTGCTGTGTGACATTGGGAAAGTCACTTCACTTATCTGTGCCTCACTTACCTTATTTGCAAAATAGGGATTAAGAGTGTGAGCTTCATGTGGGACAGGGACTGTGTCCTACCTGATTAATGTGCATATACCCCAGAGCTTAGATCAGTGCTTAGTCCACAGTAATATTATCGTTACTCATCAGTTGCCTGGAACCTTGGTTTCTTTCATACACTGTGGGCAGAGATCCAGCAATACATTATATTTTCAACTCCTCCAAGGCAAGGATTTCATTTTTGCTCTTCCTCTCTCTTAGATTGTAAGCCTCAGGCAGACCGAGACCGTGTCCAAGGTACTTATCCCAGTGCTTGTCATTCAGTAGGAGCAAAATGGGGATTCAACATCAGTTCTCCCTCAAACTGAGAATGAGGCCCTAAAAGGGACGTAATCTTCTTTTCTGTACCCCAGGACTTAGTATAATGCTTGACACATAGTATGCACTTAACAAATACTTTAATCATTGTTATTATATTATATATATCATATATTAATATATCTATTCTTATTAAACTCCTTATAAAAGACTCTAGGTATCTTACTGATTTGCAAATTGTAAAGTAAGGAAAAGGAGCAGGTTTGAGCATAGGGTGAGGGATAAAAATAAGTTAAACTGGTCTCTACACTGAGACTTTACTGTGGGTAGGGAAAAAAATCTACCAATTCTGTTGCATTGTCCTCTCCCAAGCGCTGAATACAGTGCTCTGAACACAGTAAGTGTTCAATAAATACTAACGACGGGTTGAATGTGGGTAGGGAACGTGTCTACCAACTCCATTGTATTGTATTCTCCCAGCCACCTAGTTCAGTGCTCTGCACACAGTAAGCACTCAGTAAATACCATCGATTAATGAATTGTTTGAATGTGGGCAGGGAGGTTCTCTGCCAACCATGATGTATTGTACTCTGCCAAGTGCTTAGTACAGTGTTCTGCACTGTAAATGCTCAATAATTATCATTGATTGATTAATGTTGTCTTCTGGTTTGAGATGGGTTTAGGGATAAGGAAGAAGTCATAATTAAGTGTTGGTCTATCAGAAGCATAAGACCAGTAATGACACATTCCCTGCCCACAAAGATCTTAGACTCTGATCAATCAATCAATAAATGGTATTTATTTAGCGCTGATTGGGTGTAGAGTACTGTTCTAAGCACTTGGGAGAATACAATACAGCAGAGCTTCTAGGCATGTTCCCTGATCACAAGCTTACAGTCAAAAGGGGGTGACAGACATTAATAAAAATAAAGGAAAGGGGAGATAGACATAGAAGTATTTTCAGAAGAGGAAACTAGAGAGATGGCTGTGCAATGGAAGTAAGCAATATACATGCCTAGGAGGAGTATCAGTCGGCCCATGATGGGTAGAGATGGTGGATGGGTTTGTCTGCCTTAGAGTTAACTGGGAAAAGCTCGTTGGAGGAGACAGGCTCTCGTGTGGGAATTGGAACGTGGAAGGATTATGATCTGTCAGGAGGACCAGCATGGTGGAGTGGGTAAACCACGAGTAGTGGCATCAGAATGTCATGGGTCCTAGTCCCGGCTCTGCTACTTGTCTACTGTGTGACCTTGGGCAAGTCACTTCACATCTCTGGACCTTCAGTTACCTCATCTGGAAAATGGAGGTTGAGACTGTGAGTTCCACGTGGGACATATCCGATTTGCCTGTATACGCCCCAGATCTTAATACAGTGACTCACACATAGTAAGCGCTTAGCACATACTGTAATTATTATTTGAAGGGGTGCGAGTTCTAAGGTGGGGGAACAGCCCGAGAGAGGGGAGAGACGTGGGAGTAATGAGAGTGAGGCAGAGCTAGAACATTGGCCAAGAATGAATTAAAAGATTATGTTGGGGAATAGAAGGTGAGGCGAATAGATATGAAAGGTAGAGGAGCTATTGAATAGGCATAAAAAGATAGGAAGAGATTTAACTAGTTCATAATAATAATTATAATTATAACAATGGTATTTGTTAAACATGTACTACGTGATAACACTGTAGTAAGTGCTGGGGTAGATACAAGTTATCAGGTCCCTCATGGACCTCACAGTCTAAATAGGAAGGAGAACTGCTACTGAATCGCCATTTTGCAAATGTGGGAACTGAGGCCCAGAGAAGTGAAGTGACTTGCTCAAGGTTACACAGCAGGTAAATGGCAGAGCGGGGATGAAAAGCCAGGTCCTCTGATTCCCAGGTCTGAGCTCTTTCCACTAGTCTGCACTGCTTCTCAAATGATGGGGAATTAAGTAACTAAAATCCTCGCAGATATTTGCAAATGGAATAGACACCTAGGAGTCAGGAATGGCTTATGTACTGGCCTGAACAGAGGCAGGTAAACTGAGGGAGATGAACACCGTGATTAGCTTGTAGCTATCCTAGAACTTAATACAGTGCTTGATACGTAGTAAGAGTTTAACAAATATCCCTCCAACCCCAAGATTTTCTCCTTTGTGCACTTTTCTCTGGATTATTATTCTCGTCCCTATTTGAATCTACTTCCCTTTTCTAAATGTCCTTAGGCAGTCAATGTCAATTTTCAGAAAATGACCACTGTCACCGTGAAGACAGAATTCCTGCTGTTGGGACTCTCGGAAGTTCAGGAGCTGCAGCTGGTCCATGCTGCACTCTTTCTCCTGGCGTCCCTGACAGAAAATCTCCTCATCGCCCCTGTCACCGCCCTAGACCACCTCCCCCCGACACCCCCATGTTCTTCTTCCTCAGGAATCTGTCAGTTACCTCATCTGACCTCGCCCTCTGCCTCAAACTCTGTCATCCTCCCCAAGTCCATCCACAACTCCCTAAGCAATAATTACTGCATCTCCTTCCTAGGATGCATAGCTCAGTTACTTCTGTGGATCTTGTTTGTGTATTCTGAGTATTTCGTCCTCATGGGGATGTCCTACGAACGCTACGCCGCCATCTGCCTCTCCCGGCGCTGCGACGTCATCATGGACCGAGGGGCCTGTGGGAAGTTGGCCGCCGACTCATGGCTCAGCGGAGGACTGATTGGGGTCTTGTTCTCAGCTTCGACCTTCTCCATGTCCTTTTGCAGGTCCAACGTTGTCCCCCAGTTCTTCTATGATGTCGCTGATCTGCTCCGAGGACCACGTTGTCACAGACAACAGAGCATGATCAGAGGGGTGGCGTTAGCCGTAGTCTGCTTCGTGCCCATCGTCGTCTCATACATCTACATTTTCTGGGCCGTGCTGAGAATGACAGCCACCAAGGGCCGGGCCAAAGCTATCTCCACCTGCCTGCCTCACCTCACTGTCATCATTGCTTTTTTTCTCTACAGGGACTTTCGTTTACCTCAAACAGCCCTCAGACTCCTCCTCGACGCGGGACCTGCTGGTGCCCGCGTTGTACCTGAACCGTGGTGCCCCCCGCCCTCAACGCCCTCATCTACAGCATGAAGAATAAAGATGTGAAATCTGCCCTCGGGAGGGTCCTAAATGGTACACTCTCCCAGCTTCCTCTCTGGCATAAAATGTTTGTTTCTCGGTGTCAATGATCTCAGCTGTTGTCAGAGGGATTGTCCAAGGATTTGCCCAAATTTACAGCCATCCTTCGGGTCTAAAGACAGAGTCCCGAGAGGGAAGGATTTCCTATGTGTGCTGCTGTGGCTGAGCCCTTCTTCATGTTCAGGATTTAGAGATCTTTCCTTGATCCCGCATGGGAGAAATTCAAGGTACCCCTTCAGATTGTTAGCTCCATGTTGGCAGGGAACATGGCGACCAACTCTGTTGTATTGTACTCTCCCAGGGACATAGTAGCACGCTCTGCACATAATAAGCACTCAATAAATACCACTGCTTGATCGATTGCTTTAGACAGTGCTCCACACAGACAAGTGCTCAATAAATACCATTGACCGATTCTCTGATTGATTGATTAATAGCTGTACCCTTCTCTAGACTTTGAAGTATACTACTCTAATAATATAGTAATAATTTTTGTATTTGGTAAGTTCACTAAGTGCACTGTTAAATGCGAAGCGCTGCTCTAAGCGCTAGGGTGGATAGAAGGTGATCAGGTTGTCCCATGTGGGCCTCACAATCTTAATCCTTATTTTACAGGTGAGGTAACCGAGGCACAGAGAAGTTAAGTGACGCTCAAAGTCACACAGCTGACAAGCGGCGGAGCGTGATTTGAATCCAGGACCTCTGACTCCTAAGCCCGTGCTCTTTTCACTGAGCCACGCTGCTTCTCTAGATTTATAATCTCATTGTGGGCAGGGAATATATCTACCAACTCAGTTATATTTTACTCTCCCAAGTGCTTACTACAGTGCTCTGCACAAAGTAAGCACTCAATAAATACCATTGATTTATCGATTGCTTTGTTCAGTGCTCCACAGAGTAAGCGCTCAATAAACACCATTAGTAAATTGCCTGATTGATTAATATCTGTATTCTCCTCTAGATTATAAGCTCCTTGTACGCAGGGAATGTGTCTGCCAACACACATTATATAGTATGCATTATATGCTATAGTAATATAATATACAGTATAGAGTATAGTACAGTTATACTATACTCTCCCAAGCACCTAGTACATTGCTCTGTACATGGAAAGTGCTCAATAAATACCATCGATTGAGTGATCTATTGATTAATGCCTCTATCTCCCTTTAGCCTGTATGCTCATTGTGGACAGAAAACTTGTCTACCAGCTCTGTATGACTGTACAATCCCAAGCACTTAGTACAGTGCTCTGCACACAGTAATCGCTCAGTAAAGACCATGGATTGTTTGACTGATTATTTGATGAGGTGAGATGAGCGTGGACAGAGACAGGGTCTATAGAAGAGTGTACCAAGACCCAGGAGACAGTGTTGCCATTTCCCCAATTCCTGGAAATCTGCCCCCAGCAACTCACAGACGTTCAACTGTATCAGATCAACAGTTACCCTTCATGCCGATGTATGCTTTTACACTCCCAGTTTTTACCTATACATAGATTACCAATTGTATATCCAGCTAGTAATGGATCTACTTCATCCTGGCATTGGTACCCCTCCCTGTAAAATACTTACGTTCTCTGATGATTATCACTGGTCTACTCTTCACTAAACTGTGACCTCCCTGAGACCAGAATTTGCATGTCTTCCTATTTTGGGAATTTCTTAAGTGCTTAGTATGTGCCAGGCATCGTACCAAGTGCTAGAGTAGATACAAGATAATCAGTCAGTCAGTTGGTCAATTGTATTTATTGAGTGTTTATTGTGTGCAGGACACTGTACTAGGTGCTTAGGAGAGTACAGTAATACAATATAAAAGATGCATTCCCTGTTCACAACGAGCCTACAGGCTAGAGGGGAAGACAGACGTTAATGTAAATAAATACTGGATGTGGGTATAAGTGCTATGAGAAGCAGCGTGGCTCAGTGGAAAAGAGCCCGGGCTTTGGAGTCAGAGGTCATGGGTTCAAATCCCGGCTCCGCCACGTGTCAGCTGTGTGACTTTGGGCAAGTCACTTCACTTCTCTGGGCCTCAGTTCCCTCATCTGGAAAATGAGGATTAAGACTGTGAGCCCCATGTGGGACAACCTGATCACCTTGTATCCCCCCAGTGCTTAGAACAGTGCTTTGCACATAGTAAGCGCTTAACAAATACCAACATATGGGGCTGGATAAAAGAAGGGAGCAAATCAGGATGGCACAGAAGGGAGTGGGAGAAAAGGAAATCAGGGCTTATTCAGGGAAGGCGTTTTGGAGGAGCTGTGGCTTAAATAAGGCTTTGAAGGTGGGGAGAGTGTTCATCCACCAGATATGAATACGAAGGGCAGTTCAGCTCAGAGACAGGCTGTGGGTGATGGGTCGGCAGTGAAATAGACTAAATCGTGGTACAGTAAGTAAGGTAGCACTAGAGGAGTGAGGTGTGCAGGCTGGGTTTCAGCAGTGAGGTGACGTAGGAGGGGGCAAGCTGATTGAGTGCTTTAAAACCAATGTGAAGGAGTTTCTGCTTGATGTGGAGATAGATCGGAAATGACTGGAGGTTCCAGAGGAGTGGAAAAACATGGCCTGAACGTTTTTGTAGTTAAATGATCCGGGCAGCAGGATGAAGTATGGACTGGAATGGGGATAGAAAGGAGACAGAGAGGTCAGCAAGGAGGCTGATGCAGTAATCAAGGTGGAACCGGATAAGTGATTGGATTAATGTGGTAGCAGTTTGGGTGAAGAGGAAAGGAAATTGTTTTATTTACTTCAATATTTAAGTACCATGTCAATAAAATTGGAGTACAACAGAAGGGCAAGATATATTCTTTGCAAATAAGGAGTTTACACTTTACCAATGTTTTACAGGTGTTTGTGAATGCCTACGTTCTAAAATGACAAATGGGAAAATGAAATTTCACTGGAAAATCCTCCTGGATTCACTCATTCATTCATTCAGTCGTATTTATTGAGCGCTTACTATGTGCACAGCACTGTACTAAGCGCTTGGGAAGTACAAGTCGGCAGCATGTAGAGACGGTCCCTACCCAACAACGGGCTCACGGTCTAGAAGGGGGAGATAGACAACAAAACAAATGAGTTAGGCTTCCAAGAGGGATTTGAAAATGGGGAGAAATGAGTCTTGGCAGGTTTGAAAGAGGGAGGGCGCATCAGGCAGGAGGAAGGGTACCAACCAAGGATTGTAGGCAGGGAAGTTCAGAACGAGACACGGTAAGAAAGTCTGGGGGGATTGGAGAGTGTGACGTGGGGTGTAGTGGGAGAAGAGAATGGGTAGGTAAGAGAGACAGAGAGCTGATTTACGATGGCCTACGGTCTTGGCCTAGTATATCTCCCTTCTCCAGAGTTGAAACAGAGACCAATTATTAATCATGAAAACGGAATGATGATGAGTCCATTATTGTTGTTCTAGGAAGGGGTCTCAGAGTGGGAACCACGTGAGACTGGGCAATAATTTAGGTTGTAAGGGCTGGGACCACAGGGAGCCGACGAACCCGGCCATCTGAGATTCCCGGACAGTGAACTGCCTCAGGCAAGCTCCGAGCCCGTCCTCCCATGGGGGATCTCCCAAAAAATAACTTGGCCATCGTCTGAGTGGACGGCGCAGCCATCCAGAAAGCCGAGAGTGGGACGGAGGATCCTGCCAGCCTCCTCCCCTCACCCAGACCTTTCTGTCACCCCCACCAGCGTCCAGGATCGACAAGGAGGACTGAGCCTCTATCTCAGCAGAGGTCGATGCTCCCCAGCCCAGGACAGGCCCAGTGATTCCGCAGAGGAGCAGGGGAAGGTGAGGGGAAGGGCAAGGAAATTTCAATATAATCCCAGGATATAACGGGAATTTTCCTGTCCTTTCTTAATAATAATAATTGTGGTATTTGTCAAGTGCTTACCATGTGCCAACACCATACTCAGTGCTAAAATAGATATGAAATAATCAGTATGGACACTGTCCCTATCCTGCATGGGACTCACTGTCTAAACCCCATTTTACAGATGAGGACACCGAAGAACAGAAAAGTTATGTTATTTGCCCAAGGTCGCCCAGCAGGTACTTGGCAGAGTCTGGATTAAGAGCAAGGTCCCTTAGACTCCCAGAATCATCATCTTTCCAATAGGCTGTGCTGCTACTCCAATTATGTAGAATTATGTGACCATAATCCTTGCAGATGTTTGCAAATGGAATAGACTTCTCGAAGTCAGTAATGGTTTCAGTGCCGTCCTGAACCAAGGCAGGTTGATTGGAGGAGATAAACAACCTGATTAGTGTTTACTACAGTGTCTGGAACACAGTGAGTGTGAAACATTGCCATACAACGCCCAAGATTCCTTCCAACACAAAGATTATCTCCTCTCCTGTGCACATTTCTCTGGAATATTATTCTAATCCCTCTCTTTTCTAAATATCCTTAGGCAGTCAACGTCAATTCGTGGAAAATGACCGATGTCACCGTGAAGACAGAATTCCTCCTGCTGGGATTCTCGGAGATCCGGGAGCTACAGCTGGGTCGGCCGTGCAGTTCCTTCTGGTCAACCTGGTGGCCCTAACGGGGAATCTTCTCATCGTCGTCATCACCACCCACGACTGGCACCTCCACACCCCTATGTACTTCTTCCTCAAGAACCTGTTCGTCCTCGACCTCTGCTACATCTACGTCACGGTCCCCAAATCCACCCGCAAATCCCTGACCAACACGTCATTCAACTCCCTAGAGTGCTGTGCCGTCCTGGTCTTTTCTGTGGTCTGGTTTGCCGGCTCAGAGTTGTCCATCTTCACGGTGATGTCCTACAACCGCTACACTGCAATCTGCCTTTCTCTGAGCTACGAGATCATCGTGGCTCAAAAGGCCTGTGGGAAGATGGCCACCACCTTCTGGCGCAGCGGGGGCCTGTTTGCAACAATGTGTTGAACAGGGAGGTTCTCCCTGTCCTTCCGCGGGTCCAACACCATCCCCCAGTTGTTCTGTGACGTTCCCCCTCTGCGGAAGATCACCTGTGCCGAGAAGCACTACGCCATTGCCGCGAATGTCATTTTGGGGCAACCATAGCTGTCGTCTGCTTCATTTCCATCGTTGTCTCTTACGTGCTCATCTTCTGAGTCGTGCTGAGGAAGCCGGTCACCGAGAGCCGGGCCAAAGCCTTCTCCACCTACCTGCCCGACCTCATCGTCATCACTGTTTTCCTCTATGAGGGTGCATTTGTCTACATCAAGCCGCCCTCAGATTCCTCCTTGATCGTAGACAATCCAGTTTTGGGGAGGCATCATGGCCTAAAGGAAGGGGAGTCCCTGTAGACTGTAAACTCATTGTGGGCAGGGAATGTACTTAACAACTCTGCTAAACTGAACTCTTCCAAGAGAGAACTCTCCCAAGAACAGTGCTTTGCACATAGTAAGCGCTTAATAATGCCATTATTATTATCATTATCATTATTATTATTATTATTATTATGTGCTTAGTACAGTAAATCCAGTTTGGGGACGGTTCTAATCCCTAATCAGCCACTTGTCGTCTGAGTGACCTTGGGCGAACCACTTAACTTCTCTGTGCCTCAGTTACCTCATCTGTAAAATGGGGATTAAGACTGTGAACATCACCTGGGACAACCTGATTGCCTTGTCTACCCCACTGTGCCTAGAACAGTGCTTGGCACATAACAAATACTATAATTCTTTTAAATTTTATCATGAACTAAAGGAATGGGAATCGCTCTAGACTGTAAGCTCATTGTGAGCAGGGAGTGTGTCTACCAACTCTGTTATATTTAACTTTTCCAAGTGCTTAGTCCTGGTGCTTAGTCCAAGTTCTGGGCCAAGAGTAAGTGCTCAATAAATATGATTGACTGATTGATTGAGACGAGTTCAGATGCCAGCTCTGCTACTGGCCTGCTGTGTGTACTTGGGCAGTGACTTAGTATCCCTAGGATCTCACTTCCTCTTACATTTTGAGCCATTTTGAGACAGGAATTGTGTCTGTACTGATTCTTTTGTTTCTACTCCAGCAAGTGGAACAATTTAGGCACACAACCTCTTAATGAATACAGTAATGATATCATTATTAGCAATGACTATGAAAATAAAATGATATGTATGCTCCCTAGCATGACTCTGGGTTTGGGTATGCGTGGGGAGCGTGGGAAGGCGCTGAGACAGGGAGTATGTACACAAACCGTACCCAACGGCTCAAAGCCAAACAGACTCAACAACAGGAGATAAAGGGACCAGGGCAAGAAAAACAAGCTTTCACCTGCAAGGCTTGGAGGCAACCTCAAGGCCATATCCGCAGCCAGCGATGGTTGGCAACGGGTGGCTGGGGGCGAGCCAGAGCAAACGCTTCGTGATGGACAGAGCTGTTGCTAGGCTAGTGGCTGGAGGGTGGCGAGTGAGTGTGCTACATGGCCTGAGAAAACCCTGCCCCCGGGCAACGGGTGGTATAAGAGACGAACAGGACAAGGGGGGGTACAGGCTCTCTCTCTCCCTCTCTCTCTCTCTCTCTCTCGTTCTCTCTCTCTTTATTAACTATGTAATCGCTGATAGCAAATAAACGGCAACCAAGCTTTGGACCTCTGGCTGACTTTTCCTGGTGTGAAAGCGCGGCCCGCGTCCGGAGACGTCCGAAGACCCGGAGAGGGTAAGAACCCGAAAGTTTCCCCCGAAACTGCGGGGAGCAACGGGTATGGAAGGTGGAAAATGGGAAGAGGTATGGGAGAAGGGAAGAAAGTATGACTGCAGCTCCATCTGTCTTTTCAAATCCATCCTCTCTCATTAATCCATTTTTCCTTCTTTCCATCCATCCATTCTTCCAACCATCCATCCATCCATCCATCCATCCATCCATCCATCCATCCATCCATCCACCCATCCATCCATCCATTCATTCATCCATCCATCCAACCATCCACCCATCTATCTATCCATCCATCCATCCATCCAACCATCCAGAGCACTGGTTTGGGAGTCAGAGGTCATGGGTTCTAATCTCAGTTCTGCTACTTGTCTGCCCTGTGACCTGGGGCAAGTCACTGCATTTCTCTGTGCCTCAGTTCCCTCATCTGCAACATCGGGATTGACACTGTGAGGACCATGTGGGACAGGGACTTTGTCCAACCTGATGACCCTGCATCTACCCCAGCACTTAGAATAGTGCTTGGCACAGAGTTAAGCGCTTAATAAAGAACATCATTATTATTATTATTATTATCAATGGTATTTATTGACCTTAGCCTGAATGCAAAGCAATGTAGTAAGCTCTCAGGAGAGGTGAAAAGAGTTAAAATTACATTGTTCCTACTCTCGAGGAGATTATGATCTAATGGGGGAGATAGACTCAGAGTAAATTACATAAAGGAGGAAGGAGACAAGCGAAAGATAAGAAAGAAGATGAACGCTTGATTCAAGAGTACCGTTTATATAGTCAGTATGAACAACACTTAAACCGATTTGCAATCAAGACAAATCAGAAGAAGCAGTGTTGTCTAGTGGGTAGACGGCGGACCTGGGATTCAAATGGACATAGGTTCTGATCCCGGTTCCACCAGATGTCTGTTGTTTGACCTTGGGCAGGGTCGCTTGAATTCTCCGTGCCTCAGTTCCCTTATCTGTAAAACAGGGTTTGAGATGTAAGCCCAAGGGGGAACGTGGACTCTGTCCAATCTGATTAGCTTGTATCTACCCCAGCATTTAGTATAGTGCCTGATATTCATTAATTCAATCGTATTTGTTGAGCGCTTATTGTGTGCAGAACACTGTACTAAGCGCTTGGGAAGTACAAGTTGACAACACACAGAGACAATCCCTACCCACCAACGGGCTCACAGTCTAGAAGGGAGAGACAGACTGCTATATAGTAAGCACTTAGGAAATACCATAAGAACAAGTTACAATTGGCTAATTGACAGACGGAATGCCTCAGGTTCTGAATTAGACAAAGGTGATACAAATCACAGTGGCTAAACGCTGTCTTTGACAACAGGAATCACTGGGACGCTGGCACGCGGATGCCGCTGTTTCCCCAGGAATCCCGAGGACCGGCACCATCGCTGATGCTGCCGAGACCGGACCCTTGTCTCCCAGGAGCCTTAGGAACCACGTGTCCAGAGGGTGTGTGACTTGTCTAGTCCACGAGGTCCCTCGGCAGGGCCACGAGACATCCTCCAGGGATCCCCCTCGGAGCAGCTCCTGCTTTATCTATAAGGATGGGGTCCTGTCTGGGGAGCTTTTCTGGGTCTGAAGGAGAGCAGAGAGGGATCGAGGGCTCCTCTCTGTTCCTGCCTGGCTGACCGAACCCAGGAATCTAAGGGGAAAGAGGGGACCAACCTAGCCCTGCAGAGCTCAGCTACCCCGAGCCCCATGCTGCTCCTGTGAGAGTGACAGGGGGTGAGTGTGATGGAGGGGAATGGGGGGACGTGGAAGAGGATGGAAGAGATGGAGCCAGTCTGGGGCCTAATTTGGGTTCCAAACAAGACCGCAGTCACTAGCAAGGGAGGTGGGCTTGTAGGAGGAGTGGCGTTTTCCAGTTCAGTAACCACGAACCATCACACACATCTCCTCCTTCGTCTTCAAACCTCGCTAACATGCCAATCACTCACCGGACTACGGTGCTCCTGCACAGTGTCACAGACACTCCGGCCTTCAGTGGGTCCCAGAATCCCTTGCAGAGGGTAAATGGCAGGTAGGGCTGAGATAGTGTGACCACCTTTGGACCGCCACCAGCACTATCAGAAATTCCTCCTTGTAAGAGTTACTCCCAAATGTTGGAATGAGTCAAATAGTGGGAAAAGTTGTAATGCCTGCCCGCAATAACTTTCCAGTCTACCGGGCTAGGTTGACAAAACGTAATTTACTAACAGTCAATCAATCTTGAATCATATTTATTTAGTGTTTACTGTGTGTACTAAGCCCTTGAGAGAGTAATAACAATAATAGCAGTATTTGTGTGCTCTTACTCTGTCCCAAACATTGTCCTAAGCGCTGGGGTAGATACAAGTTAAACACAGTCCTTGTTCTACATTGGGCTCACAGTCTTAACCCCCATTTTACAGATGAGGAAACTGAAGCTCAGAGAAGTTAAATGACCTGCCCATGGTCACACAGCAGACATGAGGCAGAGCTGGAATTATAACCCATGTCCTTTTGACTCCTTCTGACTCCCAGGCCCGTGCTCTAGCCACTTTAGACCACCATAAAAGACACATTTCCTGCCCTTTCTAGAAGGAAATGTACGTATTCCTTTTAGAGTGTGAGCCCACTGTTGGGTAGGGACTGTCTCTATGTGTTGCCAATTTGTACTTCCCAAGCGCTTAGTACAGTGCTCTGCACATAGTAAGAGCACAATAAATACGATTGATTGATTGATTGAAAGAAAGAATGGAAAGCTGAATATGCAATTGTTGCATGCCATTTTACAGATGAGGAAACTGAGGCCCAGAGAAGTTAAGAGACTTGACCAAGGGCCCCCAGCAGCAAAGGGACAAACGAAGAATTAACACCCAAGTCCTCTGACTCCCTCTAAGCTATGCTTGGGAGAGCACAATAGAACAGAGCTGGGAGATGTGTTTGCTGCCTTCAAGGAGTTCACAGTCAAGAA